>NW_008237242.1:642782-713571 GCF_000691975.1 Corvus brachyrhynchos | reverse complement strand
TGGCTGGTCCTGACCCTCTCCATGCTTGTTCAAACCCTGCAGTCTTTTCAAACCGTGATTCACAGCCAGCGCGACTTTCAGCAATGCAGCTCTTCCCTGCGTTTTTTTCCCAAACTTCTTGTTTTGAAATTGGTGGGGATGGAGAACTAATTCTGAACACACCTAGAACCCCGCTCTTAGTCAACCACTTGCTTGCAAATGCTGTCCTTTGTTTACTGCATAACGATGGAGAGACGTGCCTGTAAAATTGAGGGTGGTAATGGAACCCGTGGCAAAGAGAACACAACTTCAAGTCACGTACAGAGAATGATGTGACTCAAATTAACATTCGTATAATCTTTAAAAAAATATTTTTTTAGCCGTTTCCAGTTTTAACTTAAGTCACGGAACGGTTGTTCAAAGGTTATTTAAGCAGATAATAAGATGAAAAAGAGGTGGAGTTTTGGTTTTAAAAAAACCCTGAATTTATTTCACCTTTTCTGCAGCCCCTTTTTTCTTTGTGAATCATGTCACTATTCTCTATTAATGTATGGGAAATCGAAAGATGATTTTGTGGAAAATCAATTATTTTTTACAATCTGGAAACGAACACATAATCTGTTTGCCTGAATGCAGTGTTGGGGAAGTAGTCATGTGACTGCCTTACTGACACCTGCTTTGTGAGAGTGCATTAGTCTGGTAGCCCAGATAGCGATTTCTATTCTTTTTTTAGATTCTGCTTGCAACTGTACAGCACTTGCATTTGATTCTATTTCAGTTCCTCTGATAAGCGAGTTATTTTCTTCTGAGTATTATTTTAAGCATACTTCCTAAACTGTTTGAAACCTTTGGCCTCTGTGGTACTTAATATATTAAAGGTTGGACTTGATGGTCTTGGAGGTCTTTTGCAACCTTAATGACTCTGTGGTCCTTCAGAAGAGGACAAGAGAGCACCATGTAAAGCAAATGAGCTCGCCATGGTTTTGTGCTGATGGTCCCTGCTTGCATTTGAACACAGAACTCTTAATGTTCCTTGGTCGAGCATTTGTCTTTCTTTTAGTGCTAATGTGCAGAACCTAGTCTCCTACAAAATTAGAGAGAACTGCTATTTTGAGTGGTGTCAGCACAGCATTTTATTTTTTCTTTTAATTAGAAGATACAAAACTTGTTTCCCTAAATGTCAATCTCTTACCAATTAAATGTTTAGTCAATTTAAAATTTTTCTTTGCTGCAAAATAGTTGAACTGACAGGTACTAATAAAATATCTCTCAGTACATACACTGACTAGTGGGTCTTAGAAGGACAAAGCCATGCAAATTGCTTTCTTCACTAATCTCAGAGGTTGTTTCTCTCAAATAGTGCAATCAGATAACTTCTCTGGTTGGTCGTCTTGGGCAGTTCGTGGCTATTTTCTTTCTTTAGATAGCCCTTTCACTGTGCTGAGATAAAGCAGCTCTTTGTTGTCTGTTTATAAATACACACTATTTCCCCCAAGCTGTAAGGGCCAGTGTGTGATAAAAAAGTAAACAGAAAAACCCAAACCAATCAACCATGCAAAACCCACAATGCCACCCCTTCCCTAAACCTGAAACCAACCAAAAAGAAATCCCCACAACACCCTCTGCAGACTTGGATATTAAAATAGCTGAAGGGACTATTTTTACTGTTGCTTTGCATCTCGTTCTTCTCTCTTTGTGTGTTCTGAAGTGTAACTTAGCCCATTTTGTTGTTTAAAGGTGGAAGTGTCAAGGGCTCTTAGTGTGGGGCAGTTCTACCAGTACTAAAGGCTTAATCATGTCTGTAGAGTGAAGTCTGTCTTTATGATCCTTCACAGCATAATTTTGCCGAGTAGGGCAGGCTTCAGAAACCAAACACTGGGTTGTCTTGCCGAGTGAAATGTGCTGGTAGAACCTCAGTAAGAACTAGCAGAAAGGCAGAAGCTCATCACTGAGCTGGCCATTGATACATTGCTGGAGATGGCAGCTTTTGTACTTGCAGGTGAGTTGTGAATTCAGCTTGAGGTGGGAAATGCTGTTGCCCAGATGTTTCTTTTGGTGTGTTGAGGCTCTCAGTTCTGTCCACGACTGTCTCTGATATCCCTTTCATAGTTTGGCGACTTTTTGGTGACAGGTTCTTTTCAGATGTAATTATGATCTTTGAAAATACAGAGTAAGGCTTCTTGGTTTTCCAGGTGTTTAATCTGAAATATCCAGGATGTCTAGAAATGCAGCTTTTCCAAATCTTTTTGATCTCTACCTGAGAATGCTTCAAGAACAAGAAAAAAAGTCTTTAGTATTCTAGAAATGTCTGCGGTACCACAGACACGAAAAACAGAAGCATGGTGGCTGTCTTTATTATTAATGTTAGAAGGACAGGCAGAGCTATGGATTGGCAAACTCCTCTTCTTTTGAATTCCTGAAAAAAATTCTGGCACTAAAGCTGTTTGTCAGTATGTAGAATAAAATAGCTGAATTTGTCAAGGACAAATAGTTGAAGTAATCTAATCTGTCTCAGTAATGACTGATAGACCTACTGTATACAAGAGGATCAGTTGATAATCTTATATGTTGCTTAATAGGACTTTGATTCTGTTCCTTAGGATGTTTTTGGTTGGGAAAGAAAGCTGGGAAGAGTCACTGTTGTGACTAAGGAGGCCATTTCCTTGTCAACTACTTTCCATGGTTTTCAGTTTCCCTAATGAAATCATATGATGATTAAAACTATAGAAGCCACAAAACTATGAGAGATTTCATGTCTTTTTGAGTGTGGTAGTGTAAATCAAAATGCCTTAAAGATTTGGAAACCTAAGAGAGAGGAACGAGTACAAGTGAGTGGAGTTTTTTGCCTGTGTTTAAGAAGGAGCAATCAACCACAGAAATACAGGACAGAGAAGTAGTGCTGTGTTTCCTGGAGGGGAAGAATTTGGAGGCCTTAATAAAGCTGAATTTGTGAAGGAAACATCCTGCAATCTTATTTACACTTTTTAGTCAGGCATGTGAGGCTGAAGGTTACCCTCAGTTCAGGCCTTCTCAGGCATTTTTTGGGAGACTGGGGGAATCCTTCACAGATATGCTTTACTCTTTTTAGCCTTCTTTGAGAATATAATATTGGAATGTCTTTGTTAAATTTGGTGCTGTATAAAAACTCTAAGGAAAGTGTGGGGTTTTTCATTCTCTGCTGTTTCATTTAGTAACTTGAGATTTCTGTACCAGGCAGAGTAGTTAGTTCATTTGTAATGTAGATGTCATGAGTGCAGTTACTCTTAGGTTGGCAGAGTAATTTAATACTGTTGATAGCAGGGAGTCTATCATATAAAGGGAATTAAGCCTGAACTGAGCCCTTTATGATGCTTGCAGAGTTAGTAGCTGGGTAAAATTAAAGACTTAACTGATTTTGTCTGTGTCTGAAAAGAAGCAGGAAAATCCTAAGCTAACACAAGAGCATGTCCTTGTATTTTATTGATTAAGGTGCACTTCCCGTGCCAGTGTTTCAGCTTTTAATCGTATTTATATTAATCTGGAGTTTCCTGGTTCTTCAGAAGCTGAGTATGCCAATAAATACTTCTCCATTCTTGGTGAGGGCTCTTGTTACTTTGTCATTGCTTTAATAGGAGCATCTTCTAAGCCATTGAAGGTTGTACAGTACAAGAGAACTCTTCTGGAGTAGTTATTTCAGGCCAACATTTTTTTAGAGATTCTGGAATTTGAGCTAGCTGATACTAGGTAGCTGTATACCAATAGTGAGATGGCAGTCTAAATAAAGTGAAGAAACACGATGATGGGTAAGGAGCTTACCTTTCTTTGAGCTAACAATCAGGTTCAGGAAATCCTGCTTTCTAGAGGAAGTCATGGCTTCATAGCCTGCTGTAATATATTTTAAGGTCTAGTTCTAGTAACACAGGTCCCAGATAGGTCTGCACTGTTGGGTTGGATTTAGCTCACCAGAAGAGCTCCTCTCAAGCATTGCAATTCTCACTTTGTGGATTTTCTTCCATTTAATCTCTTTTATGTGGAGAGCTGGCTTTAAATGGTTTCTATCGAAAAATTTTAAACTGTTGAAAATGTTTGAAAATGTGTATACATTAATTCAAGACAGAGTGTTTTTAGTTGCAGTCTTGTGAAAAAATAGGCCTTTCTTTTTGTATTTTAAGATTAAAATAGGAACCAGGGAAGAACATAAAGATGTAGTTTACTGATAACTGCAAAGTCACTTTTGTCTTTGAAAGTGAGTTAAGTTGTGGTAGGACTCAAGTTGCTCTTTATTTTAGCATATTCAGTACATTTTTATAATATTTCTGGAAGTTCCCTAATAATAGTAGCTGAGTGCAGCATCTTGCACAAAAACTTTTCACCTTCTGTTTTGATAGCAGCTTTTTAGGTGTGACTGTAATAAAACTTGTGACTAATGAGTGTATGCTGTATAATTTTTTTGTTTACGTAGTAAAAGGTGTGGCTATAATGGGCACCAAAAGCTACCACTGCCAGAAAGCAGTGCCTTAATTAAGCTGATACATAATTGTTTTGTTATTTTTGCTTCTTTGGAATTTGCTGCTATACTGTAAATATGAAAGACTTCTCAGAGGAAACAGGAATGGTACAATAGAACAGTCAAGGACTTGCTTCAAATAAGGGATTGAGAAATGGATTAGATATCCTGGATTTTTAATGTACAAGTGATCTAGCTAAAGTAGAGTATAGACAGATGGTAAGGGGGTGCTTTGTCCTAATAGAAATGTTTGATAAACATGTTTGCTGAAAGGCAGAAAAGAAAAAGTATGCGCATCTTTGACAACAAACAGGAAGGTAACCTGAGTTATTTTCAGAATATAGAATGCTCTGTGTGTCGCAGCCAATATGGAGTAAACAGACTCCTCTTACTGTTTGAAATTCAAAGAAGAAAGTAGAAACTGAGGAGAAACAAATTTTTGAGGGGAAAAAAAAAAATCACAGAATAATTGTTCCTCTGTGTCCTCAAGGTAGTAACAGCATCACAAACTTCAGAGTTTTTTTTAGTGCAAATAAGAGAGTTTTCACTGCTTAGTGCCCTCAAGCATAACAGATCTGCTTAAGCAGTTTACTGAGAAATTAGTAGAAGAAACGGTTCACTTTACCAAATTCTAAAGGGATTTAAAAGTAAGTAGAGGGGAATTTTAGTAATAGCATTTCTTCTAAATCTCCAGAAAAGTGGAAGTACTGAAAGTCTTAACAGCAAAGCCATAGCAAAAACTATTTCACTTAAATCAAGCCACCTAAATGTTAATCTTGATGGAGGCAAGTCAGACTGGCCACAGTAATAAACTTCTTTTTTTCTTTATAATGCTTTAAATGCCAGTGGTAAAATGATGCTTATTAAAAGGTTTGAAGCAGTTTAAATAAAAGTGTAACAAGTCAGTGAAATTTTCTGTAAAGGATTTGTGCAGCTCACTGGCCCTTCACGTAATAGCTTGTCTGTATGAAGCTGTATGAACTTTCTAGCCACTTACAGCACTCCTGATTGTAACAGAGTAACTAAACACAGAAGGACGAGCAAAGCAAAAATACATCATGGCTAACTAATACCAAATGAATTGAGACCCTTGTTTCTCTGGAGAGCCCAAGAGGAGTAGGAAGGTGAATAGAAATTCCTGAAATTTCAAACCTAAGAGAAGTACATTACAAGTAGACTAACACATACTTTGCTGTGATTTTGCGCTCTGTTAACTCTTGTGTACAGACTTCAAATATGTATTTGAGGTACATTTCATTAAAAAAGTTGTTCATTAGCTATCCAGAAACATTTAATAGTAATATATAACCCTTTGTCCAAATTAGTTGATTACTTCTAAAAGGGAAAAAAAAGAGCAGGATAGATTTTCATCTTGAAGTTTGTACTGGACCTAAAGTTGGGCTAGGTAGTCTGTTCAGGGGCCAAGATTTGCTTCCTGAATCTACTGTATATCAAGGTGATGAACAGTAGTTGTTCTAATATGTTGCTGGAAATTTGATTTCTGCAGAGGTCTTCAGGGCACCTTCCTGAAAAACTTTGTCTTTTGTCTGATCAGGGTCCTGATCATGTGAAGTATGAGAAGTCTGTTAAGACGTTTTAAAGTGTCCATTCAACAACTCTTCATGTAAGTATCTTCCAGAGATTTTAATGTCATTAAATGTCTTTTTGTCTTGCAGTTCTGATCTGCTTTCCCGAGCGAGTGCGGTGTGGCTGGAGCCAACATTTAACAATGAGTGGTGCAGCGTTGGGCCTCGAGATAGTGTTTGTCTTTTTCCTGGCCTTATTCCTACTTCACCGGTATGGAGACTTCAAGAAACAGCATAGGCTGGTGATCATAGCAACATTATTGGCTTGGTATCTCTGTTTCCTGATTGTATTCATACTGCCTCTGGATGTCAGTACGGTAAGAAACGTGCAAGACTTCCTGCTTAATTGCATCAAATGGGTATGGTGTTTCTCTAAACTAATGATTGCAAAAGACCATTGCTTAGAAACACCAAAGAAATCTGTGTAGTGTCTTAATAAATTAAACATGACAGTGTCTGTGTTTATAATTAATTTTACTTTTTGTTGATCTCATCAGGTAACAAATAGATTTCAAACATTTTAAAATTTCATTATATGGCTATAACAATTCTTTTTATTTGTTTAGGCAGCATAAGGACACTTTCAGCATTTTTCTTACTTGATTGCTGATTGCATGTTGATTTGAATGTTTATTAGTATAATTAATTCCAGATGTAAACCTGGAGTATAGGAAATGTCTTTAAAATAGGACTTATTACTTTTAAATAAGTATTATACCTCTGTGGTCACTGATATAAAATAAATTGTCTTTTAGACTATTTATAATCGGTGCAAACTTGCGGTTAACTCCAGTCCTGCAGAAAGTAATGGCTCCTATGTTACTCTTGCTCCAAGGTATGAGCTACATGTTTTTTTCTTTAGACTGTATTTTATGATTTTCTTTTTTAAAACTGATAAACAAGTGTTATCTGTGTGATGCAAAATTTGAAGTTTGTAAATATACAGGACAGTGAGGGAAGAGGTGAGGAAAAGTGAACCTGTATCTGCTGGGAGTAATTACACTGTAATTATGTAGTAGTTCTAGCTGATTAGGAAACTATTCTTTTTTTGTGGCACTGGATTCCCTTTTTTTGTTAAAGCAACAGGACTAAGCTTTTTGAGCAATCCTGGTTATGAGGAGAGGCTTTGGTGAATGCTTATCCTTTGCAATCTTAAAGACTTTAAACCTGAAAATCTAATTTTATGCCTTATAAATGAAATTAGCATCTTATCTTATACGTAAGCAGCATATCTAATTGCTTATTATAATTACATATGTAATTGTAATAAGCAATTATATATATATGCTATTTGATATATGATAATTGGAGTTATCTGAAATCTACTGTATTCCACTAGAGTAATGATAACCTGCTAGTTTTGTCCTGGCAGGAAGAAAGGAATCCCTAAACTTGGAGATTTTTCCCTAAATGTGGGCTCTTTCCCGTGGCTGCTCATCTGTTAGCCTACACTGGCTGCTTCCCTGTGTTGTTGATGTGTGCAGTGTAGTTATGTGTAAGATGATCAGAGCCTTTAAGATGTCAGCTGATGTATCAATGCAAAGTACTGCCAGTCTTGCTGCCCCAGAACAGGGCCTGGAAGCGTGGTGAAATGGTGAAATGACAGACTTAGTGCTGCAACATTGCACCCTAGACTTAAGACCACCCAGTCCATGTTAATTAAACCTAGTTAAGTATATACACAATTTAAAAACTATTCAGTAACCTTTCAATTTACCTATAGCTTCAGACAAACTTTTTTTCTTGGAATCACAGAATGGTTTGGGTTTGCAGGGACCTTAAAGGTCATCCAGTTCCAATCCTCTGCCAGGGGCAGGGACACCTTTCACTAGCCCCATCCAGCTTGGCCTTGAACACTGCCAGGAATGGAGCATCCACAGCATCTCTGGGCAACCTGTGCCAGTGCCTCACCACCCACGCAGTAAAGATTTTCTTCCTAATCTCTAATTTAAACCTGCCCTCTGTTGAAAACAATTGCCCCTTGTCCTGTCACTCTGCCCATATAAAATGTCCATTTCCCTCCTTCCTATAAGCCACCTTTAGGTAGTGGAAGGTGCTGTAAGGTCTCCTGGCACCTTCTCTTCTCCCCGCTGACCCGCCCCTGCTCTCTCAGCCTGTCTTCATAGGAGAGATGTTGAAACCTTTAGTCACACTACCTGTCATTCTATCTTAATTTGATAGTTTTGAAAATATTTAGGCTGTGCCCATAAAAACTTACAACTCAGGCTTAACTAGTTTGACCCTGGAAAACTCCAATTATTTCTCATTAGGTAATCCTATCTAAATTGACTTTATTGCCCTTTGACTTACCCTTGCTTCGTTATCCAGACAGGTGTGTCAAAAAAAATCGAACTGCCTTTGTGTAAGGTGGACACCTTGTCTTTTGTTTTTTGGGTTTTTTTTACTGCAATGGCTCATATGGCTTTTCTGGTCTTCTGAAGTGAGCACTACCTGTCAGAAGAGTATTGGCTTACTGAATCAAAATTTATATAAGACTGACTGAATCCAGCTGGGTGGCAGAAGAAACAATTAATGTGTTTTTTGTACAACTAAATTCTTTAGATGATGGTGTCCCTAGATATTTTTTTAAAACCTGCTCTACTAACTAAAGTTTAATGCTTCTTTGTCTGAAAAAGCGTTCTTTCTGTGCATGAAGTAATTACTACTAAAAAACAAAAATGTAACCTTAAAATTCTTTATTCAGTATTCCTCTTCAATGTTTGAGCTTCTGTTTTTTTCTCTAAGAAAGATGTCCTGTCTAGATACATTATTTGTGGTTAGGAAAATGATAAATAGTTCTAGGTGATCATTCAGTTTATGTATTTGGGAGGTGGTTGATTGTTGACTATGTACTTGAATAGTATTGTACTACTTCTATGCTCTTTCCAAAAACCTTTCTAGATAGGAATTTATAGAAAATGCTTTTCATACTCATGCTCTACAACTAACAGTAATCTTCTTTACATTGTAACAGCAAGCAAAAATGTTTCAAACCCTGGAGTTATATTCCTGATGGAATTATGCCAATTTTCTGGCGTGTTGTATATTGGACATCTCAGTTTTTAACATGGTAGGTAAGGCAAAAGAGTATGGTGATGACTATGATACAGTTTTTAAGTGCACCATTTTAACAGTCATAGCGTTCTTTAAAAATGTGTATCACTGCGGCAAAGAGCCTTTAAATTGTATATTATTTGCTAGTAGTGAAATTTCTGTAATAATTACTGTACTAACTTAGGCATGTTCTTTTCTCTTGCTTCTGTGGAAGCAAATTTCAGGTAGCAGTCATTTACCCTTGGTTCACTTTTGTAGTTGAAACTGAGCAATTTACACATGTGGGTGTTTATGGATAGATTATCTGAAAAAAATGAGGTTTTGGCAACCAGATACCAAAATAATTCCATGAGTAAGTTGGGTGATTTTTGAGTAATACCGTAAATTATTTGGCTTTATTGGATATATTATATAAAACTACAGAAAAAAGATTTGTCTATGGGGGTTTGGGTTGTCTGTGCTTTGTGTGGTTTCTGGTCAACCTGTCATCAAATACTTACTTTTGTAGTTACTCAAGGATATCAGGGTTGGTAGTTCATTCTTATTTATCGCAGTTTTTTCATAGTAAAGCTAACTGTATTGTTTTTATCTGCAGCTTGTTTAAGGTTTGCCATCAGACAGGTACATCTAGAATAAAAACACTTAAGTAGCTAATTTCTTAGAAGCTTGGGAGTCTTAAACTTTAACACCTCTGCCTCAGTAACCTGACACTGCTAAAGTACTCTTTTTGGGAGGGTTGTTGGTTTGGGTGTTTGGGAGATTTTTTTGGTGGGGGTTGGTGGGTTTTTTTGATTGGCTGATGTGGTTTTGGTTTGTTTCCTTTTGTCCTAGGATTCTGCTACCTTTCATGCAGTCATATGCTAGATCAGGCGGGTTCTCCATCACTGGAAAGATCAAAACTGCTTTGATTGAGAATGCTATCTATTATGGCACTTACTTACTGATTTTTGGAGCATTTCTAATATATGTGGCTGTAAACCCAAACTTCAATTTACAATGGTAAGAATAATGTTGTAAGCACTTGCATGAGTTCTTACAGAAATGGGTCTTTCTAAAAAGACTAGTTTTATTTACAATATTTTGCTAGGCAGTTAGAAAGTTATGTTAACTTTTTATATGAAAAGGTCTTTTTTGAGTACTTATACAAATTTGGTTTTTGGTTTTCTCATTTTTTAATGTACAGCAGAGGAATCCTCTTGTATTTGCAATGGTGCTTTTTTCTCCATACAAACACATTTACAAAGTTAGTGCAGAAACTTCCAGTGTTTTCAGAACAACATGTTTCAAAAAATCAGTATTTCCTGTGTAATGCATCTGAATGCTGTAGACTTTGAAGGTGAAAAGGAAAGTTAAAATAATTGACATCTGTAAATTGCTAGTAGTCTTCCATAGGAGATGGAATACAAATCTTAATGCAAATTTCTGAACACAATATTCTGAGTACAAATCCTGGGTTCTGAGGCTTCTTACAGCGACTGCCATTATGCTGTTTTGACCTCACTTTCAGTAAGTTTGATAAGTTCATGTTGTTTCCTAGGGGAACATATTCCCTTAGGAGAACAGTTTGTTTGAGAACAAACAAATTCTTGTCTTCCCTCCATAGTGGGCAGAAACATGGGAGATACAGGGAAATTGTGGCAGCTTTAAATATGGCCAAGTAGCAGGCTGCCTCCAGGCAAAAATTTAGGTGATAACAAGTCTGTTCCTGTAAACTTGAAAGCCATACTGGTTCATCTTGATACATCAAGGCTGGTTTCTTGCAGGCAGGATAGGAGGATGGTATTTGTTTGGGTTTTACATAATTTTTTGTTTCCTTAGGAACCAACTTCAGACTATTGGAATAGCTGCTGCAAACACATGGGGTCTGTTCCTTCTTGTGTTGCTTTTGGGTTATGGTTTGGTGGAAATCCCTCGTTCTCACTGGAATGGGGCCAAGAGGGGTTATCTACTCATGAAGACTTATTTCAAAGCTGCCAAACTGATGACTGAAAAAGCAGATGCAGAGGAGAATTTAGAGGATATTATGGAGGTAAGTAATGAGCTTTCCCTGTGAAAAAAGTGAAGACTGTTGTTAGTTGTGTCTGAATTTGCTGGTGTTGAACACTTGTAGCATGACCTTACTGTAAAATACCTGTAAACTCAGAAAATGATCATAGCGTCCCACTCGATAACACTCGACCCTGTGCAAAAGTCAAATCAAAAATAGTCCTTGCTGTGATGAACTTAAAAGTCATTGCAACTTGATAACCATTATTTGTTTGAGTCTATTCTTTTATTGACCCTTTTGGAGCAATACTGGTCACTAACAAATAACATTTCAGAGTGAGGTTGAACAGTCAGTGTACAGATGTTCCACTAGTGTTCAAATTGTGTGCTTCTTCTTTTATGCTCTGCTCACAGTGTATATCTGGAATCTTGAGAAGAGTTTCCACATTGTGGGGCCACACTTAAATGCTTTTTGATAAGAGAATAGATAATTGTTTTTTTCAAACTTTCTGTTGGGACTCTGTTGTTAAATGTCTGTGAGCAATAGGCTCTAATGTAGTTCAAGAACAGAGTGGAAATCCAGCCCTTTGAATAGTTGTTCCTGGTTCTACTGCTGGGTTACCATGGCTTGGAATAATACGTGTGACCTGTTGTAGGGTAGGGTGGAAATTGTGTTATGTGTCACTATAAATAGTAGTAGAATCTTCATTCATCAGTAATAGCATTTTGAAGAAACTGCTAAAAACAGCTGAAAATGCCTAAGTGAGACGTAACTACAAAACTTACTAGAAAATGAGCAATGAAGACTTTTTTTTACGAGGATAGCACTTACAACAGAATATTTCCACTGGAAGGGACCAGCAAGAGTCACCTGATCCAGCTGTCTGACCACTTCTGTGCTGACTGAAAGTTGAAGGAAATTACTGAGAGCATTGTTCAAATGCCTGGAGAGGGAGATGCTCTGGTAGCCAATGACAGGATGCATGTCAGCGGTTCACAGACGTGTCTGGAGAGGTCCAGACTGGACGTAAGGAAGCATTTCCTTACCATAGGGGTGGGGGGTGGTCTCACACTGGAACAAGCTTCCTAAAGAGGTGGTCAATGCTTCGAGTCGGTTAGTGGGACTTCCTCTTTATCTCTTTTTTATCTATAACTTAAACATGAAAGTCTTCTCCATTTCAGCCTTCGTGCACAGAAACAAATCTTCCACACATTTGTATAGTAGTGTTGCACACTGATGTTTGTTTTTAAAGTAATACATAGGTGTTCTTCACAAATAATTCACTTACCTTTTATGAGGTATTTAGTAAAGCTATGGCTTTTAGGAAGCTGTATTTTTCTTCAAGCTTTGATGGCTATCTTTTCCAGTTGGGAGGGCTGCAACCCTAGCTGACCAGTAAAAAGATATAATTTACAAAAAATTTATTTAATTCACATTTTAAATTTAGCAGCATTAAGCTACTCTGTTATTTTTTCTCTCAACAGGAAGTCCGTAAAGTAAGTGAGAGTATCAAATATAATCACCCCTTGAGGAAATGTGTTGATACAATACTGAAAAAGGTAACCAATTGCTCATCTTCAACCATAATTATTAAGCTGAGGGGAGGTGCCTCCTGCACATACAGAATACTGGTACATTACTCTCTCTTGCTTTTAATATAAAATCTGTAGTTGACATCTTGAGTTTCTGAGAGTCTGAGTTGAAATTCTTTGTGAAATGCTTTCTTATGGCGTATGTAATTATCAGATATATATTGTATAGAGAATGCTGTAGAAAGAGAAAAATGTATGCTTAGAGTGACCTTTTCAGTTGCATGAAGTGCCCCAAATTTTCACAAATAATAAGCAAAGACTGCTTGCTACTCCTTCATCTCCCAGTTAATTTTCCCTTTTCCTTCCAGTGCCCTACTGAGTACCAGGAAAGAATGGGTAGGAACATGGATGATTATGAAGATTTTGATGAAAGACAGAACAGTTATCCCAGTGAAAAAAGTTTGGCCAAACTTCACAAGCAGGTATACTAACAGACAGGAGAATGCCTCACTTATGCTAATGTAATGAGAGTAAATGATAGTCAAAGATTTTGAATGCGCTTTGTCTGGATGGTTGAGTATAGTGGGTGTAAGCTACTTAACAGAAACTTTCTTGGTGAAAGAAAGCACAGAAATTTAATATCCCAAGTGATCAAAGTTCTGGATGTGTAATAAGTGTCCTTCTTGTGTTACCTCTTGATAGTATTACAGCTGTCTGTGAATAAGCCTTGTAGTGGTTGATTGACAGTGCATTCTGAAAAAAAAATTTAGTAAAAGCTTGATATTCACTGAGATGCAAAAATAAAGTGGTAGGTTGGAAAAAGTAGGATTTAACTGCTACAAATGGTTTGTGATGAAAAAGCTACAAAACTCAGTAATCATGTATGTAGTCCTTCTATGACATACATTTAGAGAATAAACTACCTGTTTTTTTGAATATACGGAATTGTTCTTTGCAGTTCTGCAGTGCACACATGTTCAAGAGATTTTGCAAGGATTTTCTGCCGTTGTTTGAAATGAGTACCTTGTAACCCTGATTTCTTTCAATTTATTACAGGTAATCTATTCAGTACAGAGACATCGTCGTACACAGGTCCAGTGGCAAATTCTTTTAGAGCAAGCATTTTACCTAGAAGATGTGGCAAAAAATGAAAGCAGTGCAACTCGGCAGTTTGTTCATACCTTTCATTCCCAGGAACCAGAAAATAAAATTATTCAGTATTTCTACACACCAACGGTTGGTAAGTGCTGTCATGCAGATTTTGAGTATGTCAAGCCATAAACTGATACCATTCTGTAAAAAGAACCAATTTTATGTAAAAAGTTCAGCTGCAGTAGAGGGAAGTAAGTCTGCAATATTAATTCATTTATGTAATGGAATAGCTATCATATACTAATTTATGCTGCCATAAGCCTAAATTTTATTTACAAATTTGGTAGCAGCTGTGTGTTGCAATTAAGCATTAGCAAAGTTTGAAGCCTTTTGTGAGGGAGTTCTGTTTCTGGCTGTGTAATTTTCATTAACCTGTTCCGGATATGTGTGTGTGTGTTTGTTTTTTCCAGAGTGGTACTGGGAATGCCTTCTGCGACCATGGTTTTACAGAGTTCTCGCAGTTGTGCTGGCCACATTCTCTGTAATTGTTGTGTGGTCAGAGTGCACATTTTTCAGCACAAATCCAGTTCTGTCGCTATTTGCGGTTTTCATACAGCTGGCAGAAAAGACATATAATTACATATACATAGAGGTAAGTTGGAGATAATCACTTGACAAAAATATTTTCAGATAAATGGTTCTGATAACAGCGGTAGATAAAACAGATTTAAAAACAAATCTCTATATAATCTGTGAACTTTCAGAAGGTCTCTAAATGTATGGTAGCAAACTTTATATCTGTGGAGGAAGTCTGCCTTTTGCCACTTGTTAAAACTCTCAAATACCAGGTGAAGGCATGACCCTGAAGGCTGACGGCTGGCTTGAATATCATGTGTAATTTCTGAAACACTAGCTTGGAGCATAGGTGTTAATTAAACTTCCTGTGTAATCGGTCATGTGTGTGACCTCAGTTTCCTAAATGGGAATTTGCTGATGACCAGGAATCCAGTCACAGGTGTGGCTAGCATTTGTGTGCACAAATTTATTTATCAGTAAAGATACTGAGCTGAAAAATTCCAGTATACTTAGGAAAAGTTGATTCAAAAACACTTGGGTTTATGCCTTTTTCTTGTAGGAAGAAATGCCAGATCAGTCATAGTAATTACTGAGGCAATTATAGCAATTTTATTTACGTAACAAGAAGTAGTAGAATGTTTCTAGGGTCAACTGTGTTAGCTTATGTGTAGAATGTTACAATTACCATTCCCAGTTTAAATTGTTCAGAAAAACTCCTGAAACTCTTCTTAGAGCTGGTGATGTTCTCGCATCTCAAAATGAAAAAGCATGGCTGGAGATGGTCTCTATATGTGACAGGCTATGTGCTGAATACACTGAAACCTTTAGTAGAGTTCTACATTTAAACAACAACACTTTTTTTTCCCCCAGATGGCCTGTTTTCTTACCATCTTTTTCCTAAGTATCTGTGTTTACTCTACTGTCTTCAGGATCCGTGTATTTAACTATTATTACTTAGCTTCACATCATCAGACAGATGCATACAGTCTCCTTTTCAGTGGCATGTGAGTATTTGGTATATGTTTTACAGGTGTTCTATCAAATACTGAATTGAAAATGTGCGTGAAACTTCCATTTACATTCTTTAATTTGTAATTTATGGGTTTAATTCCTAATGAGCTCTGCATCATTATTCTGTGATAGATCCAGTTATGATTTTGTAGTAAATGTAAGAAACTTCTAAATGCTGTTGTCTCTTGCATTTGTGCAGGTTATTTTGCCGTCTTACTCCACCATTGTGCTTGAACTTTCTGGGCTTGACCCATATGGATTCAACAATCTCTCACAAAAACACTCAGCCAACTGCTTATACATCTGTAAGTAAGAAAATGTGGATTTGAGCTTTGAATATGGTTTGGAGAATAGACCAAGTATTTTAAATCTGTCTTATAGTAAGATTCCAATATTCAAATCTTTTCAATCTTCTCAGCAGGGTGAAAGTACTTGGTTATAGACCAGGAGTTCGGTAATGATTTCTAGGAGTCATAATTTTTGCCTCTTTATCTTAAGAAAGTAAAGTATTATATTTTAGAGTTCAGGGTGCTCTTCATTTCCTAATACGAGCTCCTATTAGTTTTAGCTTCCACTGGCTTTAGCATGTGGGGCATCCCTATTGATTGGGAGCAATCCTAACTTCCTACTGAAAACTAGTGAGTTTGGTTTTATTGAAGAACTGGTTTCTGTTTCATCTCATATCTTTGTTGTTAGTAACTAAATTCTTAGTGTTGTCTAGAGACTCTTTTTCACAGCAGATGAAAAAATCCACCAGATTGGCCCTTGTTCTGGAGTAGGTAAGACTACAAAATCTAGCATTTTAGAAACCTCAAAGCGTTGGAGGTGACCTTTACATCTGCTTATTCTCAAGCAGGTCTGTGGTAATATTGCCTTTGTTTCAGTAACTGTAAAGGATTGTATATTTATGTGAGAAGGCACAATCTTCATGGGTTTATGTAGAATATAGCTAATTAGAGCTTGTTGTGGATTTTTTTTTCTAGATAATGGGATCCATGAGAGTGCTGTCCTTTGTTGCAGATGGATTCTATATATACTACCCAATGCTTGTTGTCATTCTCTGTATTGCTACATACTTCAGGTAAGTGATTTGCAAGACAGATCCTCCATGCTTCTTTACGTTAAAAAAATTTGTTTCTAACTCCAGAAGACATTCAGTACTCCTTTTTCCAGCAGTTGAGTTGTATCATTTTAATAAAAATGCAAACCTAAATCCATAGATTGCTGTTTATATAGGTGAAATGTGTACATTTTAAGAATATAGATTGTATTAACTCATAACTGAGTTAATTTAAACTTCATTCCTAGATTTTGAAGGATGATCTGTTCAAACTTTGGAGCCTGGGGACATTTAGATTCTGCTTTTGAGATTAAAATTACCATGAGGAAGCTGTTTTCAGCAAAGTTTTCTAATAAATTAAGAAGCACTAGCAGCAATATTAGGTATTGAACTTTCTAACAGACTCATAACAAGCTTCTGACGTGTTACCAAACTCCTGGTAACGCATACTGGTTTAAATAATTTGATCTTGTTTCCCTAAGCCACAGTTTGTTGGAGGCTGGGATGGTAATTGGCGAAAACATTGTTACATTCTTGCTTTATAATTCTAAAATGTCTGCTTTTGAACAGTGTAAGGAATGAGATACTCTTGGTCTGACCTTGCTGAACTACATTTATGTAATAGGTTCAATTTCGTATTACCATTCAATCAGAAGCAATGTATATGTTTCTAGTCAAGTACAACGTAGTGAAATGCCTTGGATGTCCATTAATACTGTATGTGCATCTATAGATATTAAGACAAGTATCTAGTTGTGAGTTCTTCCTGCTTACCTTTAGATTAAGTGACAAAAGTGGTGGTGGAGCTAAAAAAACAAACAAAACGAACAACACACAGGAAAGCCAAAGACAAGAAAAGAGAAATGAGTTTATGTTACTTCTTGTCCATGATGATTGTCCTGGGCCTTGAATGCCATAGTGAAAAGGAGGAATAGAAATTGAAACAGAGTTTCTTTCATGACCTCTGCTAATTCAGATATATGCAAAACTGAAGGTTGAATTAAAATCTATTGAGGAAAGCCATCTCCTGTGTTTGATCCAGCAGTCTTAAAGTTTAGGTAGTATAAGAAAAAGAATTTTCAGCCTAAATGTACAATAAAGCTGACTTTGAGCTTGATATCAATGCTCCAGTTTGGAGGAAGGAAAACAGTACAAAAACAGCAGTTGTGTTTTCTGGTATGAAGTTGAAAAGGTGAAAGTCGTTTCATGCTATGTAGTTCCAGGACTGGCTTAAAAAGGGTGGAGCAAGCTTGCTATCTGACTGCTGCCCAATGGCTATCCAAAAGGGCATCCAGCATCCCTACAGCTTAAAAATATGCCACATTTTCTTCCAAGTGAAATCTGAAGTGAAAGTGGCTTTCCTATGTTACTACTGTTTCAAAAACACAGAAATCATAATAAGCAGAATTTTTATAATAATTGTTTTCTGGCAAAAAAGAGTTGATGACATTTTACAGGTACAAATTCTGTTACATCTGAGAACATTCAAAGCAAGTGTCTTTTGCACTACTCTCAGACTATATGCGTTTCAATATCGCCATTTGAATAGGGTTATTCCATCACTTTCAGTTGTATTTAGGAATGCGTTACTGTTCTGGGTCACCTAGGTCACCCTACTGTTCTGGGTCACCAGTTATTGTTCTGAGTTCTGAATTTTCTGTTTTCTCAGCTGGTATAATAATTTGTCTTCTGTGTTTTTCCTTTTTAGTTGGATTGTCCATACAGTTCTGAATGGTTTGTTTTACATTTTGTTTTGTAACATATTTAAACTACTAATTGTAAATTAACAAAGGAAATTGCTTCTTCTTTTACCAGTTTAGGAACTCGTTGTTTGAATCTTTTGGGATTCCAGCAGTTCATGGGGGATAGCGAAATGACCTCTGATTTGATTGATGAAGGAAAAGAGCTAATCAGAAGAGGTAAATTAGGTCCTCTGTCAGTCTTCCAACAAAATCATACTACCATAGAATTGTTAAGGCTGGAAAAGACCTCCAAGATTGAGTCCAACCCTTAACTCAGCACTGCCAAGTTCACCACTGACCAATGTCCCCAGGTGCCACACCTACACATCTTTTAAATATCTGCAGGGATTTTGACTCCAGACTTCCCCCAGCAGCCTATTCCAATGCCTGGCAACACTTCCAGTGAAGATTTTTTTTCCCTAATACCCAAATTTCCCTAGGACCATTTCCCTAGGCCATTTCCTCTTGTCTTGTTGTTTGTCACTTGGAAAGGGAGGCCAACCCCTACCTCACTACACCCTCCTTTCAGGGAGATGTAGAGTGATAAGGTCTCCCCTGAGCCTCCTCTTCTCCAGGCTAAACACCCCCAGCTCCTTCAGCTGTTCCTTATCAGACTTGTGCTCCAAATCCTTCCTCCGCACTAGTTGTACTTTGTCTGTGAAATATATCTCAAAGAGTTGTTCTTGACCTTGGTAGCCAGGAAGAACCAAGATGGGATGGGGGCCTTGTACCCCCCAGGGCTCGGAGCTCTGGAATTTGTTTTGTCTTTCTGCCTAGGGAAAGGCCACAGAAAATTACTGGAAAAACTAGCTACTAATACAAAAAGTTACAAATATATGTGTAAAGAATACAGAGAATATGTAAAGAAAAAAAGGCGAAAACTAAAATCAGTCACTGCCCTGGTCCTGCTGGCCAAACTGTTGCTAGTACAGGCCAGGTGCCACTGACCTTCTTGGCCACCTGAGCACACAGTGCTGTCAACCAGCACTCCCAGGTCGTTTTCCAACAGGCTGCCTTCCAACTGCTCTGCCCCGAGCCTTTAGCATTGCATGGGGTTGTTGTGACCCAGGTGAAAATTTAAAGGGAGGTCGTTTGGTGAGCATTTCCACCAGCTCCCTCAGTGCTTTTGGGTTGGTCCCATCTGGCCCCACAGACCTGTGTGTGTCCAAGCAGTGTAGCAGGTCACTGACCATTTCCCCTTAGATTTTGGGGGCTTTATTCTGTTCCCCATCCCTGCCTTCCAGCTCAGGGAAACTGGTACCCAGACAACAACTTGTCTTAGTCTTAAAGACTGAGGCAAAGAAGGCATTAAGTACCTCAGCCTTTTCCTCATCATATGATATATTTCTGGATTAAATTTGTCTGAAATGTTGCAGGAAAAAAAAGCTTACTGTCTGTCAGTATTTTGAAAGCTATACTGAGGAAGGCCACAGCACAAACTGCAATAAACTTACAGCACTGTGGTCGCTATGTAAAGTCTACCAATGGACTTCATTTGACATCCTAAATGAAGTACCAGTTTTAGTACCTGAATTTTAGATACTTCTAAATATTTTACAGTGTGTTACTGATAATACCTTAGCAGGTGCTTGTGTAATCTGTCATAAAGGATGGTTAACATTTAAATTGTCTTTATCATCAACAAACTAATCTTCCTTTTTTAAGTGTATTGATTGAGCTGCACAAATTCAGTCATTCCTTTTGTCTTTTTTGCTATGTCAGCTAGCAGTGTTTTATTAGAGAGAGCATGTTTTTGTGTAGAACTGGAATTATCTGCTGGCTTGGAGAGCTGCTTTTTTTACATTAATTTTTATTTAAAGTGTTTCTTAGAAGTTGCTAAAAGCTTTTGTGATTTTTGAATAAATGTTTAGAAATTAAAATTTCTGGATACAGTGTTATATTATGGAATACTTTTATTCCCATAGTTGATGAAAAACAAAAGCTGTATTTACTTAGAGTAGTAGTATTTCCTTTTTTTGGAGAAAGATCAAAGTCCCTTATTCCCTTATACAAGAGGTTATGATGACATTGACACTGTGATGTTATACTTCCAACTTTATAACGGATATGGACACAAAGTATTTGGGTCATAGCCTGGGCCTCACAGAACTTCATCAAGGTCTTGATTCAAAAATGCTGAAGTTTTTTCTTAATGTCATAACTTTTCCAGTTATTTCTAAGGGTTTGGTTTTTTGGTTTATTTTTGCTTTGCCAGCTGGTATCCATATGTTATGCTATGACCCAGGATACCATCATGACAATAATTTTGATGGTTTTTGTTTTGTTTTTGTTTAATTGTAAGAGTCATGTATTTCAATAAGAATCTTTGCTAGTTAACTTTGGATTTTTATTGTTTGTTTAAAAAAAATTGCTAATGATTTTCCTAGTATGGTGCTCAGACAGTTTTGTTTTTTATTTTTAGAGAAAAGAAAACGACAGAGGCAGGAAGAAGGTGAAAACAGAAGAAGGGTATGACATTTTTTTAGCTAATTGTAATATTATACTGCAGTATGTGATAGGATTTACTATAGCTATTTAATTCAGAATGATCTATTTCACAAAGGAATTAGTCCCAAATAATTGATGGAATCAGTTTAATCTTGATGAATAGTCTTGGCTGAGGGTAATTGTAGATGGTAAGAGGACTATTTTAGTGATACTGCTTGTACAGTTTAGTAACTCAGTGTGCTGTGGTACATGACAATAGGTATAACAAGCGTTTAAAAAGTTCCTGATTTCTAGGACGCAGAATAATCTGAAATGGCATATTACCAGTCTCTTACACTGATACTGCTCTGCTTGAAATAACTGCAGTTGCAGGGTTGCTGTACTGAAATATGGACTCCTCATTTGACTTGTTTTGTGTGCTCATTGGAAAGTCATTGGCACAGGTTCTATTTTATTTTTTTCCACAAGAAGGAATTACATTTTTGGCAGAATTAATAGTTTCTGCTGAATAACAAACAGAATGTTTGATTCAAATCATGTTTTCTGTGCATACTGTATTGAAAGATTTTTGAAGTTTTCATTTTTCTTTAGTTTATAACAAAATCTAGTATAGGAAGTCACAATAAAAGACATAGATGAGAGAAAGGATGCATGCAAGATAATACTAGGACTAAAACCTCTTGACTTTTCAAGCTCAGGTGTAATTTAATCCTAGATGACAGCCAGTACTGTGTAGACCTTTCTTTTGATCCTTTCCTTCCATCTCATAATTTCAAAACTTGAACTTGTTGGGGTGCAAAATAGCAAGTGTATGATACATTTAATACACACTGAAATGACTTGACACAAAGCTATGAATTTTTCTGCGCTATGTGCCTCTCGTTATTTTTCCATTTTGCCACTAGATGGAAGTAGTAGTCAATAAAAGCAGCGGTTCCCACCATAACTTAGAGCAGTGGAGTGAACTCTTGAGTGCAGATTTGAGATGAAATTTGTTTTCTGGAAGTCTTGTTCTAAAGAACAGTTATGGTAACCAGTTTAGTGAAGGAACATGTTTTGCGTTTAAAACAAAACAAAAATTCTTTCTGTATCAAGACACTGAACAATTGTTGTGTTGCTTTTTCCTTACAACTTACTTTTTCCTTCATGGTCTTTTTTCCAGGAATGGAAGGAGCGGTATGGAAACAGAGAAGATTCTACCAGAAGCAGAGCTGTCCACACAGACCAGAAAGAATCCAGCTTCTCAGAGACCAGTGCCAATAGACGTAAGCTCTGTGGGCTGGAGGGGAAGTTTGTTTTGTTTTTCAGTATCTTGTCTGCACACCACTGGCTATCAGAGTAGTTTCAAATATTTTCCTTTTTGTCTTAGATGATGTGTTGATAACATTCACTTCTGTGGCTCAGGGCTGCCTTGCCATTTAAGGCACTGGGAAGAGTTCTGTGTTTCTTTCCATCTCCAACTAGTTGGAATCAGAGATTCTGGCTACTCTTCTGACCAAGTGCTTGGTCTTATGGGGTATATAATGATTGCCATTAGAGTAGCAGTTGTCAACAAAGAAACTTCATGCTACATCTTGAAGTTGGGTGTTGTAAATCTTAAAATTTACCTCTTCTGCTTGCAAATGAACTGTCTCAGACTGGAATAATGAAGCAATCAGTTGACCAACAAATGTAAAACCATATAAGTGTATATACGTTTTATTAGTAATGTCTATTAGCAGAATGCTTTTTTTGTGGATACTTTAAACTTCCAAAAAGTTTGTCGGTGTTAATTTTTTTCCTGTATTTTTTGTGCTCTTGTAAGCTAACAAGTAAAATGAAACTGAAGAAAAAGGAGGAAAAAGGGGAGGAGGAGGGAAGCTTTGAATATGCTTTTAAGAAGACACTGGTAGATTTCCCCCTCCTCTGTACAAAGTTGCAAACCCAGATTTTTAGTGGTACACTAACTGAAATTGCATTTTAATGTTCATCATGTGATTATGTAGCATTCCAACACTAAAGCAAGCCATAGGTACTGACCTAATGAAGGTCACAGAGTGAACTGCAAAACAACTGTATTTCATTAATTCATGAGATTGATTTTTTTTAAAAAACAAACAAAAGCAAACAAAAAACCTCTCCAGACAGTTTAATTAAAGCATGAAGCTGGGAGGATGAATGGGTGATTGTTTGATTTGAAAGTAATGCTTGCCTGTAGTTTTTCATTTTCTTCTGATTCTTTGCAAGGTAGTTTTCAACCTATTTGAGGGGCAAAAGTTGTAGTTGCATTTCTGTTGAGATACAAAATCAAAATACTACATATTTGAGCAAGTTTGGTTTAATACTAAATCTACTCTAAATTATCTCACTTTTGCTTTGGATGAGGTTGCTTTGTTATTCTTACGGTTTTTTAAATTTGATGTCTCCATACATGCCAGGCTGTTCACAAAGCAAATAAGTGTCTTTCCTTCCTTTTACTTACCTAGCACTATCTAAGTATACCCGTTCAAATGGTAGGACTGAAAGAGATAGAATAGAACTCCTCCAGGATGCAGAACCTTTGGATTTTAATGCAGACTCTGTTAATGACGACCCCCTTGAATCGGACTCAGGAAGGTGAGGAATATTCTCTGTAATTTCCAGTTAAAAGTTTCTAATGTCTTCTGTTTTCTGACCTATGACAGCTGTATCAGATAGTTTCAAAGTAAGAGTTTTTTAAATGAAGCTTATAATTTAATCTAACTCTTTTCCTTTCTTCCTTTTCCCCTATGATAAGGGAATTCTTTTATAACCAATTAAAACCTGAAGGTGTTTCAGGCCTTTTAGAAATGTCAGAGTAAGATTGGAGCTGGATATAACTTTATATATGGCATAATCTGAAAAATGCTGCATATAAAACTGGTGAACCACCTGTGTGTTAAGGAAACGTCCCAGTGTGACCATTCAGGGGGCAGTCTGGTAGTCACACTCGTGCCACCCCAGACTTGCACTGCTGGGACTAAAGCCCCTTCACCACAGGTCGCTTCAGTGACCCAAGGGGACCCTTTCACTCCCTACTCACCCCACTCTCACAGTCAGAAAAGTTGTCCTTTCCATCTCAATCTCAGGTTTGCCATAGCAGAGTCCCAGATATCAGGTTCCCTTAATTTAATGATAGTGCAGTGATGGCATAACAACTCGAATTTGTGCCTCCAGGGAGGGACCCCAGACAAAAGAATCCTTGCGCTTTTACACCCTCACAGTCTATGTGCATCATAATGCAGGCTCTTCCAGGTGAGCCCTTGGCTCCTGCAGAGTCTCCAAGTGTCCAGTCCCCTGGCTGGGCCACAGGTCCCTGTGCCCTTTGTTAGTTGTTCGTGGCACCTTGCCTGGGGCTCCAATTTCTGGCCATCCAGGGCAAAACCTGCAGCTGCACACTGAGCTACCTAGTCTAGGTGTATGCCTCAACAAACAGATGTACAGTGTAAGGTTTTCAGTAATTTCCTACGAAGCTCAACTTCAGAAAGCTCACTTGATTTCCCAGTATAAAATCCATTATGAAAAGGCTGCAGGAAAGAAAACTGAGTGTTACAGCATTTGTTGCAGGAATACAGCTGGATATTAGATCTTGGAACTACTAAAGTAAATTAAAATATGAACTTCCTGGGCAGAGAGTACCAGGCTGCACTGTGTAGCTCTGTCTGTAATAGAGGATTTTGTGATTCTGTGGTTGTGACTCCAACACCAAATTTCCTCAGTCACAGAATACCTTATGTAACTGCTAAGCTCTGCTCATATTTAAGAAACAAGCAATACATTGCATGGGTGCTTTTTTTTTTAGGTGGTTATTGTGTTGAACCACTTAATGATAAATAATTTAAAATTCACATGTAAAAATACTATCTGTTATTTTTCAGCTACAGCTAGTTTATCCAAACAAAAAGACTCACAAAAAGTCAATGTTTCAGAGGACTTCTAAATATAATGTCAATAAACAAATGCCAGCTCAGAAACATGAAATGAATGCTGTTAAATGGCACTGCCAGGTTTCACAGGTTGATTCAGACAACTGGTTTAGTCTCATGTCACCACATTTGAAAAGCTGGGGATTTTTAAGCACAATAGTTTAAAGAGGAACTAGCCTAGAATTTCTGTCAGCAGTTGGCTTCTGTGCAGTGTGAAAGGGATTTTCTACTAAAAATAAGAATATGCATTTGTAATTATTCTGGATCAAATAGTTTTCAAGCACAGTGTCTGAAGTCTTCAGGCATATATACATACTTTGCAAAGTGGAACATCCTAAACTTCTTCTTTAAAAAGAAAACCAGGAGCCACAAAGCGTAGTTGAGCTTCCCCTAGTAACCTTCATTTCATTTCTTGGAGGTAATAAATCAAGAGTAATTACATATGGAATTTCAAGTAGTTTAAAAGTAGCTTATGTAACATTGGTTTTCAAAACTAGAGTTCCTGAAATAGATAGAACATTATAGGACAGTAAGGACAGTCAGCACACCAGGTTCTGGCTTTGTGTTTATTCAGATTTTAGTAAATGCTCCAGTGAGGAGCTACACTGTGCTTGTGTTGGACCCTATTTGTGCTTTTGAAGTGTTTCTAAAATATATTCGACTAACAGTTTGTGAAGTTTTATCTTTTCACACTAAGCATGCAGGCATTTGTTTTCATTATCTTTGATACTGTATTTCTTCTAAGAATACCCAATGATATGTACTGTTAAGCACCCAAAATACTTTTTCGATGCAATTGTTTGTTTGGGTTTATTGTTTTTGGGTTTTTGTTCATTTGTTTAGTTGTTGGCGTGGTTGGGATTTCTAAGAAAAAAGTCCTGCTCAGCCAAAATATCCAAGTTCTTTTTTTTGTATTAGGAGACATAGGTCTTTAAGATTCCCAGTATTCATATCACTGTTTCTCTTGGTCATATGAGGTTTAATTTAATGGTCTTTCAAATTCTCATGGAAACTAATTCAGTAGAACATCAAAACCTGTAAGTCACTGGAGTTAAGGAGAAAGATTGCAATGAGAGTTAGATGATTTCATGGGTCTTCATTTTTCTATCTCCTGTGACACTTTTTCATATTTAAAATTGATTCTACAGGTACCAGCCTGGTGGAAGATACCTGTCAATGTCTCGAAGCAAAATATTTGATGATGTCTAAGCTCATCAAAGCTAAAGAAAATTCAGTGGAAATCTAGCTCCTACTCATTGCTTGGAAAATACTGTATTTGTGATATATCACTGAACCGTCAAAGACTCTTTAAAAAACATATGAAGGAACAACTCTTTTGGAAATGCACGTGTATGATAACTTCACAACTTGTGATAGAAATATGCTTCTGCTATTGTAGATACTGTTGTGCATCAGTATGGGCTTTTGTGTCATGACCAAAAGGAGAAAACTATTTAAAGTTAATAGATGATAAACTCGTAAATATACCTAGGGCTCAACTTGAACTGTAACAGACTAAGTTTGGGGAAGAGATTTTTTCGGAATTTTTTTTTTTTTTTGTATTTTAACCGATGCTGTGAGGGCATATTGATACATCCAAAGTGCAGCTATATCAATTACTATAATAGACACTTTTTATAGTTTTTTAATTTTAACTTTATGCATAATCCAAAATCTGCTGAAGAAAACTAAGGCTTCTTTTGCCTTCAGTGGCATTTGAATCCGACCCCATATAAGGAGAAGGCCTGAATGGCAGGCTTTCTTAATAAAATCAGAAAATGTGAGTTCCAGTATTTAGAGGGTGGCTATGAAGGAGATGGTGACTTCCTTTTTTACAAGGAGTTACATGGAAAAGACGTGGGCACAAGTTACTCCTGATGAGATTCCAGTTGGACACAATTGGATATTTTTGCACAATTAGAACAATCAGGCACTGGAATAATCTCTCCAGAGAAGTGGTGGATTCCCCAGCACATTGGACACTTTTACATTTTGGCTGGACAAGGTGCTGGGTCATCTTGTCTACGCTATGCTTTTGCTGAGAAAGCTTGGACCATAAAACCATAGTCACAGAACGGTTTGGGGGTTGGAAGGAACCTTAGAGGTCATCTAATCCCATCCCCCTCTGCCCTGGGCAGGGACACCTTCTAGACCAGGTTGCTCAGCCCTCTATCCAACCTGGCCTTGAACACTCCCAGAGATGGGGCATCCACAAGTGCTGTGTGGCAACTTGTGCCAGTGCTTCACCACCCTCACAGTAAAGAATTTCTTAAGATACCTAATCTAAATCTGTCCTCTTCCAATTTGCACCCATTTCCCCTTGTCCTATCACTACAGTTCCTGATGAGTCCCACTCCAGCTTCCCTGTGGGCACTTTCAGACACTGGAAGGTTCCTATGAGGTCTCCACACAACTTTCTCTTCACCAGGCTGAACAGCACCAGCTTCCTCGGCCTGTCTTCATTGAGGGAGGTGCTCCAGTCCTCTCGTCAACTTGGTGGCCTCCTCTGGACTCACCCCAGCAGTCCCTGTCCTTCCTGTGCTGGGACCCCAGAGCTGGATGCACTGCTCCAGGTGGGTCTCAGCAGAGCGGAGCAGAGGGGCACAATCCCCTCCCTCCCCTGCTGCCCACGGGGCTCTGGGTGCAGCCCAGGACACGTTTGGCTCTCTGGGCTGTGAGTGCCATGGCCGGGGCATGTCCAGCCTCTCACCCACAGCACCCCCAAGTCCTTCTGGGCAGGGCTGCTCCCAATTCATTCTCCACCCAGCCTCTAAGGTGTGCGTGGGATTGCAATGACCCAGGTATAAGAACTTGCAGTTGCTTTGCACAGACCCCCCTCTCAAGCCTGTCCAGGTCCCTCTGGATGGCATCCCTTCCCTCCAGTATCGACACCACCACACAGCTTGGTGTCAACAGATAATCCTTGAGGTTCTTTCCATCCTGGTATTCTATGATTCTATGAAATTTTTTGGCATAAATTTTGGAGCGATGCGTTTTGGTCTAGAAAGGCTGTATTTTTTCTTTTCCAGCATTATATGCAGATACATGATTTTAGCATATGTAAATAGTTGAAATTGAGTATGGACCCAAGTGTCACTTGTCATATGACCGTATGTGCAATATCAAGAATACATTATTGGAGATACAACATCTGCTTAAGACGTTTACAGCTGTAATAATTCAAAATCTTGGCACACTAGTGTTTTTGTAACCGTAAAAGAAATAGACTGTGAAAATGGAGTTAAATACTGAAACATGATAATTTGCACGCACCTCAGGCACGGCTTCAAACTGTAGAGTATTTCTTTAAAAGAAGAGAAATACACAGCATGACTTGGTAATGGTAAACATTTTTAATATCCTAAATACCCTGGTTGTATTATGTATCCATTTTTAAGGTGCCTGTATTTTGCAGTATGTTGTTGCAGAAAGAATAATACTTTGCCATTCAAAAATGCCAATTATTAACAGTGTAAAAAAGCTTCACATAAATTTCATTAGTGTAGGCATATTTTTAAACCACAGTTAGTTGAATGAATTTTCAAATGTAATCATAAGGTAAAAGATGTGGTCAAATTCATGATAACTTTGGTAATTTGAATAATTTAAAATGTTGCTTTTTTCCAGTTTGTCTGAAGTCTTTACCACTTGGGAGCTTTCTTATGGGCTTATTGCAAAGTTATGTTGAAAACTTAAAGAGGACATGTTTCTATCATACATTCTTTATCATGCTTAAAAAACACATATCCCTTAAAGCAGCTAGGAATGAGTTATTCTGAAAAGTAAGTTTTCATGAATGACATATTTTACTAATTTTTTTAAATAGTCTGTGTTTTCTCAAGTAATTGTTAATGGGGATCTAACTCTACCTCCTGTGATTTTAGTACATGTGTTCTAACAGTAGTGGTATTTGTAATACATTGATATGCCTGTTTTAAAACTGAATTTTTACTTTGAAGAAGAAAAAGAATCTCTATTTGTATAGAAATAATTATGTTAATAAATTGGCAGACATACAATAATTGTCAGTTTTGTTCTTAGGTGAATACACTGAACGTCAGCCATGCCCACAGGCATTCAAGATCATGCAATTTCCAGATTACTCATATGAGGCCGCTTTTTTAGTTTGAGTATTTTGTATTTTTAAAAGCTTGTTCCAAGTCTTTAGGCTGGAAACTTAATCAGGGACAGGAACTTGAAAAAATTAGTCTCTTTATTCGGATATTTCTTTAGCAATTCTATGTTAGCACCTATTTAATTTATTTTTGAGCTACTTAGTAGTGCTATCATGAATTCAGCCTTATATGAAAGGGGTTATATATGTTCTTGGGCACCCATCCACATGAATGTTCTTAGGCTCTATATTTCTGTTTTAAAAATTTGTATCTCATTTAATTGCTCAGCAGTTTATTTATAAAAATCTTCGATGGAAATAAAAGTCAAATTCTTTCTTTAACTCTTGAGATGTCACTGCAAAGGGATCTAATTCAGTGCCAGGAGAAAAGCTATAGAAGGAATGTCTGTTTTTCTGAACGTCTGTGAAGTAACCTTACCGATTCCCTGGTGACCAGACACTTGGATCGAGCCTTCTTCGGGCCTGGTTTTTTCCTTTTTTTGAGATGGCTGCAAACAGAATTTTCAGGGGGAAGCATGGTCAGGATTTTATACACAGCAGGTAACTAGTCCCTGGTGCAGTTTTCATTGGAATGCAGTAATTTCAAGAGTTGACTGTATACATTAGTGGCTCTGGGATTTCAGATTCTAACCTAGACATTCTGAGCTCATTGAAGTAGGAATCTACTGACATTTTTGATGTTGCAGTGGAGTAAGGGAGTAACCAGCTCTTTTTTGAGCTCTGAAAAGCTCTATAGAGTTCTCTGTATTGTGCTTGGCAATACCAGGTGTCACCTCCTACCTGGATGCTGTTTGGTTAAACAAGGAGTTGATAAGTGAAGTCTGGTTTCATCCATAGTGTGCATTGCTGACCAGCAGTTATCCATGCTCTAATTACATGCAATTTGTTGCCTAATTAATTTAAAGTGTGTTTTGAGAACTCAGTGTCGGCTCATATGACTAAATCTGGAAGACTTTCAATAAAGAAATAGGGCATACAACTATAAAAGAAGATCGTAGAAATAAGGGATGTGCCTGCACAACATTGGCCATTCACTTGAGCTAGTTTCAAACAAGTTTGGTTACTGCTAGTACACATAATGCAGAACTTGTCTAGGGGCTATGTCCATAAAGACTTACCCCACTGCAGAGAGGTGTGGATGCCCTATCCCTGGAAACATTCAAAGTTTCAGTTCACACATCCAGGTTGGATGGGGCTCTGAGCATCCAGATCTGGTTGAAGATGTGCTGGCTGATTGCAGAAGGGTTGGACTTTACAGGTCCCTTCCAACCCAAACCCTTCTGGGATTCCATGGTGCTTCCCAGCCAGATTGTGGCAACTCTTGTGGGTTATTTGCTGCTATAGCTCCAGTCCCATCAGCACTGCAGCTAAATGAAATTAAAACCAGCTTTGATACGTATAAGCAGTGACTGTACGGTAGGTTAACGGTGTTCCTGCATCACATTTGATGGTCCAGATTAGGTGATTTTAAATACAATTCCCTTGCAAACTGTGCTTCTGGGAACTGAGTGTTAATATATTTTTATGTCACTGTACATACAGAGTCATATTTATTTGCAGCTAAAGAATGTCAATTATATATTTCTTTGTTATTTCACTTCCTGAATTACTGAGCAGTTAGTGTATACATTTTGCCATAATTTCTGCAGTTTTCTCTCCATCAGTGAACACCAAGACAACCCCCCAAAACACCAAAAATCCCACCCAATTTAAGTACAGATGTTTGAATGTCTTTCTGTTAAAGATTTAAATGAGTGAAAAGAATGCGTGCAAGTCTCAATGAACTTCAAAAAGCAGTGTGAAAACAATACCTAATCAGTGTTGGAGTTCATAGAAAGTATGGATAGCAAAAAGCTGAAGTCAGACTTACTACTCCTACTAGAGTTGTAGTTCTCCTTTTCTTTAATTCATATTTTGATATGTATATTGGGAAATAAGTCCCCTACTCTGCTAAAGAGGGGTGGATCTCTCAGCTGTGAAGTGAGGGAGTCTTTTTATGAGGGAAAGTAAAGGATTAATAACTTCTAATCTGTGCTCACAGTGACACTTTGGGCAAACAATGACATCGCTTCTTATTTAACTACAGTAATGTGTTAAGAAAAAAATAAACTTTATTCTTCTATAAATTACACTACTGGAAGAATCATGGTAGATAATCTGCCTTTATTTTTCAATCAAGCGCTTGTAAAGTAGTCATTAACAGTATTAATAGGAATGGTGGAAAGCTGCTGTCTTTTCAATATTTATTTGTGCTATTTTAAAATATAACATGAACAATGATTTTTACATAGGAAGTATTAAAAAATTATTACTATGATTTTCAATAATTATGGTAATTTGTATTTTATTAAATTTGTCTTGGAATACTGTAAATACTATGTGAAAAATACTACACTTTGTTTCAGTTTTCATTGTTGCTTTAATTACTTGAAATCTGAGGGACATTCATAAGACCAAATAGAGATCACTTTATGAAGGAAAACTTTTTATGAGGCTTCTTAAAGAAATCTGACTGGTTCATTACAGACAAATAAATAGGTGTGTCTTAATTATTAACAAAAGCATTACTAAGGGGATATATTGTGTCCTAGCTTTTTAATTTTTCTTTGAAATTCAAAAAATTGGTACTTTTTTCAGAGCAGCTTAGTTGTGAATCTCGTAAACTTTCTGAAACTTTTACATTCCTTTTCCCTAATGGGCTCTGCAGGAATATGTACTGCTTCATTGCAGTTACCTAATACTAGCTGTGCCTCTAATTAAGTAGTCTAATCTGAAGCTGAGACACTCCTACACCATTTGATTATTTTAACAGAAATTCAGCATTCCTAGCAAAAAAAAAAAAAAGGCAAAAAAAAAAAAGCACGTCGAACTAGATCCCTTTTAAATACATAATTGTCTTGTTGATTTTATTGCATTATATTTGGTACCCTCTGTTTGGGTCATATTGGTAAGCCAGTTAGGTTTATTCTTTGTTTCTCTTTGAATGCATTGGAATGTAGTCTTCAGCCTGCTTTTGTGTGCATGTGTGTGTTTTTATTGTAATTGACAGGCAATAATAATATGCAGCTTCAGTTATTTCCTCAGGATAATGTTATATTTGACATATTCCTGTGAACTATAGTAGTTGCAGAGTGATAGCTTAGCTGTCACTGTAGAAATAAATTATTTTCTATAGAAAAACATGGTGTTTCTGTAGAGGTATCTGGAAGGTAAGGGAATTCATTTTTAAGTATAGGTTTAGTAATAGACCTTCATTCTCCAGTGTGTATTAAGATAGGCTGTAGGAGTGCTGCTTATAGATAGACTATCTTCTTTTGCCTTATGATACAAGTTGTATACATAAGTACCTTGTTTTGAAATTCACTGAGTTATACATTTTTCTCTGTAGTGTTCTGGATTACTGTTGTGCTGGATAATATTTTTGAAATGTGTGTTACTATATATATAGTCAAATACTTAAGTTGGCATGAAATAAATCATTTCTGCAATACATTTTCCCTGGTGTATTTTAGATATTCATACTTCTCTGTGCTGTTTTTGAAAGTGGTCTTTTAGAGAAATTTGACATACTTCTTTTTTTCCAGGTAAGTTATGTTTATACTTTAGAAGACCACTAGAAAACCAACCTTGTTTTAGTTATCATTTTGAATCTTCTTGAAGGCAGATTTAAAAGGGAAATAGAAGAATATTGCATACCCTATGTTGTCAGGGAAGCCTGTGAGGACCCTGTATGCTCCTGGGACTGACTGGGTGCTGGGTATTTCTGTGGGGTATAAGGTGGGATGAAAGGTAGGGTCCCTACATCTCTTCCTCTTTTCTGTAAGAACTCAAACTAGGACATAGTTCCTTCTAGTTGATCCAGACCACTGGTGAGAATAAAGGCAAGAGACTGATCCACTGCAGCTGTGAGGAGACGGGCACAGCAAAGGAGTTGACTCCATCTCTTCTTCTAATGCATACTTACTGTTTTTATTTTCCCTAAAAAAAAAAAAAAAAAGGTAAAAGAAGAGGCTCTATATAGCTACAGAGTAAGTTGAGGGAGGTGATTCTGCCCTACTGCTCTGCTCTGGTGAGACCCACCAGCGCTGCATCCAGCTCTGTGGTCCCCAGCATAAGGCCATGGATCTGTTGGAGCATTTCCAGAGGAGAGACACAAAGATGATCAGGGGGCTGGAGCACCAGCCCTGTAAGGAAGAGGCTGTGTTGGGTTTGTTCAGCTTAGAGAGGAGGAGGCTCCAGGGAGATCTCACTGCAGCCTTTCAGAACATATGGGGGGGTTTGCAACAAAGAAGGGGCCCACAAGGGATAATGGTTTTAAACTGAAAGAGGGTGGATTGAGGCAAGATACAAGGAAGAATTTTACAATGAGGGCAGTGAGACACTGGCACCAGTTGCCCAGAGAGGTGGTGGATGCCCCATCCCTTGTAACTTTCAAGAACAGGCTGGAGGGGGCTCTGAGCACCTTGATCTAGCTGAAGATGTTCATGTTCATTGCAGTGAGGTTGGAATTAGATGACCTTTACAGTCTCTTCCAACCCAAACTATTCTGTGATTCTGTGAGTGATCTGTGTATGTTTATATTTTTTGTCCCAGAGGTGGTTTGAATAGTGAAGTGAATCATTCTCCAGATTAACCAGCCACACTTTTCCTCCAGACCTAGTGTGATAAGTGACTACTCTTGAATCTACCAATCCACCATCTATGCAGTTCAGATGATGGGGATTGTCCTTATTAAATACTAGCTTTCAGTTACCATTTTTTGTTGTCAGATGTTTATTTGCTCAGAGAGCAATATAAATTCTGGTGTTTAGTTGTTAGCTGTTGCTAATGAAACTACATTGACTGTTCAGTGGATTGTACATCTTCTGAAGTACCATCTGCCTGACTGAGAATTACCAGGCTTGTGAATTAATCCTACCCTTCCCTCTGGAGCTCCACCTGCACAGTGCTGTGGTGCTTGTTCATCCTGGTCTCTGTTCTGCATGCGGCGAGAAAGATCTTTATCCTTTCTCTCCATACATGTCCTGTCTTTCACACCTTGTTCTGCATTGGTTCATTACATGCCATTGCCTTCAGGATTTTTTGAGAGCTTTGTCAGAAAGACAAAATTGGTCAGGGCCCAGCTGGGAGAGAAGACAATTTCTCTTCCCTGCTCGGTCACCGTGACCTGGACTGCAGAGAGAGATTCAGCTCATGAACAGACGTCAGGTATTGGAGTGATTTATGAATGTGGGCTGTGTGCAAACACAAAAGAAGCTCTCGGGTTCCTCCCACAGAAACATCTGGTTAAAAGTGGAGTTGCTCAGTCAACATTAAAGCACGATGTTGTGCTGTAACTGAGGCGAGTGCCCCGGCATATCTGTGGAAACCTGCTAAGCCTTTGAAATCCAAGTGAATGCTGATAGTTAAACAATTCACTGTCAAAAAAATAATTTCCAAAGTTTAGGAAAGGTCATCTATTCTAAGTAAACTTTATAAGGGCCGGATACTGGTGGGAATTTTTCTTGTGTATTCTCCATTCCTCTTTTCCCCCAGAGGCTGCTCCTTCCACAAGCATCTGCACTCCTACAAAAACATCATGCTTTTTATTTTGGAAGATTTTGCTTTTTTTAAATCTGTGGGAATCATGAAGAAAATGCAAAAGTGGTATATGACTCCCAACATGTTTCAGTGAGCAAGCAACAGCTTTCTAGCCCAGGTTTCACAAATAACTACCAGGTCTATGGCAAGAGGCCCGTGGCAGCCAGTGTGGCACAGCAGCACCCCCTCCAGAGACAGCCTGTGTGTCACAGCATGTGGGAAGAAATGAGGCGAAGCCAACCTAGGGCAGAGAGAGACAGGACAAAGGAAGTGGGCTGAGAGGCAAAGCAAAGCATGGGAGAGTACTTGAGCAGCGGTGGGAAGGGAGGTGTGAGCTCTGCTGGCTCCTGGTGTGAGTTTATCACCTTTTGCTGCTCCCAGCTTCATTATGTATTTTCTGTAGGAAATCTGATAGCAACATGCTGATGGCTGGCCCCTGAGCCTTGAGAATATGTAGGTTTAGCTGCAGAGAAGTGACAAAAGCTTGTGTTGGGCTCAGTACTGTGCTACCACCTTGTAGCTTTTGCCTCTCATTTCTGGTATCAAACCCAAGCACAGTTCATGGCTTGAAGTTAGGAGTATCCTAACATAGGGAAATTGAGGAAGTGGTTGGGAGAGAGTGTGAGCAATCGCTGTGCCATTCAGACCACCAAAATAAAATACTTACCTTCTGTTTTTGCCTCTCAGTTCGGTGCTGGATTGGGAAGACATAGGCAGTGGGAGTCAGGCCTTCTGAACTAATGCTTAGAAGGGCTTCCCAAATAACGAGAAACTTGTTTTCTCTGAGCAATAAACACTGCAGAGACTGTGGTTATGGCTGGCCGTGGTCGGTCCCAGGTACCCACAGAGGTGGAGCCGTCTGCTAGAGGGAATGACAGCACGAATTATGGTGAGTGTACCCCTTTTGTCGGTTCTGAGTGATTTGGAACAAATTTAGATCTAGAAATAAATAAAAACCTTAAAAACACTTCCAGAAAATTGGATGAACTTGTTTCCTGTTGAAATGCTTCTGAAATATAATCAGATATTCAGTCGCAATTTACTGGGAACAATAACACTAATAAGCCTTAGGAATTGCCAGGAGCCATAATTACTAATGAGCTATAAGAATTAACAAGCTTGATTCTACTCTCATTGAAATGAAGGCCTTTGTCAGCAGCAGTAACCTATGTCTTATGTGGTTATTTCCCTGGGAACTGTTAATGGGCTTGACTGAGCTCCTTAGTATATTTGAATAAAGAACAAATATGAAACCAGTCGTTACATTAGCTATAGATTCTATCCATTGGAGCCCATAGCTTGTTGATCCTTCAGAGGGATCCAAGCTGTTCAGTGTGGCAACAGTGAAGGGCTGAGCTCTTAGCATGGGCAGGAGTTCAGTGTTTGCTCTGGTTTGGATCTGAGCTGTGACATTTCACAATTCATATGTCAGGAACCCTTAACACATTGTCCCTTTCCAGGAAACTTTTCTAGGAAAGTCCCTAGGCTAGAGAGTCAATGAATTAAGTGCTTTGTAAACTTTGCAAAAGAAGCCTCGTACCACCCTAGGGTTGCTCCAGTATGGTCCCTGACTTCTGAGTTACACATTAAGGCAGGGGACTAATGCATTATCCATTCCACATACAGGAGATTTCTCACGCTGATGACCAGGGATGTCCCAAGGAAACATCCAAAACCTTGAGAGAAAATGTCACACTACCCAAGAAAGAAATGTGTTGCTTTTTGTGCTTCCTTTTCTTCCCACATGCCTCAGTTTGGGTAGCAGGCATACACTGAAATGTTGGTGATAGATACAGAACTACACCGACCTGGATTTCATACCTAGAAATGTTTTGTATTTTATTCAAAGTACAAGGTCCACCAGGGAAATACCTGGGCTTGAAACTGCAGGACTTAACTCCCTGAATGTGTTTATCTAAAATCTGTTTTATGTGGCAGCATTAGCTTTGAGTAGGAATAACGTGGTAAAGGCTTGGAGGTGAATGGAGAAGGGAGAGGGAACTTCCACTTAACGAGTTTTGACGCCATACTTCATTATTTGAAGCCTGTTATTTAAAAAGCCTCTGTCTGGGACTGTGAGGAATGGAGATGGGCTTTGCAGATAACCCAAGCTGCTTAAGAACTGTACACAGAAATGACAAAGACAGTGTACCTGCCCTCCACAAACCTGTCAGTGCTGCTGGCAAACCCTCTTTTATATACAGCAGTGCAGTCCTGGCCATGACAGTACTTCTTGCCAGGGACTTGACTACTCCCATTTTGACTTCCATGATAGTTGCAGTATTTTCAAGTAGGAGATGTTTTAGCATACTGCTTTTAACTCAGCCTTCATTTCTTTTTCCTGTGGCTTCATCAGAGGTTAAAATTTGTTTCTTCACAAACAAGGAATAAGTAACAATAATAATAGTACATGCTTTTTCACCACTCTGGGATAAAAGGAGGCAAGGGGTTTACGGTTTGTTCTGATTTGAATCACATTTGTGACAATGTCAGTTGGAGAAGAGGTAGATGTCAGTCACCAAACCTCTCAGAAAGACCTACTGCCTGGGGACAAGTTAATCCTCCCGATTAACCCCCTTTGTCCCTAACTAAGTTAGGGACATTTAGTTCTTCTAAGAAACAAGCACTGCTTTGTGCCATGTAATGACAAATCCTCCAAGAAGAGCTTGGAGCTCCAAATTTTCCAAAGGTCCAGGGCCCTCTTGTTTTGTTTTAGATGAGGTCTTTTCCTTACAGGCAACGAGGGACTGGTATGACATTGCAGTTAGGAGTATTTACTTGACGTTTGTGCCAAAGCACTGCTGAAAGCAGCCAAAGCAGTCCCAGGATTCTGCTTCCATCTTCTTTCTCAGTGCTGAATACCACATTGGTGGTAGCAGGACAGGGTTGTGCCACATCAGGTAGTGCAGGCAGGGAGCCATGTCAGAGGAAAAGCTGGACTCAACTGTAGTTCTTACTCAGAGGAGCCTCTTACAGTCCAGGAAGCTGCATGTCATAGCATAGCATAGCACTGCAGCCTCTGTCCTTGGCAGAGACAACTGGTGGTGGACTGAATGTGCCACTCCTAGAGCTTGCATAATATTTACAATGGTAGTATAACTAGAATTAACATTTGTCTTGTAATATTCTATTCTAAGAAATGTTTTATTACTTTTTGTGAGCTGTTTTTTTTGTTTTGGTTGGGTGTTTTGATTTTTTTTTCTTCTTGGCATCATTGAAACAGCCATCTTTGGTGGCATCCGGGTGGTATGACTGTTTGCACAGAAACTTGTGAGGTTTCATCCATCAGAAGATAATGACTTCCCCTGCAGATAACAAACATGCCAGATTATACAATTTCTGGGTAGATAATGTTAGCAAATTCTTGTTAGCATTATCTGGCCTCAAATGCAGGAATGGTGTATTGAAAACATGGCAGTAATTGTAGTCTGGTTTCTTGTTCACATGGCTGCACTACATTTTTCACTAGCATGAATCCATTTGAGACAGTATGACTAATTTGTTTTTAAAAAGGATAAGTCTTCAGACAGAGAAGGTAATTTACAAACACTTAAATGCTGACTTGTGGCAGTATCCTAGACTTGATTCTGTGTAAATGATTGTGTCCTGGTAGCTGCTAGTGGCTTGTACTGTGGCAGGGTCCCCATCAACATCAGTGTCTGTAATGGAGATGCACAACAAGGCATGGGGCAAGAACATTCTCTTGTGTGAAGGGCTGTGGTTTGGGTGACTAACTCTAGGGAGCAGTACAGATAACCAGGCACTTCATTTCTGTGGCCTCAGGCCTAACCACACAGGTTAGATGCTACACTTCTAAAATCGGCAGGAACTTTGCTAGAGAGTAAAGTTATGACTTGACAAGTGAAAAGGACTGAACCACAGCAGGGTCTGTAACATGTTGTAACTTCGCAAATGGAGTTAGAAACCTTTGGAGAGTTCTGCTACCATTTCTGCAGCATGGGGTGTGCCTGCTTCTCTGCATTTCCCTGTCTGATGCCCTCTCCAGCATGTCCCTACAGACCTGTGCCACTGTCCCATGCTCCTTGGTCCCTTCCCACACAAGCCACACAGGTTTCTACTGCATTGTAGAGGTGGGGTCATGAATGATGGCCTGGGAACAATGCTCTCCTGCTCCTGGTGGCACTCCCACTCAACCTGCTGCTAGACAAGAACATCTGGTTTATAATAGAAAGCCTTGTGTGCCTTTGGGGAATTTAACATAGATTTTGTTGTTCCCAGCACTTCTTAGACTAGAAGTCAGACAGAAGGTTTCTTGCTGGTGTGCAAGAAAAAATATGTCACAGATGGAGCATGTTCCCTCACAGGCTGGACAGGAGGATCTATAGTGGATGATCCAAGTAACTGATGTCAAAAGCTGCTGGGCATCACCAAGACATACTATCACCTCTATTTTAAATCATTCTTGATTATCTTCTAAACAGGGTCAAGTAAGGGGCCTACACAAAGACATCACTGCCCTGCAGCCCACAGAAAGACATATCACCTACCTAACTTCCCAGCTAAGAAAACCACCATCCCATTTCAAGGAAAATGGTAGCAGGGCGGGGCAAAGCAATCTCACTGCTGAGACAGACCTCAGCTCTGTGGGTGTGAAAATAATGACACACAACACAACAGTCTAACTTCCCATTAAAGCAGTTTGCAGCTAGCAAAATATGTCAGGTACTTCAGAAAGAGCAGGAGAAGTGTTAGAGTGCCTTTTGGCTCCCTGCTAGGAGCTGAGTTTGAAGATTCCCCCATCCTCCTCTCTCCTGCCTTGCATTATGCTTGAGGTCTTGTTTATGGGCAAAAAGAAAGAACACCTTACATACAAGTAAAGCCAAGAATTTATTGTTAATTGAGATCTGCAGAGTATATTATCTCTAATCCAAATCTAACTGATTCAGAAAAATAAAGAATAACAAGGCAGTTAAAACTGCAATATGGTGAAGTGTCAATAGTAATATTAATAATACAATTACAGTACACTTACTTTTTATCCTTTTTTTTTTCAGGATTATGCTCACCCTTCCATTGTTCTTCTATGTCTTAAAGTCATACAATCATAGCACAGAATATGACGAGTTGGAAGGGACCCATCAGGATGATAAAATCCAGCTCCAGGACACCCCAAGAATCACACCGTGCCTGAGAGCATTGTCCAAATGCTTCTTGAACTCTGGCAGGCTTGGGGCTGTGACTACTGCCCTGGGGAGCCTGTGCCAGTGCCCATACACCCTCTGGGTGAAAAAACTTTTTCCTGATACCCAATCTAAACTTCCCCTGCCACAGCTCCAGGCCATTCCCTCAAGTCCTGTCACTGTCACCACAGAGAAGAGATCGGTGCCTGCCCCTGCATTTCCCCTCGTGAGGGAGCTGTAGCTGCAATGAGGTCTCCCCTCAGTCTCAGCCACTCCTCACACAGCTTCTCCTCCAGACCCTTCACCATCCTCCTGGCCATCATTTGGTTACTCTCTAATGGTTTAATGCCTTTCTTACACTGTGGCACCCAAAACTGCCCCAGCACTGGAGGTGAGGCTGCCCCAGCTCAGAGCAGAGCAGGACAATCCCCTCCCTTGCCCGGCTGGCGATGCTGTGCCTGATGCCCCCCAGGACCGGGTTGGCCCTCCTGGCTGCCAGGGCACTGCTGACTCGTGTTCAACTTGCCATCAACCAGGACCCAGAGGTCCCTTTCTGCAGTGCTACTCTCCAGCCTCTCATTCCCTAGTCTGTCAGTACACCCGGGGTTGCCCCATCCCAGGTGCAGAGTCCAGCACTTCCCATTGTTGAGCTTCATGCAGTTGGTGATTGCCCATCTCTGTGATTTGTCTCGGTCTCTCTCCAGGGCCTCTCTGCCTTCGAGGGAGCCAACAGCTCCTCCCACTGCTGTATCATCTGTGAACTTACTCAGTATCCCTTCCAGTCCTGTGTCCAAGTCATTTATGAAGATACTGAAGAGCACAGGGCTAAGGATGTGTAACCCCACAGGTGACAGGTCACCAGTCTGATGTCACCCCATTCACTGTAACCCTTTGTGCCCCACCTGTGAGCCAGCTGCTCACCCATCACATGATGTGTTTATCCAGCTGTGAGCTGGGCATTTTGTCCAGAAGGATCCTGTGAGAGACAGTATCAAAAGCTCTGCTAAACCCCAAAAAGGTTATATCAATTGGCTTCCCTTGATCAGCTAGATGGACTACCCTGTTGTAGAAGGAAACCATGTTCCACAAGCAGGACTTTCCCCTCATGAAGCTGTGTTGGCTGTGACTGATACCTGCAGTGTCCTTCAAGTGCTTTACAATACCTCCCAGAATAATATTTTCCATGATTTTACCAGGCACTGAAGTGAGACTGACAGGCCTGTAGTTTCCAGGGTTCTCCTTCTTGCCTGTCTTGAAAACTGGGACAATGTTGGCAGTCAGCCAGGATCTCTCTGGTTTCCCAAGACATTTATAAATCATCAAGAGAGGTCTTGTGGTGACATCAGCCAGCTCTTTGAGGATTCTCAAATGAATCCCATCAGCACCACAGCCTTGTAGGGATCCAGCTAGAGCAGCAGACCCCGCACAAATTCAGGGTCAACGGGGAGTTGATCATTCTCACAGTCATGGCCCTCCAGCTCAGAGCACTGAGACCCCCTGGTCCATCATGGATACTGAAGGCATAGACAAAGAATGCATTAAACAAGTCAGAATCTTCAGCCTGAAGACTTAAAACTGTAAATCTTCAGCTTCTGGTGTCCTTTTTTGAAAAATTATCACACTGATGCTCTAGGCTCTACTTGAGGTAGTTTGTCTGTGTTTCATAAGATGCAATTACAGCTTTTTCTTTTTCACTGGTCTGCAGCTACATGTAACAGCTGAATTTACGGTATGTGCTTTATTCCACATACACCAAAGGCTCTTCCTTTCTTCTTCTTGTTACTCCTAAACCCAGTTTTGTCCAGCTTCAAGTCCATGTTTCTCTAACTGACCACAGATGGGGAGCTGCAGGGTCTCCACTGTCAAGCCTGTGCCCCAGATTTCATCATTTCATGCCCTGTGCTGCTCTAAGCTCCATGCTGTATCTCCATCCTGGTATTTTTCAACTCTGTATTGTATTACATGTCATAGAAGTACTAATTGTTACTTCTACTGATATAAATCTGCACCATACAAAGAAAAACAAAAATAAAATTAATTACTGTAGGTGACTCATCACTTAGAGAAATTGCTGTCATAGAAAGAAAACAAACCTCTGGGCAGATCAAGAAAAGCTCAGACAGAGCAAGCCTGCAGGCCCTTGTCCTGAAGCTCTGCAAAAGCTGGGTGCCTGTTGCTAGCAATGGCAATGCCAGGTTACAAGGCTACCCTGCTGCACTTCTTACCTGCCCTCTCACTAAATTAGGCAAGCTGTCATGTGGAGGAGGCCTTTAAGTGTTTATGAAGTAGTACATCCAGTCCAAGTCCATATGCCTCGAGTTGAATGTTCACTGATGAAAGAGATTATCCAGATTTTGGAAGTTTTAGAGATCAATAGCTATGAATGAAGAATCAAAGCAAGAACCTGCTCTTTTTAATTCTTAATTTCCAAATTAAACCTTTGGTGCACAAACATGTATTTCAGGACCTTCCCTACCACTAATACTTGCTGCCTAACTGGAATCAAAAATTTATGTCAAAGGCATGAGAAAATCTTCCTTGTCAGATAATTCCCTCAGCACTGATTTTTTCATTTCAGTGGTTTGTAATACACAAGGGGTAGTAAGCAGATGGAACTAGTTTACATTTGCCCATTCATGCGAATTCTTTTTAAAAAAGGATTTTTATAGTAAGATCTGTTTTGCTGAAGCCTTTAAAGCCATTGTAATAGACAGAGACAGAACAGTATAGAAAGACATCTATAATTGGATTCCCATAACTGCTGTGTGGGGATTTGGCAGTTTCTCCCAGTCAGCATTGACAAAGCCACAGTTCACGAGTTCTAGCTGGAGTCTCCTGGCTCAGTGGTCTGCTTCATCTGTGAAGAGCATGCCCAGACTGGATGCTGGAGGTTGATACTGGAAAAAACAATCCACAAGCAAAACTATAACGAGCCAGAGATGGTGGAGAAGGAGTCTGTGTTCATCTTTATGCCATATGCATGGCCTGTGAGAGCTGTGGGCTCAGGTCAGTACCCCATGCTGTGATGGCAGGTGGGAGACATTTGCTCCCTTGGAAACTTCCCTTGGGCTTGTCTGGAATGTGTCAAAGACACCTATACATGTCCACTGCTCAGGTAGGGAATGCATGCATGCATTTATTTTAGGAGAGGCACTTTCCCAGAGATCTACAATTTAGAGACTTATGAAACTGGACGAGGTGCTAAGCAATCTTAATTCCACCAAAGCTGAAAATTAGCATGCTCAGAAAGCCTAATGACCTAGCCTGGAATACAAACCTTTAAGTCTGACTTCTCTACCAGGCAAATGGGAAGAAATGAGGAGTTTGCCAGCTTTTGCCAAGAAGGCCAGTGGCTTTCTGGCCTGGATCAGCAATAGTGCGGCCAGCAGGACCAGACCAGCAAATATTCCTCTGTGCTGGGCACCACACCTCAAATTCTGGCTTCAGTTCTGGGCCCGTCACTTCAAAAAGGACATTGAGGTGCTGGAGAGTGTCCAGAGAAGGAGAATGGAACTGGAAGAGTCTGGAGCACAGGTCTGATGAAGAGCAGCAGAGGGATCTGGGTGTATTTATCCTGGAGAAAAGGAGGCTCAGGGAAGACCTTATCACTCTCTACAACTTCCTGAAAGGAGGATGTAGCCTCCTTGAGGATCTAGGTGGGAGTCAATCTCTTCTGCCATGTCTCAAGCCAAAGGGTGAGAAGAAATGGGGTTAAGTTATGCCAGGGAAGGGTCATACTAGATATTAGGAAAAATATTTTTCTCTGAAAGGGTGGTCAGGCATTGGAATAATTTGCCCAGAGAGATGGCGGAGTCACCTTCTCTGAAAATGTTTAGGAGGCATCTGGGCATTTGGGAATATGTTTAGGGTTAATTATTGTGGTGCTGGTTTGATAGCTGGACTCAATGATCTTGAAGGCCTCCTCCAACCTTGATGATTCTGTGATTCTGTCACTCTGAGGACCATGCTTAGACTTTTGTCTCCTGTTCTTCTTGTGCACGTGCATCTGTGCTATGCAGGCAACTTGGCCTGTTTGCCAGCAGTGCTGCTTCCAGTGCTGCAAAAGTGTTAGGCCCACCCCATACGTCTCCTTCTCCTCAGGCTTTGGTCATGAGTCCCAGCAAATGTGTTAAAGCCCTCGTCACAAGGCTGGCAAGCCTGCTGGCAGAGACACTCTTGCTGGACTTTTACAACCACATCACCTCTTTCCTTCCAACCCTTATTTATGAGTGACAATGCATTCATCTGTTTTGAGACCTGACAGTATCTTCAGTGTGCTGACTCATCCCTGAGTCTCAGCCTGAGTCAACCCTGAGTCAACTCAACCCTGAGTCCTCACAGCCAGAGAAAAGAGACCTTCACTGAGGCAACAGCAGCTCCTGTGCTAAGGTGGCACCATCTCGGGCCTGCTGTGCAGAGGAGCAGAGGCAATAACTCATCCTCTGCATGACAGAAGTCACTTCTGAAACGCAGAGGCCGTGGAGAGAGGGGCTCTGGGACATCACAAAGCTCTCTAGAGTGATGGTGTATCACCAGCCATGCTGATGAGTATCCCCAGCATGCTGAGTGCTGAATTATGCTGCCATGTCAAGCACACCCTGGCCAGGAAAAGCATCCAGCTCACATACCACCGGTACATTTCCAGAGTCAGGAACCAAAACTGTTCCTGCTAATTTGGAGAGGAAGCTCCAGTGAATAACAAGAAAAGAACACATCCCATTTGTGGTTGTTTAAGGAATGACACCACACAGGCTGAAGTCATAGCTGCAGTGAGTTTGGCTCCACGGGCTGGCAAGAGCAGCGCTCCCCGCCCTGGCAGACAACACAGCTCCCCCCTCGCCGCCTCGTCAGGAACCAAAACTGTTCCTGCTAATTTGGAGAGGAAGCTCCAGTGAATAACAAGAAAAGAACACATCCCATTTGTGGTTGTTTAAGGAATGACACCACACAGGCTGAAGTCATAGCTGCAGTGAGTTTGGCTCCACGGGCTGGCAAGAGCAGCGCTCCCCGCCCTGGCAGACAACACAGCTCCCCCCTCGCCGCCTCCTCCAGACACTCCTGCAGCAGTGCTTGGCCTGGCTCTGTCCTCCCCTGTACGACTACTGACATTGCTTCCCACTACCTTTTCCTCTCCTGCCTAGTGGTGCCTGCATGATCCCAGATACCTGTAGAAATCCACATTTCAGAGGACTGGGAGGTTTGTGAAAAAATGATCAAGACTCCCCCTATTGGCATATGCCTGTGCCAAGAGCAGAGACTTCACAACCACTCTTCCTTCCCCAGGCCATTCCAGCACTTTGTGATCGTCTTCAGGGAGGCCTCTCTGAGGAGCAGCATGCTGAAACCTTCTCCTCTCTGGTTTTGGCTCCCCCCTCTTTGCCCCCTTCAGTGAGGACAGATTGTTCTAGTTGTTGTTGAAGCAAGCTGCAGACTGTTCTTGTTCTATTCTTTGCTACTTCCCCCACTTTGCAATGATTAAGGACAGCTTTTCAGCATCAAAAGGTATTTGATCCCACTAAATGCTGGGTCCATTTAACTGTTTTCTTCTGTGGACAAAAGAGAGAGAGTACAGAAGTTTCTCATGCATGTCAGACCTTCATTGCATTGTTTCACTGTGGTTAACAGAAAGTTGCCAATATTTTTGAGAAATGTAGAATTAAAAAAACCGTAACACCCACAACATTGTTTGTTCCATTTGGCCTGAAATATTCAAGAACTTAAATTGTCATTATTCCAAGGCACAGGATAAAAATAATCAATTTTTAGTAAACATTAGTTGCTTAACTTCTTAAAAACGGAAATATCTAGTGTTTTCATTTTCCATTCTCCAACTGAAAACAGCTTTGTGGTAGATTTTGAAGACGAGAAAAATTGTAAAGATAACTGCATCTTTTTCTGCAATGCTCCTGGTCTCAAATCACCTTCAAAAAAACTTGTCAAGTGCATTTAGCACCTGACACAGCATTACAAAAACAAAAATATGCTTGTGCTTCCTGAGAGCAAGGGAAAAAGGCAGGTAAAGGTAAAGGTTAGGAATGCTGTAGTTGTGTAGCCAGGCAGAGCAATCCATCACACTGCTGCTGGCAGTGTGCACCCTTCAGGCTGGAAATGTTCCTCTGCCCAGAGGGGCAAGCTGAAGGTCACTCCTGTGGGGTCAGACCTACATGGAGACTGGGCTGGGGCTCTGTTACAGAGCAGGTCTGGGGACAGGACTCAACAGGCAGGTTGGTGGTGACCGCCGTCTTAGGAATTAGCTCAGTAGCATGAGCACAGTCTGCATGTGCCAGCTGGTCTCTGCTCTGGAGAGCAGACAATTAATTTCAGCTGGAAAACTACAACCACACAGGGAGACAGCATCTTTGGACATAAAATGATTTTATTTAGAGTCAGAGTTCAGCTGGGTTTGGAACTAGATTATCTGTAAGGTCCCTTCCAACACAAACCATTCCGTGATCCTGTAATTTAATTGGATTACAGCTTGGTTTAAAATCAGAATACTTTTCCCTTGACAATCTACTTACCACGGAGTTTCTTTTTCAGTGTATGTGAAACTGTCTTAATTTTAATGGCAGGAAAAAACCACAAAGGCTTCTCCTGTAAAATTAGTCCTCTTTGCTGCATAATGTTCTTCATAGTGGACTTCATGGTTGCTGGGGTTTTTTTAGCCTCTATTCCACACAAACAACCCTGCTGATTTCCCTACCAAGGACCAGCAGATATGCTCATATCTGTTCTTCTGATAGCTGAAGAACTTCTCCACAACAATGGTCACATGTAGCACCTAAAGGAGCAATAAACTAAACTGCAAAACAACCAGAGACTTTTTTTTTTGAGACACTTCTTATGAACTTTATAAGGCATTTCTTATACCTTCCCTCCTGCCTAAATTCAACAAGAAATCTGAATTTTTAGAAACGTCAATTGACTTAAATTGACTCTGTCATGAGTTTATAGATCATGTTAGGCTTCCTAGTATGCTTTTCTTAGTAGATTCAGTCCAGTGCTGAACTACAAACTGAGCAGACACTTCAGGCTGTTCAGACAAAACCAACAATCAAATAGGTGTGTATGTATTCAGAACTAGTTAGAAAATGATGCGGAAAAATTTCAGAGTTCTGATGAAATCTCTGTACCCTTTATGAAAAATTCTGGATTCACTGAATTCTGCTTACAGTTTTGTGGACAATAACAGAGCAGGTGCAACCGAAGAAATTTCATCACACCCTGATGTAATCTGAGACACCTGAAGGCCTGTTAAGAATTTTTCAGATTGGTAACTCATTAACCATCTCAGAAACGGCGCAGACCAGTTTCCAGAGGAGTGTAGAGTAAACATTCATGTGTGTCTGTATGTGCTGAGTGTTGTAAACGAAGCTGAGACTTTTAAAGGAAAAGTCAACTCGCTTATTTGTTAACTGCTGGGAGCGGGAACCCAGGATAAGCCCAGGCTCCGTGCGACAAGCCAGAACAAAACAATACTTGAAAAACGACAGTGAGACCCACTGGGTGCTCCCTTGGACCCCAAGTTCCGCAGGAGGACCCCTCCCCTGGGGGCAGGTAGCTTTTTAAAGTCTCTGGTGCCACCAGACTGGTGCATTTCTTAATCCTCATGCTGACTGGTCCCTTTCCTGTTCGCTGGTTGGTCTATACCTCCGTGCATTCCTCAGCAATCATTTTCAAGTAAGTCCACTTCATTGGTTGGCTTGTTCTCCAATCACAGGCTAGGGCTTCGTCCTCATCCCTTGTACCCTACGAAGCAATGTACTAGAAAGTTCCTTCTATTAAACCCATTGGGTCCTTGTTATATCCCCATCCAGTGGTTACATTCCAGCATTACACCCGTACAGTCTCGCAAATTCCCTTCAATTAACATGTCCATCTATTCCACCCTCAACTCCCCTCTTTTACATCCCACCCAAACAGCAATAACCAACACCCTGAAACCAATTCATTTATTACACCAGGGCTCACTGGCAGGGGGAAGGAAAGGCAGCAGAAGGCATATGAATATTCAGATATTAATTTTTTTTTTTGCTTTCAAGAGCATCCCTGCTGTTTCAATCTGCTGCACCCCTCTGAAAGTCAATGCAAATTCTGCACCTGAAGAATTTCTTAACACGGGTGGGAGACTGAATTCCAAGGACAAACTTGTTTAGTGAAAACCATTTCTCCAGCCTTCAGTGCCTCTGTTTTGTCTTTGCAGAGTGTGTGAAAAGGGAGCAGCCCAGATAACGTTCATTGCCCTTTTTATCTTCTGCATTCCCAGGAGGTTTCTGAAGATCGATTCACAAAACAAAGGTAGTGGATGGCAGGATGTTACATTTTCACAAAGGCAGTATTTCTGAATCAGTAAATGATTAAATAAGCATTGTTCCCTGCTTGTGCATTAATGTGCAATCACCTGCCAGATGAGAGATATGAAAGTATATTCTAAATCTTGCACAAGCTTCTCTTTAGTACCAGGAAGTACCTGTCGATGAGAGATAAGCAGCCTGGCAGGATGCAAGTGGTATTAGTCTAGCAATTGCCTAAAAATAATTTTCTGCTTTTGCCAGGAAACAATGCACTTTTTCATTCTTGCTCAGAGTTTCATCCGTGGCCAGAACAGGACTCTCCCTGCATTTCCCACGTTCTCTTACACTGACTTGTACATGCTGCCTTTGCCATCAGCCTTGATCGTACATGTTCACCGAGCTGCTGGCCTACCCAGAGGGCCAGGGAACACACACAGGCTATCTCCTACCCCTAAGGAGTCTATCGACATCCTGACTCCCTACCAAAGTGTTACATTATCTTACTGACAATGCTTGTGACCTTCTGCAGATTGAGTTACTAATAGCTGTGTCTAGGCAGAGAGAAATTTTTCCTCATCATACAGATGTTTAACCTTTTCAGCTTTCTTCTTGCTGCAAATGAACAAAACCTCATCTCCCCAAAGGTTCTAACCACCAGCGGGTCTTTGAAGTGGCAACTAATCATCAGGAAAAATGTATGGTGGTGAGGGGTTTTTTCTTTGCGAATCACAACCAACAGTCTTTTACTTACATGCATCTATTATGTTTTGAGTAAACAATCGAACCAGAGAATTTTTTCAACGCTATCAACTATGAAAGCAGAGAAACGTGTTCTAAAACTGCAACTGTGCGCAAGGCCTCCAGGGCACTGCAGCACTTTCCCACAGCCACTTTTTCTCAGTCTTCTCACTCAGCAGCACAAGCAGTCTCCCATTCTCCAGCCTGTGTGGGCAGACATAAGAAGAAAAGGCAATATTTTTAAAAGAGGTAAAACAAAAAGGCTCTCGAAACCCTATGGCAATTGTCCAGGGAAGCAGCGTAACTGCAGGTTGTGCCAGCCGCAGGCTCCAGTGTCACCTTGGAGACCAGCCGGTAAGTTCCAGGCCTCCCAAAAGAGGGGGGCCAAGGCAGCCAAGTGTGTAAACAAACAAAACGAGATGAAGAAGGAAGCTTTGCAGTGAGGCCACAGCCCATTATCACCTAACTTGTTGCTTGAGCCCAGCAGTGGTGAAGAAAGTCAGGCACAACACCATCCCAGGTGCCTGAACACCTCCCCAGTCCTGAGTGGAAACTCCAGGTTCAGGATAGCATTGCAGGTAAAGGATTTTTTGTCCTTTTTGCTACCTCACAGTGAGTTTCTCTGATCAGGCAAGAGTAGTTATTTTTAATATAGATATATAATTATATACATATATTTATAAATAGATTATATATATTTATAAATATATTTTTATATATGTACATATATATACGTACACACACACACATATATATATATATATATATGAAAAAGAGCAATTGCAGTGATGTCCACCTGCCAGAAGGTTGAAACTGGATGATGCTGGTCACGATGGAAAGGGAGATGGGAGGCTGTTGCAGGGGGGTCAGTGGGGCTGGGAAGCCAGATTTTTAAGGAGGTGTTTAGATGGCTGTCAAGTACACCTGCAGTTTTCATGCTTTTAATAATTTAATGCAACTGTAACTAGTAAACTAAACATGTGCAATTGGTTTAGGCCACTTAATCTATTCTTAGATCTTGAGATCTTCTGCCCTGGGGTAGGTGGTGTGCCACTTGTGTCTTTGGCCATGAAGGGCTTTCAGGAGCCTGGGCAATCCAGAGGTAATTATGGGATTCTGCCTGTCATACTGCAGTGCTTTTTAGGATTTTCATAGGAGGCTATTGGGCTCATCTGAAGAATAACATCTAAAAAAATATTGCAGAGCTTAGACTGAATCTGACTCTTTCCAGGTTTAATCCTTAGGTGCAGAGGAATGTAAAGGGGTCCGGTTGTTGAACAGCCTAATATTCTGGAAAAATCCAACACAAAATTTAAGGTTCTGTATTTGTTAGGAATAAATGCAATCATTTCTGTTTGGCCTGTACAACACAACATCACCCATAGAAACAAACAATGCTGACAGCGTGTGGTATTGTAATTATTCATAGCCTAGGCTGTTAAGCAAAACAAAACTCTCTAGCATTCAAAATTAAAATAAACACTGCTGCTTAATTTCACTAAGGGAGACATCTGATAGTCTTGGATAAGACATACAAATTAAAACCATGTGGAATTATTGCTATGACCTGTTCTGGTTTTATTAATGGTATTAATATGTAACATATTTGTACAATATGCAGAGAACTGTTATATTCAACAAACCCTGATTGCATCTTTAATTACTTCACATTATCCAAAAAGAGGCAAGAGCAAAATGAAAGGAGAGGATAGAGTGTGTGAATGACTGTGATTCCTCCCTCCTTGCACTGGTTTGGAATCTCTTTTCTTACAATATGGCCTAGGAAGGGTTTACCTCTAACTTAAGCCTGCAGCCAACAGAAATAGGAAAGTGGTAGAAGTGTCACCACGGATCAGGCTTGCATGTAGCAGGTTTTATATTTAACTGGTTTTCTGTATTTTCTGGATGTATAAAAAGGGTTCTCAAATGTCATGTGCTACAGGAAGACAGCTCCTGTTTAAGGGGTTTTAGTGTGATGTGAAAGTGCAATTACTTGACAAACCGACTTTAATTGCTGAGTTTTGTATAGAAGTATTATTACCGCAGGCCTGGTTCCTACAGTATATCACCGTGTCCCGCAGCCATAGGGAGGAGGAGGAGGAGAAGATCTAGCAGGCAGGAATTGTGCAGCAAGATTGATTTATTTAATTATTTTACAAACTCTTTTATGGACTTTTTTCTTCATAGTCTAATTGGACAAAGAACCAGCCACCCCTTGGGGGTGATTGGCCAAAATCCTAAAACATCCATTATCAAAATATTTTCTACTATACCATAAACAAGACTTTCCAAGGTTGCAGGTGGCTTGGTTGTTTACATTCCCTGCTACCTCTTCTGTGAGAGAGAAAAGTCTCTCACAGACTTAGAAAATAACAAGAAGATCCTCACTAACAGCATTTTTGTACCTACAAAGTATAATATTGGTGATTTTGTTACTGAACATTATAGAGAATACATATTTGCAAAGAGCAGCAGAAATATTTATTATTAGTGTTTTTAACCATAATACCTGGGGGGAAAAAAAGTGGGAATATCTTTACCTATGGTATTAGTGAGATTAGTGGGAGTGGGTGTTCTGACCCACTTCAGACGGAGCACTGGGAAAAAAATTTAGAAGTTCAAGAGCAGCAGCAGAATCATCTGACATCTGGAAATACATTTTGTACCAGGAATCCTGAGCTCTGCCTAATTACTAAGCCAAAGTGAGTTTAAAAGGGACCTTTAAGTACTGGGCACATTTTTAGTAGGTAGCTCTTTAATCTTGTAAAATAGAGTAGAAAAGCATCTAATATGGAGGAAATTCAGACTAGAAACAACATATATTAAAAGAAAAGTGATTCAATACTGGGACAACTTAGCCTAGAGATGGTGAGTTCTGAGGTAGAAATGCTTGTAGATGTAGAAGCAAACTTTATTCTTACCACAGAAATAACAGAGGATTGGCCAGTTTCAGTGGCTTTTATTGAGGTTCAGGAGACCATAACAGATATCAAATCAGATCATCCCTCCCTAGCCTCAATTCATGAGTCTTACTGCAATGATTATTTGACACACATTGCATTATTCTGGAAATTACTCCACTGAACCTGAGGCAGCTCTTTTCTTTTTTGCTACACTCTTTTCATGGTCTGTGTGTGTTTGTGTGGATTTTTGCAGCATGCAGTGGAGATTAATTATGTCCTTGTTGGTCTCAGTATTTATAGATCTCTATAAAGACATAACACAGTGCAGAAAGAAGCACACTGCTCCATGATAATGCTTGCACCATGCACTCTGTGTATAGATGTATAATTGCTATATATTATATAAAAGCAGTAGTACATTATTATATAATATCAATGTAGTTTGTTTATGTAACCTCACTGTATTTTATAGTCTTTCCAGCTAAACATTTCCTCTTAAGGACAGGTCATTGTTTGCAGAAAATGTTTTTGGCTGCTGATCTCTTCCTGTAAGATCAGCTGTAAGATCTTCCCGGTCACTGGTTAATGAGTTCCCAGAAGAACTTTGCTTGTTCTGTCTGAAGAAAAGCCGAAAATACTCTATATTTTACCTCTCTAGACTTCTACAATAACCTAGTACTGAAACCATTTGTGGAGTACAAAACCATTTTATTTTTCTGTTTTTCCAAGCCCAGCTGGGGTCTTCCGAAGCAGTTATAAAATTCAGCATATGTGACATTACCAGTAGCCATAACCAGTGTTCAGTAAACAGGAGTGGAGTAGGTAAGATGAAACAGTTTAATTCCATGTTTCTTAGAAGTTTTGTCTGACCCTTTCAATTCACACTTCTGCACATGGAATGACAACGGGATTGGAAGTGCCACGTGCACTGACAATGCCTCACGGAGCTGCTCAGATTCATCTCCTCAACCCAGCACTGCCTCAGCAGAGCAGCAGCTGCCCTTTGAGTCTAGAGCTCTGCAGTAGATTCTGTAACTCTTTTGTGCCCTGATCCCAAGTGGCTCTAAAGGATGGAAAATATTTTGGGAGTCTTCATGCTCTGCTCCAGACCCATCAGCCAGGCTATGGAATAGCAGTCTTGGCCCTGAGCCTGTGCCCAGGATTCACTGTGGCCCTAAAATAGCACTAGGCACAAATAAGCCCTGTGGGAGAGGGAGTGGGTCTCTGCCAGCCCGGGTATGCTGCTCTTGGTGGTGCTGTTGCAGCACTGCAGATTCACAGGCTGGTTTTCCCTATTTTTATTCTGCTGTTTTCCTCTGAGGGAAGCTACAAGGCCTGTGTTGTCAGCATGTGCTAAATACTGTGAAAGTTTAAAGTATTAATTTGTTCTGCAATTGTGTTAAAAAAGCAATGGGTGTCATGTGTAGGCAACTGCTGTTGCTCAGACATGCAATGGGAGAAATCTCTGCTCTGGAGAATCAGGACTTCGGTGGAAGAAAAGTGAATCAAAGCCAAAGGTCCCCAGCCAGGGTCATTTTTGTCTTCCTGTGGTCAAATGCTAGCTGCAGACCTGGCCAGGTGGAGGAGGTTTGGAAAGGATGCTGTGGACACAAGGCAGCCACGCACTCCTGAGTGCATCCACCAGCTGTCACAGTGTTCTCACACTGTAGGCAGAAAATTCTTACACACAATCTCCTGTCTGCATTTGGATTAATCACAGAGTGGTTGGCTGAGCCCTCCTTTCATGGTTGGTAGCCTATAGTGGCAATTTCCCTTTCTGGTAGAAGGATATAAGGAGAAGGAAATAAGAGGGTCAAAATGGAAGAATTGCCACCAGCAGCTTACAAGTGAGGAATTTGGGATGCTCTGTATGCTAAGGCAGGTTTCAGTACTATGTCTGAATGTGAATCCATGCCACATCAGTGTTTTGGTCTTCTAGATGCCGGGCACAGCAAGACATGACCGAGAGATGGCAATCCAAGCAAGAAGAAGCCTGTACAAAACCACTGACCCTCTAGAAAGACTTCGCCTGCAGTGTTTAGCAAAAGGATCTGCAGGCATCAAAGGACTTGGCAAGTGAGTATAAGAAGTCAAACCCATTATTCAGCCTAATAGTTTTAGCTGCAAGAGGATCACAGGCTAAACAGGTGCCAAAATTTGAGTTTCCTCATCTCAGTGAAAACGCCACAACCCACAGAACCTGGCATTGGGGCTCATGTGTTTTGGGACTGACCTGCTCACCTTTTGAAGGATTGAAGACTGTGAATCCCTCATGAGCAAGTGCGTCTGTGAGACCCAGAAAAACTCCTGCCAGGGAGAGGAAGGAAACATAAACCATATATCTCTCTTTGGTGTTTTCTAAAATTATCTTAAGTATTTCAGCACTGGAGATTTTATGCTTCCTTGCCCTTGTTTTAATGGTCTATTAGCTATCTAGTTTGTGGGAGGCACCTAAAATCTTTTTTGCAAATGCTTTTTGCAAGCATCCCACCCCTCGGAAAGGGGAGCTGCATCACACCCTGAGACCCTTGCCATGCCCCACAAACCACAAAGGAATCCAGATGGTGACCAACTGGAACTTCATCTAAATGTGCAACTTGCAGAGGGCAGAGGGCTATCATGAACAGGGATATACCACGGCAGCCTTTCCCTTGTTTAACTTCAGATATGTAATATTCATGCCCCCAATCTAAACAAGTCGTCTCTAGTGCCAATAAGTGTAGGGAGTTTGTTGGTGGGTTTTTTTTTCCTTTTTTTTCCCCCCTCAGATTAGGGAACAAGGAGGAAATGTTACCTCAGTAAGGTGACTCTCTACTCTAGTCCTATGCTAAACCACTGCAGCACTCTCCATGTTTTCCTATGCATTTTCCTCAAATTTCATGTTTTCCACAGAGCATTTAAGATTATTGATGGTAACAACAGCAGAACCCTTGATTTCAACGAGTTTCTGAGAGGACTACATGATTATGCTGTGATGATCAGTAAGGAAGAAGCACAAGAGCTTTTCCTGAAGTTTGATAAAGACGGCAGTGGAACAATTGATTTTGATGAATTTCTTGTTACACTGAGAGTAAGTCTGGGATTCATGTTGTTATTGCATTAAATGGATTAAAATATAGCAGAACAGAACAAAATAGAATAGAATATTTGCAAATAAACAGTTGTGATTTTTTTTCAATTAATTGTGGCCTTGATTTAGATACTGAAATTCCTGTGCTGCAGTCTGGGTACCTATGTGGTTCAGCCCATCAATCTTACTTCTTTCTTGGCCATTTTATGATGCATCTCTTCATAACATGAACTAATTCAGGGGAGCCTTTCTCTAATCCACCACAGTGATTGATTTTGTCTGAAGTTTCTTTGCTCTGCTGAAGCCTGAACATTCAAGATAGAAAATATTAGTACTTAGGGTAATTAGTAATTTCTTTTTCGAAATATTTAAAATGGGCAGATCAGAAAAGTGTTCTAGGTAGCATTTTCTCTCTTATTGTCCATTTGCTATTGTATGGCTAGACATTGAATAGTCAATAACATTGCTCTTTTGAGGATATATTGCTCTTTCTAGCTCACAGACGGTGTAGATTATCACCAGTTTATTGTCCCATGTTCCTTGAAAGTTTTACTGCTAGCAACAGCAAGTAATTGAATTTGGAGCTGGGCACGTAGTTGGCAAAAATAAAATGACTGTTAATATTTCTTTACAGCCTCCCATGTCCAATGCAAGAAAAGAGATCATCATGCAGGTGTTTCGGAAGTTAGACAAGACTGGAGATGGTGTCATAACAATTGAAGACTTACGAGGGGTGTATAATGTAAAATATCATCCCAAATACCAAAATGGAGACTGGACAGAAGATCAAGTTTTTAGAGCCTTTCTGGATAATTTTGATTCACCCTATGAAAAAGATGGGAGGGTAAGCGAAGCACCAAGTGTCAAGCCATGAAATCACCGTCTGACTCAGAATTTGACTTACGTTATTAAGTGTGGGAGTAATTGCAGTACCAAACATCCATTTGCATCACATCTATATGGAAAATTGAAGTAGATGCTTAACCTGTGCACAACACTCCTGATACAGCTAGCTTGCATGTTCTGAGGCAAAGGGGCTCTGCAGGAGGTACAAAGGTGGTTGTGAGATTGCACTAAGGCTTGTAGCTTTAATAATATAATTTCATAGATTACACTAAGTACATATTCAGAGTGCCCCACAAAATCACTGATTTTCAAGATCCACATAAACTGAGGGATTTTTCACTTCTTAGGAGAATAACTACTCGGATCCAGTTAAAAAGCAGGTTCCCATGTATGTTAAATACTTTACAGTTCTTCTCCAATGTAATTACTGAGACACTTGACTTGGAAATCAGTCCATAATAGAAACAGGTTTATCTACAGAGAGCTGGAGGGAGGATGGGGCTGGGGCTGCTGCCACCAGCTGTGTGCCCTGAGGAGCCACGAAATCAGTCCATAATAGAAACAGGTTTATCTACAGAGAGCTGGAGGGAGGATGGGGCTGGGGCTGCTGCCACCAGCTGTGTGCCCTGAGGGGCCACGAGCTGGGACAAAGCTGGGAGCCCTTCCTGCACTCTGGCTCAACTTTCTGGTTCAGGTGCAAAGCCTGGGCACCTTCAGTGATGGACTTATATACATCTGCTTTGCAACCACCTCCGAGCCAAGCATGCTCTCTTTCGCCTTGTTATGTGTCTGCAAATTCTTTGGTCTGGCCTTACGTCTGTCTGACCAGCTCAGAGCAATCTGGTATCTCAGTGGTTCACATGGTGATATTCTCAGTCTGAGCAGTTAATAATAACAAACAAGGCTGTAAGTTTTTTATCACTGCTTTGTGGGATGTGTTCAACACTTCCCACTCTCCAGGCTGCACCTGGGTTTTCAAGGCTACATTGCACTTATGACTCCTGCCTGTCTAATACTCCACCCAAATCCTTCACTTGCTTTGTTCTCAACACCCAGGCTCTCAGGCGTAGAGAGGTGGGGAGTTTTATTTACTTTGGGCATGACTCTGCACCTAGTAGAGCTGAATTTCATCCCTTCTGCTGCAGTGTCATTCTTAGGGGTTCCAGTTCTGAGCCAGCTATCTCCTTCCATCTCCACAGCTGTGGCGACATCTAGAAAATGTCAAACAAAATGTTCCTGCTTTTTGTTCTGAGGTCGCACATGAACACATTAAATGAGTCCCCAAAGTGATCCTTGATGAGTTAAGTGCCTGGTTATTCTGAGCACCCACCTGTTGCTCACCATTCCTGATGTTAGCTCACCTGATTGCTGTTTCTTCTGAGAACAGACTGTTGCTTTCCTGAATCACTACATGATACACTAATGATACTGGATACCTAAAATGTTTTTAGCAGAAATGCCTCAAGGTTGAGCATTTGCTAAAAGGGTCCTCTTCACCATGATCTTGCTGGGTGCCTCTGAAATAGGCAGGTTCAGTGAGGCTTGTAATCAGTTCATGTGTGGAGTGGTCCCTTCTCCCTATTGTCATGTTTTTCTAGGTTCTGAAACACACAACACAATCAGAGCAGATATCAAGGAATCAAAGAATATACTGAGTTAGAAGGAACCCATCATGATCATCAGGTCCAACTCCTGGCCCCGCACCTCACACTGCAAGAATCACACCCTGTGCCTGAGAGCATTGTCCAAATGCTCCGTTACCTCTGTCAGGCTGGTGCTGTGCCCCCTGCCCTGGGGAGACTGTTCTACTGCCCAACCATCCTCTGGGTGAAGAACCTTTTCCTGATACCCAACCTAAACCTCGCCTGACACAACTCCAGACCATTTCCTTGGGCCCTGTCACTGGTCAGCACATAGCAGAGGTCAGTGCTTGCCCCTGCATTTCCCCTCATGAGGATGTTGAGGACCACAATGAGGTCTCCCTCAGTCTCCTCCAGGCTCCTCCTCCAGTGACCTCAGCCACTCCTCACACGGCTTCCCCTCCAGACCCTTCACCACCCTCCTGGCCCTCCTTTGGACACTCTTGTTGGGGTCTCCTCCCCCTGCCATGTAGCCCTGGGAGAGGGGCCCTGAGGGGAGACACGGTGTTTCCCTGCCCCTGGTCAGCCTCGTTCCCATTGGTTGTTTTGTGTTTCCCTGCGTGGGCAGGGACCCTCAGGTCCCGTGATTGCCTCAGCTCCTCAGCAGAGCCCCGGCCATGTGGCTGGGAAAATAAACATCTCTGAAACATCTATCAAGAATCGGTCCTTATATATTTCCTTTCCATGGGACTCCTGGTTTGAGATATGTGTGTTACACTAATCCCCACTGTAACACACTCTCTCATAGCTTAATGTCTTTTTTATATTGTTTTATATTTTTCTATGTGATATTTATTCAAATAACGACCTACATGGTTTGAGAGTTAAGGCATCACAAGAGACATGCGCAGTTTTTCTGTCAGCTAATTTGATTTTTTTTTTTTTTGATGGTCATTTTTAAATCTCAAAATACCCATGAAAGCTATTCAAAGCTCTTAGGTATTTGAAAGAACATTTGCTTCATTAAGTGAGACTTGTTTAGAGCAATGATATTTTCTCTCTATGGCTGGTTATAAAGTTCCAAGCTGTTTCTGAATTGCATCAGAAACCCCATCCACTTTAATTAATAATAATGCAAAGAACCAGATTATACCATCCCTGGAAAAAGACACATTAAAACATTTGTCTTCTTAGGCAGCAGTGATTTTAACTTTGGTTCCTGGTAAGATTAGTTAAACTTCACATGTTTCATCTCCATCCAAGTGTTATGGAGAACATGAGCTCTTGTTTCTAGCGAAGTGAGATTAAGCAAATTCTAAGTGTCTTAATTCCTCCTGTTCGTCTCCTTTTTGTTAGCAACAACATGAAATAGCAGATGTTCAGTTTCATTAATTCTCCTCAATGTGTGGTTTTGACTTACATCATTAAAAAAAACAAAGGTTCATTTTCCTATATTTAATTTCTCTGTCTCAGGTCACAACAGAAGAATTCATGAACTACTATGCCGGAGTCAGTGCTTCAATAGACACAGACGTCTACTTTATCATCATGATGAAGAATGCTTGGAAACTCTGATCATATAGCTAAGGAAGCAAGACTTTACTTTCACCTTTTGTAGGTTCCTCTGATGAAGTGTATGCACAACAACACCCTCCTCTTCCATAACAACAGTTTCCAGTAACTGTGCCAGTTACATTCAATCTGCAGAATTAATTCCCAGATGCTTCAGTAGGCTCAGCCTCAGCGGATCAGAACATAATCAGAGAGCAGATCTGGCATCCAGCCACCTCACACATCTGTCCTTTTTCTCTTTGCATCCCTAGCATGTCTTTTCTGAGATGAGCTTTTCCCTGCTTTTCTGACATCTGCAGTAGGTCATTGTGGCTCCTGAGCATACCCCTCTTGGAGTGTTAGATAGGGATCTGTTTGGCAGAGGAAGCAATAGAAGGAAACCAAAATATTCTTGAACTGTGGTGGTCTTGGACAGGCTGTTATAAATGGAAGGAAATCTGGCCCAAGAGGGTCAGGTAGACTTGTCTCCTGTAGCACTGTAGTATCTCTTAGCTTCTTGAGTGTCACTTGTGTGATGGAGAAATTGCTGATCTTGCTGCTGGGAACCAGCAGTGAGTTCCCAGTACAGGGAGGCTGGAGGGATAATCCAAGAAGGGGAGACATGGGTCAGGAAAAACGCAAAATGCTTTTTAAAGCCCTGTTTTATCTTCCTGGCTCATGACTAAACATACAGACAACTTTCCTGTGCATACCATGTTTCAACCTCTTCTGCAGCCTTTTATAGATTTTCACTCCCTTCTGCCTGGTTTGATTCCTTTATTTCTGTACTGTGAGATCATTTTACTTATATTTTTCTTTAAAGGGGATACATGTGTTACAGTATTTTTTTCTCTCTGCTCCTGGAATGTTTGCTGACCTGGTAGCTGTTACCTGTACACACCTACACTGAAAGTTGCTTACTACTTATTTGTATTTGCAGTGTTTTATGACCAAGCTATGACTTCAAGGAGCTTTCTGGGAAATACAGAACTTGTAACGTTCTTATCTTCTCTATTTCTGACACTGAATAAAGACTGGGAACCTACCATTCTGGTCACACCAATGAGGCTGTCTCAGTTCATCTTTTGTCCTTTGTCCATACAGACACTGAGGAAATAGCACACAAAAGAAACTCTAAAAAGAAAAATCCCCCAAAAACCTAGTGTGTGAGTGTGAGGTGTCTAATTTTCCCTGCTTTGATACCTTTTTCTTTTTTTCTTCTACTTTCTGCTCCCCTCTCACCATTGTGCTGCTCTCCCAGACTGAGAAGCTGCTACTGTAGCAAAGTAAATGGCTTGTGCATGGCAGCATTTGCTCCATTTCAGGCTGGCAGCCAGCTAAAAGCAGTGCAGGGTTATAGAATGGACTTTCAAAACAGCCTTTCTGATGAAGTCTCAGCTCTTAACCTGGGTTGCTAACAGTTCAAACACTGAAGTCCTCAGTGCTTGCGGCACTGATCCTCTGCAAACCCTATTTTTCTTTTGTTCAGTGATGATCTCAGTATGAGCAATAGCTGCTTGCAATTCCTTAGTGAAGGCTCTGCAAACTCAGTTATTTTCTTGACCAGTAATCCTCCAGAAACTTGCATACTGGCTGACACTGGAAACTGGTGAAGAAATTCTCTTTATTACTGCCAGCTATCATAAGAGGAGCCTTTACTTACTGCAATGCCAATATATATGAAGAACAAACTTACTATCAAATAGGGGCTGAACAGGTTCTGGCAGCTTGAGTAGAATCCATTCACTTCTCTTTCATTAATCGATTTCACAACATGTGTCATGCTATGTGTCTTTTCTTTCAAACAGAAAGAAAGTAATGTAGATGGACTGTGGGCATCACAAAATGAAAGAAACATTTCCTTTTCACTTGCTATCTCATGTCTTCAAACCCTGCAGTGATCTGGCAGGCTGATACTTGTTCAAGTGAAGCGGAAGTTTTAATCTGAATAACTGCAGCCCGTTTGTCTTTGGTACTAATACCTTCCTATTTTATTTAATTCCAAACCAATATACATTTTCAGAAGGGAGGATTGGTACTGAAAGCAGCAGTGCTTTTTTGAAACCAGCAAAAGTTTTGTCATTGGCCTCTGGGAGCCTTAGCTGAGCCTGTGGCATCTGGGCAAAACCCTGTGCTTCGGGACAAGATTTCTAGACTGAGATGGACTAATGGGGTTTTGTGTGGGGAATTGAAGGAAGGACGTGATCCAGGAGAGCTCAAAACCCCTCACCCTGGTGGTGTATCCCTGGAGCTCTCAGAACAGTTCCCAGCTCAGGTCTGCCTGTGTGTGGACCTCACTGCTCACTGGGTATGTTTCCTGACAGCTGAGTGATTTCAACATCTGTACAGAACCATGTTTCCAAGGGCTGGTTTCAGGTGTCCTCAAAGCTAGTGGCAAAGTTTCCTTTCACTTCTGCGGAAACAGAGTTGCTCTTGGAGCAGTCTAAATAACAACTGGTAACTGCAGGAAAGGTATAGTGATATCAGGACAAAAAATAAATAATCTGGGAAGCAAAACCATGATTTTTCACTTGTAATTAGATGTTGTAGAACTCAAATTGGAATCTGTCCTGTAAGAAATGTAATTTGATTAATATGTGTGCAAATTAATAGAACAAACACAGGCGTTAACTGCTAGGTAGTAAAATCTCTGCTGGGGATCATGCAGCCATAATGACACACTGGACATACACACTGGGGATTCAGAGGAAGCACTTTTCAGGGGTTAAAGGAAAGTTAAAGGAATCTGAACCAGACAAGAGGGATTATCAAGACTAACAGCAAGTGCCCAGAGCCTTCCTTTGGCACTTCACTGTCCCTCTCTGTGATCTCGGAGACCCAAAAATGAGGCTGAAAGGCCCCTGTTCAGCTGCAGCTGCTGTGTGCTGATTACAGACCCAGCAGATGCATGAGATAAGTGGTGATGCAGGCTGGCCTGCCAGCCTGTGGCTCCACAGCACACACAGCAGAGCACACACAGCAGATTTTGGGAGATAGGTGGCAATGCACACCATTGTATCTGGTGCTAGCATCAAGATGGGAGGCACTATTTCTTCTTTCTGATTGTGCAACAGATGCTAAACAGGATGGCACAAACCACAGGAACATCTAAGTCTGCAGGGCTGGGGAGCAGTCCCAGAGGCGGAGGTTTTGTCTGCACCTTGAGCTCCAGCCTGCCGTGTGGCAGAGCATCTTTTGAGGGATAAGGGCTGCCCTCCCCCAACACTTCCAACAGCTTGCACTGAAGTTTGCTCCAAAAATGTTGGTGGAGCCCTGTGGAAAAGAGGGAAAAGGCTCCCTTATAACTCTTCCAGAACTCTGCCCCCACTTCCTGCCTTTGCACGAGCCATCAGAGCACCTCCATGACACACCATCCCACTGCCCCAAAGGAGCACAAGATACAGGGATGAAGAGGTGTAGGGCAGCCTTTTCTTCTGGTGTGCTCCTCTGGGAAAGGTGGCACTTCTGCAGCTTCCTTCACTACATTTTGATTTTGCCCTCTCTGTGCTCTTTGTGGCTTCATGTTTCTGTCTGGGAGAGGAAATTTTTGGCTTGATGTGATCCAGGATTGCTGTTTGGCTTGTACTCTCTCCTGCAGCATAAAATTCTGATTCAAGCAACTGAGTTGTACGCAAGCCCCACTCTGCCATATATCCTTGAAACTATGCCACAAGAGATTTTCAGTGATCTGATTCATTCTGCTGCTCTCCTGGCACAAAGCTGTCTTGGCAGAGGCAGATGGCAGCACCTGGAGTTTTGCAGATGAAACCACCTGTGTGCATTTTTGTATAAAAGCCAACTTGCCTTTATGTAATTCCTTGTACACAGTGACGCCTCAAACCTCTGCAGCCGTGTGGGCAGAGCACAGCTTTGCCATCCCGGACCTGTCACCGGCTGGCAGAAGGAGCAAGACCAGTGAATTTGCTGATTTTTGGCTTGCAGCTCCTATCCTCCACACTGGGAGCAGCAGGAGCAGCAGATTCAGGTTTCCGCAGTAAAGCAAGCAATGCCAAGAGCAGCCTGGCATTGCCAGCAGTGCCCACTGTCTATGGCTTTCACTGTGGTTATAGCTTGCCCTGTTTCTTTAGCTTTCCTCTCTTGTAGGGTGAGCAGAAAGAAGAATTCCCAGTAGCCTGTGCTTAACACCAAGTCCTCAGGTGGCTGAGAGCAGCGTCTCTGTTTGCAGCAGCACCCCAGCCATACTGGTGTGCCTCAGCTGAGTCTGAAATCCCTGTGGTTTCAAAGTGAGCTTGGTTTTAGCTCTAGCATCTCTTCCATGCTCATGCGTGGAGGTTTGCAGCCACCCCAGGTACAGCAGCCCCACCTTCACCAAAACCTGGACCCAGGTTTTCCCCCCAGCTCACAGCACTGCTGCTGATCTCAACAGGAGCTGTAGCTGGACACTGGAGACAGGATCCAGCCTTTGTTGAACATCTGGGAAAGAAAGGAAGCACAAGGTTTTGTCGAAGCTGAATCAAGTCTGGTTTCCTGTGGAAAAGCAGAGACTATGGGAAAATGTGAGAAGTGTTTATTTTCTTGAGATAAATCTGTTCCTTTATTTCATTAAAAATGTGGCATTTTTTTCAAAAGCTGCAATATATATATATATATTTACTTTCAAAAGATGGACTTGGGCTTTTTTTTTTAGCTTATGTACATTTTCTGGAAAAACAATTGTCAGACAGTTTTAGAGAAGCTCCAACTTTGTGGCATACATTTATTGCTTTAGACATTTTCATCAATGCATTTCTGCTTTGTGTCTCACTTTTTCTGTTGTTTGACAAACCTTTGGGGCTTTTTACATTCATTTGGTGGTGGTCCTGATGTTGGACTAATCTAATTTTGCTGTGACATGTAAGTTATGCAGTCAATATTTAACAATAACTGGATTTTTTTTTTTTTTTTTTTTTTTTTTTTTTTTTTTTTTTTACCCCAAAAAAATTTTTGAGCCCATAGAAGCAGCTCTAGAAGCCAATGAAAGAATCTCAACCCACTGGCCTTAGTGTCATACAACCAAATTCTGTGTTAGAGCTTGCTGCAGCAATACATCCTAATACCAGGTTAGGAGAGTCTGATGTAAAAATCAGACTTCCCTGGAAGCTGCAAAAGAACTGTTTGGAAAATACAGAGTCTGTTGAGCCACAATATATAGCCATCACCCTTGTAAGCACTGTTTTTCTCATTATTAGGTTACGAAAGATGAATTTCTGAATTACTGGTATGGAGTTAGTGCTTCTGTGGACACTGATGCCTACCTCATTTTAAGGATGAAGAAACCCTGGAAACTCTGACTTTTGCTTTCACTTGCCCAAACTTCTTTGGGGCCATAGACTATAAACAAGTGAAACGCTGCTTAGTTTGTTGTGGGCTTGATTTTTCCCCCAGGTCCCATGTGAGCAACACTTTTGGAGCTGCACAATGTGATGGCACCAGCAAGTGCTGGCCTCCGACTTGTGGCTTCGTGTTTCAGCAGGTGGCGCTTAGCAGCCACCAAGGAAAGCCATCCTGACTGAAACCTGGAGCTGCCGCATGAGCAAGGGATGAGACAGTCGGTATAATTCAGCAATTGCGTTTTCTGGCATCATCAGTTGTTTTCTTGTGTGTCTGTACATTAGATTTGTTTTACCAATGCTCTGTGACACACAGGAGTGATAATTTGAGTGGCTTCATAATTGCAGTAATGAGGTGTTTAACTAAAATAATTCTTCACAAAGATGGTAAGTCTTCTGTATGCCACATTTTAGCTGTTTTTTAATGATAGCTTTAGAAACCCCTCAACCACAGAGATAACTAGCTTGACTCAAAAGTGTATTGACTAAAATCCAACTGCTGCTCCCCCCAGGCTGCAGCACTGCAGTATTACCGTACAAATACAGACATTCAAATCAATAAACACTACTGGAAAGAAGCTGAAAATGGGCTGTACTCCTGCCCTGCAGAAATGCCCTGCCTGCATCACCAGGTCCCTTGCTTCCAGAAGAAGTGGTTTCATGGTCAGCTTCTGCCTGCCAAAAACTGCCCTGAATTCAGCCATGTGTCCCCGCAGCAGCGATTGTCAGGCCACCCATTCACCATTTATTTCATATCCCAGACTTCACTGCACATCACAGGGATTTTAGCCATCCCTCCACCCTGGCAGCAGCAGTCCTCCTGCCTCCCCACACTTAGCTGACCTTCTGCTGCCCCACTGACACACACAGCATTTGTGTGTGTTTTTTCAGCTTGTCTCATGGATGTTCACAAGGGGAGGAGACATGGCAAACAAACTAACGCTTTAAGCCAGGGATGACTATTGCCTTGAGATGTAATTAGCATTTTTCAGCGTCATTAGAATTAGACCGTGACTCATTGTGATAACTGATAAAAGTCTAAGTTTATTTGTGTATAGCTAGGAGACGTTTGCATAGTGCAGGAGAGGAGAACTCATAGAGCTAGGAGGCATTTGCATGAGCTACACAGACATAAGGGGAGAAGCAAAGATGGGAGGGTGTCTGTGTGGTACCACAACTGCAGGAGAGGGGCCAGACCCCAGTGGGCACAGGGCAGAAAGGAGCAGGCAGCTCCAGGCACTGTGTCATAAAGCAGCTACAGAGAAACCAGTGTCACCAAGCTGCATCTGGGAGTGCAGCTGAGTAAGAGCACTGGAGGCAGAAAGGGGAAGAAGGAAAGTTGTGCTGAACTAAAGGAAGTGCAAGGAGTGTGTGAAAGCTGAGCAATACTCCTATGTGCATACTGAGGCAGATGGGAATTTGTGAACAGCTCAGGAGAAGCTGTCATGTAGAATAAGGAAACTACTTGACAGATTGTCCAGACATAGCCATGGCTGTATCTTCATATATGGACTATATATAACTTGGCCATAGACAGGAAGTGCTTGTGGTGTTTCTGGCTTTAGTGCATATTTGTCTTTATTTTTTTTTCCCAAAACAAAGCTGAAAGTGGTTATATCTGCATACATCCAACAAATCTGTTACAGAATTACAGAATTACAAAAATTGAAGGAAGCATAGCACATACTGCAGAGGATTTTCCTGATGCGCTTTTGCTTCTTCCTCTATCCCCTTTTTGTTTGTCACTGTGTCACTGGAAGAAGGTATTGTTACAGTATAGTCTGTCTGTATCTACACTCACACTGTGCAAGTTCTCACAGTATAAGCATTATCAGCAGCTCTTTTTGAAAGGAAATACAAGCACTATAAAGCAAATGAATGCCCAGGGCTTTGGTCTTTTTTTTCTGCATCAATTAATGCTTCATTTGGCAATAAACGGCAATAAAAACTATTCTGTAAAATCTCACTGGAATGCCTTGAGCCAAATCCAAGGCCCCTTTGCACACAGTAACTGTTAGGTTCTCCCCACTTGAAGGTTTCCCTGGCGCTGGGTGGAGGTGGAGGAGGTGGAGTGCTGTCTTGTGAGGGCTGGTTTTGGCTTGACATGGTCCAGAATTGCTGTTTGGCTTGTACTCTCTCCTGCAGCATAAAATTCTGATTCAAGCAACTGAATTTAATGCAAGCCCCAGTCTTTGCCATATATTCTTGAAACTAGGCCACAAGAGATTTTCAGTGATCTGATTCATTCTGCTGCTCTCCTGGCACAAAGCTGTCTTGGCAGAGGCAGATGGAAACAACTGAGGTTTTGCAACATCTCTGTGACTGTTAGCAGTCAGAACAAATCCGAGCATCTCTGAGGATGATAGAGGACTCTTTTCACCCTTAGACTCTGGGAATGTGAATACAAATAGGTAAAGGAGAATTTCATAGACCTAGAGGAACTGAGACTGCACAGTGAGGTGAACCCCAATTCCAGAGTGCAACAAAGCAGCTTGGATGTCCCATGGCCACATTGCTCTACTGTCATGCAACCATGTGGCTGTAGCAGCTTTATCTCCAAGTGTGTGCTCCAGAATGTGTAGCATCCAAGGAGGAAGTGTGAAGTGGTTCAGCCATAATGTAAAAAAAAATAATAAATGTAATACCATAAAGAAAAAAAAGTCACAATGCCAAAAAATTAAAAAACTTAAAAATAAAATAACATTTAAAAGAAAGAACCCCAACAAACCAAAAACATCTCCTGGCAAATTATAAGTTGCTTTAAAAAAAAGGAATTAGGACTTGAGATCACTGGCAGGATCCACGACATTCCATCTATCTTCCTATGTTGGATGTTGCTTAAGAACATGGCCTGTCCAAATTCATAGTATTTGTGTGCAGTCACAGCCACTGGGAATAATGCTAGTCAACAAACACGGTCAGCCCAGCCTCTGGCCTGGAAAGCACTTAAGCTACACTAATGCTTGCATAAGAGCTGCAGAAAAAGACAGCATCATGCAATTTACAGCCCTAATTCAGCTTCTAGGAAGAGAAAGGACTTTGCTTCACACAGTTTGTACATGAAATACTGAATATTAGCAGAAGTACCTGTGGATCCTCTAACTGGCTTAAGTGCAGATCTCTACCAATAGCAAAAAGTAGTGGCATTTAGGGTTTGCTTTGTTTTAATTTGTGTCTCACAAAAAACCCTCAGAAATTTAAATCTATCTCAGGAAATATCTCCCTAAAGTGTAAAGTTTTTGCTGGGCACTCAGCTGCCACTCATTGTGGTGCTCAGGCTTGTGAATCCCCAGGCACCTAATGCTGAATAGCAACTCTAATTTACTGTCTTTTTGCAAACTCATGGACTTAGACTGACTGGGGGGGAGTTAGTCTTGACCCACCAGTGTTTAGAAGAGATTGGGCTCTATTTAAGTGGAATTTATTGCCATATTTCTTGCTAGGGCATTAATAAGAGCTTAATTCTGTAACCAAGAGGGTAACAAAAGAGTTCATTAACTTCTTTGAGACATGCTGTGATCCTCAGCTGGGACTGCATTGTCACTGCTCTGGATTAATCACATTTGAAGATCAAAATCAAAATTCAATTTCTGCTGCAGTGAGACTGCTAGCAGCATACTGAGTGCCAAGATAGGCTCCTTCTCACTGGAATGTAGGAGAACCCACTTCCTTGCAGGTATAGCATTTCACTGTGAGCAGAGTGTGTGAGGGAGATGGGAACTCACAGGATATAGGGAAACAAAACAAGAAGGCTTCAGCATCCTGCTTGTGTTGGAGAAAAAAAGACATTCTGTAATTCTTGTGAGATTTACTGAATTTTGTAGAAGTTGGACATTGTGACATAGGCTTCCTCATTGTTTGGTGATCTCATGTCACTGTTAGGCAGCATCTGGGAGATGGTGTCGTCATTTAGGGGCTCTGGATGGGTCTGGCCAGAAGGATCCAGGGAAGGTGTGGAGAAAAGGTTGAAACCATCATTGTGCAGAGGCACCCTGTTGCTGTGGCAAACCTCGTAGGTGCTGGAGCTGCAGCTGCCCTCGGTGACTGCAAACTGGTTGGTGCCCAGGAGCCTGTGCAGGGCTTCAGCTGGCCAGACTCCTCCATAAGACATGGGTGGGTTTAGGTTGTTTTTGTCTGCCATTGCAGGGATCATCTTCAGGTCTGATCCACTCCTGAATTTTTCTTGAATGCTTGTCTCTGGAGCAGTTGATGGCTGAAGAAAATTTTCCAGTTCAGCTTTTGCCCAAAGGCCATCCACTTTATGGATATGAACATAACCAAAACTGTCTGGGTTAAAGCTTATATCAAAATTCTGTGTGGCAAAGGGAATAGCACAATTAATCAAAAGTGGGTAGTAGCTTAAGAGAAAAGGTTCTTTGATAATTTATTTGATTTTAGAAGGGTGTTTATTATTTCTTTAACTCTAGAGGTAACCCTGAGCAGGCTGAACAATAGGTTAGCACAGAATAAGCTATCATATGGCTGAAAATCCCTTTCCCTATTAACTTGGATCTATCCTGTGTCCTCCTCTGGGCAGTACCCCTGGAGAGTGTTTTATGCTCTGTACAATGTTTCAGGGACTTTTCTGAGACACCATGCCTGCCATTTCACAGGAAGGAGTGTGCCCACCCAGGTGGTTTCTTTCAGTTTTACCTTCCTAATTTAGCAGCAAGGGAAGTAAAAATTTGCAATGACTTTCTGAAACATATTAGGAATCCCTGAACTGGGGAGCCCAGGGGCTGGGAGAGCTGTGTTAGGTCTCCTATTAAATAAAGAACATGCTAATAATGTACCTGGAGTGAACAGCACTAATTACTTTCTTTGTGAAAAAAAATGAACTAGGTATATAGTTTTAAGACAACAAGTTAAGCCCACATCTTATGGTTTTTAGCCTTTGTCCATCTGGCTTTTAACTGGCAAAGCAGTTCATATACTGCATGATGTATGAACAATGCTGCTGGCCAGGTCAGGGTGCACGGACATCACCAGGGATGCTAGCGAAAGTTCCCCATCCAGACCCATGATCACAGTTTCATCAAATCACCAAAGCATCTTGGTTGGAAAGGAGCTGTGGAGTCCAACATTCTGCCAGAAGCAGGACCTGGATTAGGCTATTCAGGGCTCCATCAAGACAAGCCTTAAACATTTTCCCAAAGGAGAGCCTACTTTGTCTTTGGGCAGGCTACACAATTTTAAATTATTTTTACAAGGAAGATTCTTTCCTCATATCCAGAAGAAGTTTGCCCTGAAGCGACACATGCTTGTTGCCTCTGGTCCTGTCACCATACAGCCTTGTGGTGAGAGCACCTCCCCCAGCTCTCTACACACACCTTAGGTATTGGAAGTATAGTAGGTAGTATTCCCCATCCTGAGCTTCTTTTTCTTCTATAAACAACCTTAATTCCCTCAGCCTTTCTTCATACGTCAACTTCACAAGACCTCTGTAGTTACTTTGCACAAGTCAAACCTCAGGCACCAGTTCAATTGTGTGTTATTTCCATACCCTTGGCTGACATCTGCATGAGAAAATGTGGGCTCTCTTCAGTGAAATGTAGAATTTCTGAAACATGTCCTAGTTCATGCAGAAAATGTACATAGTGCCTCTCATGAGCATTAGTTTTGTCCCCAAGAATCTATACTCAGGTGGAAAGAACAGAGGAAGAACATACGTTTTTTGGCTTCCTGCATAGTTGCTCCAGGGTTTTTTTGTGGTCAGGAAGGTTTGGCCATACAGCAGGCTTGATCCTGAAACAGCAACAATAGACAAAAAGCAGCATAAGAGGGCTGTGTTGAGGTATCAGAGGTTCATTTTGCATCATTTGTACAAGTTCTCACAAAGCCTTAGGGCTAGCTGAGATTACCCAGAATAAAGACAGAGAAGTCTCAGAATAAAACAGAGGAGAGAAAAGGAGTTGTAAAGGTCACCAAAAAGTCATTCTTGAGTACACAAATTGTTACAGTCAAAAGAAGACACTTCACTAAGTACTGGAAAGGCAGCAAATTATGCTGGCAAAGAGCTTTTTGTTTGTTTTCATCTGGCTGTGTTAACAGGGTTCTGCATGATGAAACTGGTTTCTGCAAGCGCAAGAAGATGCTGTGGTTAAAGTGGAAATTTTCTGACACTTGCTTCTGTGTGTTAAATTAATTCAAAGAATGGCATATTGTCCCATTCCTTGGCCAGGAATTTGGGCTTCAGACATCTGTCCTGTAACCTTCCACAGGTCTCATTTTTACTGCCTTGATTAGCAAAGTGCTCATGCTGTGCTGCCTGCTACCCTCAGCTGTGATGCATCTAGAGAATATTGTCCAACTGATATTCAATCATTGCATTGATAGAAATATAATTCTACATGTATATGAATATGCATTTCATTTTATTTATGTGTCTGTTTGGCTGTATATACACACACATGTATAAATCCCTCTTCTTTTTAAAATGGAAATATCTGGGATCAAAAAGTCTGAGCTGTTTTTGCTGCAGTTTTCTATAAGCAATACTTGTAGAAAAGTTAGAGAACTGCAGGTTCCCAGCAACAGTAAAACACAAGAACTAGAAATCTCAAGTTATCTCTATACTTGTGAACAAAGTAGCACCAGGGCAGATAACTCCAGTGGTCTAAAATGTTCCATTATTAAAATTGTTTGTGGCATGGGTTGGCTGAGGTCAACTAGCACTAGCCAGGTAATCCCCATGTTTAACATTGCCAGGTAATCCCCATGTGTAACTCTGGAGTTAGCACAGCCCAAGCGTTGTCCCAAAAAAGCAGCTCACACACAGCTACCTCTCTTGATCTGGGTGTCATGGACAGGCTGCTCTGAATGTCATTGAACAGTTCTGGGCTTTCTGTCTTACAAGGGGTACATCTTCTATTGTTAAACTAGGATTTTTTCCCATCAGATCCTAGTTTCATAAGATTATCTACATATCTGTTCATTTTCTTAAGCTTGTCAGCTCTAGTGAGCCATGTCATTAAAAACATACCTACAGTTATCTATCTACTGCTGTGTAGCAAATATATGAAAAAACCCTAATGCAGACCAATGACTGCTTTGGTAATGAATGTATCCCTAGTCCCACTTCTGCCTGATCTCACCTCATGACTGGCTGGATTTGGCCAGGCCGGGGGCTGACACCCTCAAAGCTC
>NW_008237242.1:635697-642749 GCF_000691975.1 Corvus brachyrhynchos | reverse complement strand
GTCTTCACCGAAACCCACAGGTCCCTTTCTTTTCTGGATTTTGGTTGAAGTTTGTGAGCCAAATTTGCCTCCAGTGGGACACTGAGTTTGTAAGCATTTTGTGGTGACTTTGGCTCGCCAAAGGTCCCAATGTTTTGAGCCCAAGACTGAAAACTGCTCCGAGTGGCAGGTCATCTTCTGCCTGCCAACACTGTCTCTTGTATTGCCCATTTGCTTACCATCAGCTTGATACAGAACTCCAGAGATGGAGAGAGAATAGTTCACAAGTATAACAGGGAAAGCAATAAGACTGTCAGAACAGTATTGGGTTCCAATACTTTTCTGATACAAAGAGATTACCTGTTTTCCCAAAAAATTATGATCAGTGCAATCATAACAATAGACAGTATGAATCCCAGGATGGAGAATATAATCATGGCCACAGTGCTATCTAAAGGAAAACAAAGAACATGAGCCAATGCATGTAAATGTCTCACTGTTAAGCCACCACAACTGTGATGTCTTTTCAGACGATAAATTAGGAATTAACACCAAGCATTGCACTTGCTTGTCACTGGGCTGGTGCAATGGCTCATTTCTCCTGCCTCTGTGAAGGAGGTAAAAGACAGGCTGCCAGAGCATCAGCACGTGGCTGAGTTTTTAGCTGGGTTCACAGACTGGATTAAAGCAGCTTGAAATGTGCTGTCACCTCCAGTGCATTGAAACCAGCACTCACTGTGTCCTCACAGCAGTACAGAGATGACTTCTAACACAGGTAATGCTGAGGTGCCCCTGGGGACTGAAGGGACCCAAGCACCACAAATATTATTCATGTGCAGTGATGAGATTTTATCCTGTGTTGCATTTGTGATTCAAGTGCCACATTCACACACAAACCCAGGCTACTGAAATGGTTTAGGTTTCACAGCTCCTTGTGCCTTACCCAAAATGCCTGGTGCAAGCTCTTCCTTCTCCTTGTAAGCCAGCCAGCAGCAAGCAGTGAGTCAGCCTTCATCTCCCTCTGCACCCACGCCCTCATGCTCTCATAGCAGCATTTCCTCTGACCTTATTGCCCTCCAGAGAGATTTAAATTTTCGTGGAGAGCCAGCCCCAGACCAGTGCAATCCAGCTGTTCTGTGAGTCACCTCCTTGGAGTGCCTGTGTCTGTGAGGACTGACCCTGCTGTGGCTGTGGGCTGTTCCCTCCCCAGTCTCTCATCCCTGCTGCTGCCGACACTGGTCAGGGAGCCCAGGCCCCCAGCTCTGCTTTCCTCCAGGTGGACTAAAGTGTTTTCAGCACTTACAGCTCTCCATGGAGTCATGCTCTCTTTTTGTCTTGAAGCTCTTGGAAGTGCTCCATTCACTCCATGTGCCCTTAAAATAATCTCCGTCGGGCTGAGAACGTACTTTCACCTCATACGATGCTTCACTTTCAAGGTTTCTCCCCAGCAATTTTATCTGAAGGTATGGTGACTCTATTGTCTAAACACACACACACACAAAATCCAGTTATTTTTCCAGCAGACAGTGGAGAATTATCCTCGAGTTCAGCAAAATATGTGAGATCAGGTGCATCCCTGAAATGCTGTGCTCTTTACTCCATCTCTCTAGCTATGACACAGGTGCTTATGAGGGCATCAGCCTAGTTAAACAGAGGCATAGTCCAGATAGTATTGAAAAGAGAGACAAATGCCGGGTAAAGGCTTTTTGGAGAACAGCTGCAAGTATTAACTGTGCTTTGCAGCAGCTGACACTGCAGTAGGAAATATATACTTCCCTGGAAAGGCTCAGAAGAGAGGTGTGGAAAAAATACATTTCTGCAGCATAAAAAGACAATGTCTGAAAGGGCAGTTACAGGGAAGGAGCTGAAATCCTGCAGTGCAGCTCCAGTGCTCTCCATTTCAATGTATTTGGCTGCCTGAGTCCATTTTTTTACCCTTGAGTTCTTTGATGTTTGATCTTTGTATATTTTCAAGCCTACTCAACAAGGAGGGAGATTTAATCTGTGAAATAGAGAGCAGTTAATAAGCAAGTGATGTCCAGCTGTTCGAAAAAAAATTACTTGTGGGTAGAATTGCCTTGTTAAGGTTTGGGTCTTGGCATGCTTTGATGATCTGAGACCTGGGGGAGGTTAACAAAGCTTGGGAAGAAGGATGTAGCACTGGTAATGGACACAAAGTGTGCAGAATTTATGGGCCATAATAGAGGACATTTGGCAGAACCCCCAAGATAAGGAAGAAACAAATAAAAACAACTCAGTGACTGTGCTGAATCAGCTCAGACTGCGTAGAAGGTAATTCTGGCAGGAGCAGATCACGACTGCTGACTCATGGCCCACCAGATCACAAGAGCCACTAACTCAAGAGAAGACAAAACTGAGCCTGCGGGCTAATTAGCATGAGGCATGAGAGAATCATTAACTGATAGAACACTAATTAATAAGAGAACTATGTACCTTGTAGCCAACAAACACTAATTAGTTTATTTGCTAAAATGTATAAATAGGAAAAAGTTTCTGCAGCTGGTGTGCTTGATTTGTGGAATACCACTGAGCACCCAGGCTGGAACAACCAATGTCTCTTTCAAGTGTGTAATTACTGGGTTGGTGCACTTCAGGTAAATAATCTGATTTTTGTGGACAACACTGTGTTCCCTCTGTAAAACCCAGGTGTAGTCCAGGCTTTCAAACATCGTGACTAGCTTTTGCATGGCTGCCCTGGTGACAGAGGACACAGAGATCCCTGTGGCCGGGCAGCCCAAATCAGACCCAGGTCACAGGCAGCTGCAGCCTCAGATAGCCTGCAGGGCTGCACTGGAAGCCTGGAAGGACTGAGAGAAAAAGGAGACTTGAGGAAACTTGCTAAATAAGTAAAGAGGTCACACATTTTGCTGACTGATGAGCACAGAAAAAACCAGCAAAATCACCGTAGCAAAGAGCAAACTTAGAATGGTTCAACACATTATGTCTTCTCTTCCCACTCAAATGAAGGAAACCTCTTTTGACTGATGAAATATCCAAATACCAAATATTGCACCTTTCCAAATTTTCAGATGGAGATCTGCAGAAGTGCAGATGTGACCATTTTTGCATGGTACAGGTAATTATCATAATGCTTAATTTTGGAAATTAGTGCAAGCACACCAGTACATCACCACTTACCTTCCAAGTACCTTCTTTCTGCCGATAGGCTACTTGGTGTACTAATTTGTCCTTTAAGTATTTCTTCCTTGAGTGTGGTGTACAGTAACGAATAAGATACTCATTTGCCTCCCTTTCATATGTGATGTTTATAGCGAAAGGAACTTCGGGCTTAACTGCAAATGACAACAAACCAGTATATAACAGGAGCAGAATAATGGTACTAGAAAATAAACAGGCTTTGAAATGTAAAAAAAGTCTACTTCAAGTTACAGCCCTGCAGGGTGACCTATCTTGAGCAAGAGCTGTCCTGAGCTGGGCAATCCTCATGCTGAATCTCAGCTCATCCTTACACCCTGATCCTGAGAGGGGCTTGGTTTTGGTATGCTAGAGAAGTTTGACCAGCAGGGGAGGTGCCTGTGAGGGATAAGGCATTTAGTCTTGGAAAGCAGTTCCTGAGCACGTCCACCCCTATGGCAGCTAGAAAGCCTGAAATTCAGTCCCTCTAGCTAGTGCTCTGCGATGGAGGTCCCCTGGCAAAACCCATCTGGGAGAAGGCACTGGGAAACAAACTGGGCTCAGGTACCACTGAGGCTGGCTGTCAGGGCAGTGGGACAGAGGAAGGGACAAAGTCTGACAATGATAGATAGAGCAGAGGGGGCTGTGGCTCTAGACCATTGCTATGAGCCCACACCTGACCTGGTCTGCAGGAGACTGTGCCAAAGACTATCTGTGCAAGTACATCAAATCTGAAATGCAGCCGTCAGGGCTCTCCCCAAGCTGAGCCTCAGCTGGATGTGCTTGAGACCTGCAGGGACTTGTGGCTGTGACACTGAGGTTTCCTGAATTCACCGTGTGTAAGTACATCAACTCTCACAACAACAGACAGCCCACGCCTCTCTCCTCTCTGGATAACACATTTAGCTATAAATTGTTCTCACTCCTTCTACAACCCCTAAACACTTAGTCCTTCCACAGTTTTTAGAGTAGTGACTGCCAGAGATGGTTCAGGTTCCCTTGTAAACTGAAAGGTAGTGTAAGGTTATTACAAAACTACTGGACTGTGGCAGAAATGCTTCACAACAGAGGGATGTTGCAGTGCCTACTGCCAACATGAGACAAAGCAATGTGGCACCAGAGAAGAACAGAGAAGAATCTGTCCTACATAGGCTTTTCTGCCACCTTTGAATGAGACTGGTTACCAAGAACAGTAGGTTCTGTGGATGCCCTCTTCCCCTGGAGTCTCCTATTCCCTGGCTCAGGCAGGTCCCTGGTGTGTCTTTGACTGGCCTGTTCACAGTCATCAGTGCAGGATGCACCTTCTTCAGACTACAGGATACACCACGATGTGAAGTGAGATCTTGCAACCTTGTGTTCCCAGTGCTACTGGGCTCATGCTGTCCATGGGGTGGCCAGTCCCTAAACTGCATTGTCCCTAGTCAGAGATGAACAAAATGTCCCTGCTTGACAGTTCATCCATACACAGGAACAGCTGCTTCAGCCATGGATGGATTCAGTCTATGTCCCAGTCTGGGCAGAGTGTCACAATAAGCCAGAATTCAGCTATGCATTTTGAATGGAGGTTAATCATGTTTGGCCTTGAAACACCACAGCCTGGTAACACCCCAGTCCAGGCTACACATCCTGCTAAGACACTATTTTATGGTGCCTCTACGTCATCCAAATTGGCACTTAGGCTTTCTGCTGGGCTATTTTTTCCCCAGTAACCCCTATAACTCAAAAACATCCAAAATGTTATGTGTCTCACCAATGTCAGTTACAACCAGACTCCTGCAGACCCTTCTCTTTGTCTCAGAGTACATGCAAACATCTCTGTTTGAGAGTATATCATTGAACTGTAAGAAGAATGCATCTTCCTGTTTCTTCATGTTGGAGCAGGCGTAATTGTTGTCTTCCTTGGTACTGTTGGCCAAAGTGACACAACATTAATTTCTTCTCAGCCTTATTATAACTTGACTACTTACCACAAAGGATGAATCCTGCTTGCTGATTTCACTTTCTCTGAAGTGGGACTCCATGTGAAATTAGAAATAATGCAATGCAAATAAGGAGTTTGAGAGACTGATAGTGTTTTTCCTTCTGGTCTTTGAGCACAAAAATAAAGAGATGTGAATCACATTAAGCATCATGGAGCTCTCCATGTCATGGAGAAAAAAGTGCAATTATTTAATTGGAGGTATATGTGTTAAAACATTTGTACCTTTAAAAACTACCTTACTGCTGCTATTTTTAAGTACAGGGCAATAGGTTTTGACGCTCTTTGAAGATAAGAGAAATTCCTCACTGACTTAAGTGGTAGCAAATGAGGGTCAACAGTCAGCCTGGCCATGAAGGAATCACATGGCAGTTTCAGAACTTTTTCCATTTCTGTGGCTCTCATGTTTGAGAACTGCCATAAAACTTCAGTCAAAACCTATAATAAGTCCCATGAAAATAGAAAAATTCTACTAAACTATGAGGAAAAAAAGGAAATAATTAGTGATTAGTATATAAAGATTTTTTAAAAAAATATCCACTTCTTTTTTTGGCTGCCACATAACTTTGAGTTTCAGGAAAAACAGAAAAAGAGAAAAGCGTCAGTATGCTCAAGAAACAAAATTTGATTTTCAGCTTGGTGCAACAGTGAAAAGAAAAGGTGGAAAGAGTTTCACAGCCTTGATAGGAAGTGAAGATGACTGATGTGTTTGGTAGCTGTTGGGGGTTTGTGTACTTGTTCTAGTGTATTTCTTGCATGTCTGTGTGTGCAAAGGCAATACCTGAATTTTTGTCTTAACCTAGATAAAGGCATTTTCTCTGATGTGGAAAATGAACCTTCTGCTAAAGAATTTTCTGTGGCCAGGATCTCTGTCTTCAAAAATATTTTTTTAAAATACTATTTAATTTAAAGTAAAAAGTTCTCTGTTCATGCTGGGCTACATCCATATTACAGGTGTTCTGGAGCCACAGAGGCAAGATCAGAACTATTGGAGACATTATAGTCCTCTTTAAAAATCCTTCCAGCTTTTTTTTCTCATTAGGCGGCTATGTTCTGCTTCAGTGAACTCTTCTCCTTTGCTGAATATAGTAGTCAAACTTGGCAAGACACTCTGAAGTAGGATTTTGTCTAGCTTTGTTGCCCCTGTTTCCTTGCATGTGGCAACGTGACTCACTAGTGCTCAGCATTTCCCTTCCCAGGTGTTTACTGAGGGACAGACTGACAGCACTTACCACAGAGACAGGGTATAGTTAGTGTTGTAAGGAGGCAGCTCGGTGAAATTGCAGGTCAGGCTGCTAAAGGAGTCCTTAATTTCCAGCTGGCTGAAGCAATCAATGTCAAAATTGTCTGGCTCATCATCCCCGAGAGTCCCTAAGGAGATATTCACAAGATGTTACTGAAGTAGACCTGTGAGTGTATTGATTGGCAGCTCCATTGTATGGGATGCTTTTTCTTCATGTGGTTGCCTGAAAGAAAGAGGATCAACCCACCTGTTTTGTAAGAAGCAAAGAAACTTTGTCCAAAATGAAGTTAAAAGCCGTTTGCACCTTTCAAGGTTGCTCTCCCTGCATGCCAGGATGAAGTTCCCCGACTTGCAAGAGTATATGTGTGCCATGAGGAAGCTAAGCCACATTTTGGTTGTACTGAAAAGCTTTCTGAAATGTCAAGAATTTGGGCTGAGGAGGGAAATATAAGACCTTCTGCCAGAATGCATGGCTTCTTGCAAATTTGCTTCAATGACTAATAACACAATCATGATTTGACTAAGGGCGTAATTCTAAAATCCCACACTTGGCAGGTATGTGGCCAGCGACGCAAAAACTGATGCTTCTGAGAGGCATCCTCTCTGGCAGAAACTGTCATGAAACCTCACCCACTATAGCCAAGTGGATGGGGAAACGGTTATTGTCATGACTCCTTGAATGGATCTCAGGGGCAG
>NW_008237242.1:633552-635678 GCF_000691975.1 Corvus brachyrhynchos | reverse complement strand
TAAGGGTAGCTGTCACATTACATAAGCCTCTTTCCTGAGTCAAGGAATTATCCTCGATCCCCTGCTCAGTCCTCTGCTACTCATTCCTCAGACAGGTCCTTGCCATGTAGGGCACCTGATGCACTGAGAAAAGTAATCATGGAATCAAAGAAAGCTTTGGGTTGGAAGGGATCTTAGAGATGATTTACTTTCACCCACCTTGGGCAGGAATGACAGCCACTGGATCAGTTTACTCGGGGCTCATTCAAACTGCCCTTGAACACTTTCAGGGATGGGGCATCTGCAACTTCTTGGGGCAGCTTGTTCCAGAGCTTCACTGCCCTCTAAGTACAGAATTTCTTCCTAACATCTAATCTAAATCTCTCTTTTCACAGTTAAAAACTGTTCCTCCTTGTCCTATTGCTATCTGCCGTGGGGCATCAGTGACTCAGACTCGCAAATGGAGTGGAGAAATGCCTGTTGAAAAATTTCCAATGGAAAATCCCTCCCAGAAAAAATAATGGTCAACTCTCTCATCTGTAGTCAGATTTTGAGTAAGAGAAGAAGTCCAGAAGTCAGTCAGAAATGCAGAGAAAAACACAAAAGAAGTGCAGGCAGAGGCTAGGAAGGGGACTGCTGCCACCAGCACCTGTGATGGGATAGGAGCATCTGATGCTGTGCTAATCCACGGGCAGATCTCTTCCCCCATGAGCTAAGACTCAGTGGCCATTTGTCACCATGAGCAACTGGTGCTAAGAAATTATCACTGGTCTTTTCAGCATAACTCAGGGACCCCAGATCTCCCTGAAGGACCACAAATACAGTGTCCTGTACCAGCATTGCTGCTTTGAGGGGAGAACCTGTGCAGCACAGACACAGACACAACAGATCCTGTACAAATCTGCTGCATTTAACCATCACATTCAAGACAGAGACACAGAGGTCAGCCCAACTCTCGTACAAGCCCTGCAGCAGTTTCACAGAGGTGACAGTCTTGTCCAGTGCAGCCGTGTGCCATAAGGGCAGACATACTTGTACAGAAATACATACCACATAGCGTTGCATATTTGTGGGTAAAAGTGCGTACATAAAAATGTAAGTGTTTTCAAAATTTGAGGGATACCAAGTAAGCTGAAATGAATCTGTTTAAAATAGAAAAAACCAATGTACCATATTTTGTATAGATATATACACCCAAAGCTGACATGCACAGATATGTCATGTTCTAAGCCTCTCTTAACATTTTACTTGCAACTACCAGGGACTTGCTTTATGCTCAAGGCAATACTAAAACTTAAAGATTAGGATGACTAATCTTCCTTTGTATAAGACTGCTTGGTGATCTCCATATATGCAAATTACATATACTGGATTTTTCATCAACACAAAAACCTGACAATCATCCTATTAATAAATGGCTTATATAAAAAAAAAATGCAATTATTCACTACTGATTTGCTGAAAAGTTACACAGATTATAATTAATTTTCTATCAGTCTAGTTGCAAAATAAAAAGAAAGAAAAAGTTTAGTCTTGCAGTTCAAACAGCCATTCAAGGTTTAACCAATACAGCGCAGCTCTGGTGCCACACTGGAAGGAAAGCTGACTTTACCTCTTAGAACATTCACATTGTGATTATATGGTTCCTTATTCATAGAAATAACATAATAACCATAGAATATATGATAATTAAACCTCAGGAACAGTGTTAAGCAAGCAACTTGAAATGCTATTTTTTCTGTGGTTTTTCCATGGGCTGACTAATTTTTGTCTGACATAAGTATGCACATAGTCTCAGCCTCACTTCTGCCCTAAACCTCAGAACCACCACGCACAAATGTGTTTGCTATATAAATGGTTTTTGTGAGTCTGACATGACTCACACTGCTAAGAACTCTTCACTCAGTTAAAAATTTACAAGGCCATTGTAATATTTGCCTTGAGAAGCCTAGACCAGGCAGAGTCATGAACCTGGCTCTGGTGGAATCAAGGCAGGGCTTGGGAAGGAGTGATTCTAAAGTGGGATAACAACTGCTTTCATAGCTACAGCCGTGGCAGATCCTTCACAGAAATTATTCTCTGTTGGGTTTGGGCAGCATCCAGCAGGATGGTTCAAACCACAGCAGGGATCTCAGGAACCTTTATGA
>NW_008237242.1:609217-633226 GCF_000691975.1 Corvus brachyrhynchos | reverse complement strand
AGCAGGAATCTCAGGAACCTTTATGAAGAGTGTTACCAGAGGCTAAGGACGTGCTTCAGCTTTATGCTCTAAAGCCACCAGGACTGACGACAACTTGTGACACTGAGGGCACAACTAAGCACTGACAGTCTCCATGGACAGAGTAATGTGAGACCTTTAGCACTGATGTGTTTCAGGCAGAACCTGTTTTAGTTTAGATGTGGGCTGAACAAACCGTACAAGTGTGGGTAGGAGGACCACTGAAGGTGTCCTGCCCATGAGACCCCACAGCCTCTTGTGCCTGCCTGCACCCTCCCTGCCTGCCCCTCCTTAGCTCTGTCTGTAGCTCTCTGAGGCCTTTTGGGGGTCTCCACCTCTTCTGCCTGGCTGGGGGACAGCAGCTGGGAGGCAGTCTGATGCTCAGAAGAGAAGAGGAGATGGAGGCAAGTGCTGCAATTAGCTCTTCCCTCGTCCGCCCATATGAGTGCCCGTAAGGGCAACTTCATGCCTGAGTTGGCTAGGGACACTTTGTCAGGAGGCAGAGTGAGTCAGAGTGGCAAACAGTGAAAGTCAAACATCCGTCATGGGTGATTTTACCCCGAGTTACTTAGTTTGTTGGCCAAACCCAGGAGATTGATGAAGAAATCATAAAAGCTTCTAATTGCTCAGTGGGGATTTTTTTAATCTGTTTGTCTAAGGAAATTATGATTTACTCGTGTTAGTGAGAAAGCAAGCAAAGGTCTGATCATATCTGGTTTTGGGAAGCCCTGAAGATTTCAGTGACACTGAACATTCATCACCATAGGTGCTTTCCAAAGCTGGCTCTAAGCAGCTGCCAGTTGTATGAATAAATGACAAATAAAACCCACAGGGTGGTTAGATGCAGTTCTGAGCCAGTCCCTGTTTTCTCTGAATTAAAAAACTTATCATGCATATCCTATGTACACACATAGGTATGTACAACTGTCTAGATACATGTATTAAAATAAACACAGGGAAAAATGAGATTCCCTGAGACATAGCATAAGAACACAACCATTCTGCTAAAAACTGAAAACTCTTTTGCTCCCAAACAATGGAGCTCTAAACTACCAGTGTCTGAGTGATAGCCCATGTCCTTCAGGCATAGTGCACACTCTTGTCATTGCTGTTTGTTTAGTATCAGACAAATAAGAATTTAACAGATTTGGGACTGAATCTCTAAATCAAATTTTTCATCTCCCTCTTGAGAAAAGGAATGGCAGCCTGAAACAGTGGTTTTATTTCTGCTTATTATGTTTTTATATTTGATCTTGATGCTGCTAAATAATTTTCACTTCTCTGAATGAGATCATAAAACCTACAGAAAGGCTAAATTTAAACTGTTATTAATTTATTATTATTTGCTGAGTAGGGGATGAATGCTGTTAGTGATGAGCTGTGAGAACCCCATGGCTGAGTTGTTGCATCAGCCATTCTACAAGGGAGACTGGGACTATATCCCAGATACAGCTGATGAAACTGCTTAAAGAAAACATAAAAATTTGGCTTTTGATGTGGAACAGTTTGGAACAAGTTTGAGTTACATCAAAACATTTTACTTGGAGGAGACTCGGCACATCACTCCTCTCTAATGGCAGCTCAGAGCGACCACTGGCTGCAGAAGGGTGAAGTTATCCCTGTGCCCAGGCATAACTCCCCACAGGAACATTAGCTACAACAAGGTCTAATAGGTCTGGCCCTGCATGCCCTGTGCATGTAGCTGTGGTCTCCCTTATTTCATATGGATTTGAATGTTACAAGGACAGCAGATTAGGGGATTAAATTAAATAGGTATCCCCCAGCTCCACCTCAGGCACTGGCACTAAAGAGAGACTGGAAGTTAAAACACTAATGTATTTAACCAGACAGTTGCATTTTGGAGCTCCTAACTGAGGATTTTCAAGATGATACGTGAGCGGAAAGATGAAGACGAAATGACTCACCATCACCGTCTGCTGAGGTGCAACCACTTTCCCCAAAAGTGGTGTGGAGGAACATGGCGAAAATGCTCAGTACTGTACTGGGCTGTGTCATCCTGAGCATGCTGCATGTGTGCAGTGGGGGTGTGTGCGAAACCCGCGCCGCTCCTTTATAGCTGGCCCCGAGCAGCCCCGCAGCCTGCCAGCGGGACCTCAGCGAGGGGAAATGTAAACATGCCTACGCACAGCAGGCTGGTGGTAGCGGGCAGGAAGCCAAGGTAAAGATAATTGCTGAGCTTTTACTGTGAAACAGCTTCCCGCTTCAGCACTGAGCACGTTCTGATCAGCCCCGCCAGCTCGTTTGGGCAAACCTGGTAAAGCCCATTGGGAAAGGGAGCACGTTTCATGGGCTGTGCTCCTGACTCGGCTCATGTGATTTGTGCTGCTGGTTTCCCTAAGAGCATGGCTTAGTCCTGGCATCCCCTTGGCTCCCAGGAGAGGCGCACAGGTCCAAGGGAGAAAAATCTTCCAGGTATGAACTATTAAGTATGATTGCTTTTGCTTATTCTTTAACTACCAGCATCAAAAGCAGCACTGCCAGCAGTTTTCTTTATTCTTGTGAGACCCTCCCTCCATTCAGCCCCAACATTAGAAGGACACAGACATGTTGAATCAAGTCCAGAGGAAGCCAGTAAGATGAGGAGTGGGCTGGAACACATCTCCTGCACAGAGAGGCTGAGAGAGTTGGGGTTGTTATCCCAGAGAAGAGAAAGCTCTGGGGACACTTTATCATGGTCTTTCAGTATGTAAAGGATGCTTTTAAGAAAGATGGAGAGAAATTATTTACCAAGGCCTGTAGTGACAGGACAAGAGGCAATGCTTTTAAATTAAAAGAGGGTGGATTTAGATTGGATATACAGAAGAAATTCTTCCCTGTGAGGGTGGTGAAGCTCCGGTACAGGTTGCCCAGAGAAACTGTGCCTGCCCCATCACTGGAAGTGTTCAAGGCCAGGCTGAATGGAGTTCTGAGTAACATGGCCTAGTGGAAGGTGTCCCTGCCCATAGCAGGGGGGTTGGGACAAGCTGATCCTCAAACCCTTCTGTGACTCTATGAAGTCCTGCACAGGCAATGCTGACCCAGAAAAACCTGTGATTTAAAAGACTAATCCTGCAAAACCTGGCTCCTGAGAGCAAAGTGGCACATCTCGCATTTTTTCAGGCTTTGGACAAAGCAAAGGTGGAAAACAAAAGATAAAGAGGTGTTAAATATTTCCTTTGCACACTTTCTGTGGCTGAATACACCGACGCACACTGGAGCGTAAAGCAGGGCCGTGCACAGGGCTGACAGATGTGGCTAACTACAGGTGAGCTGAGGGCCTGAAACAGAAGAGCAAGCTCTGGCACAGCCCTGGCTGCACCAAAAAAAGCTTCAGGTTGGAGGTGTAAAGGAAACTGAGGGCAAAATTGGTAACAGGGCCCGAGCAAACAGAAAAAATGATGACACTATAATAATGAGGCTCAATATGGAAGCTGCATCAGCTTTTTTGTTTGCAAGGAAATAATTCAAAGTGCTCACCAAAGTGAAGAAAGCTCAGGTCTCACAGCTAGAAAAGCGTCCTTCATTCCAGGACATCAGCGACTGTCCTGCAGTGTCTCTTGCTGCCCTAGGCAAGGGGCAGTGGGTAGTCAAGCACTGTTTCTGGGCTCCCCTGCCCAGTTTTTTTAGGAAGAAATGGTCCCCTTTCCACAAGAGTTCAGCAAGGCTGACTGGAAGATGGACATCTCCAAAATCTGTATCAAGGACCCCTTGTGGAACCTCCCCTGGGCCCCCCACCAAAGCATTCCCTGCAGGTGCACTAAGCCTCAGCAGGTACAGAAGGGTGGGTCTGGGCTCTTTGGCCAGTGTGTAGGCATTTACAGAGTGTATTGCTGTGTCAGGACTCTCCACGCTTCGCTTCTGTCTGGCCAGGGAGGAGCACGATTCATCTCGTCCTAACACAGACATTAAAAAGATGAATATAAACCCCTAAAGGCATTTATTTCTCTCCACTGAGTTCAGAGAGAGCCCAGGGTGAGGCAGGATAGATATTTGCTGAGCAGACCTCTATGATACCTTCCACCCACCAATAGGAGAGGGACCTGCCTGGCCACCCAGGCAAAGCAGGAGCTGGACTCGGTGCAGGGGCCTTGGAGCCACTGGAGGTGGCACCACAATGGGCTGACTGACCCTCACTTAAGAGCTTGACTTCTTTTACTGGACTGTTTGTGTCACTGCCAAATTCACACAGTATCCCTTCAAGAAACTCCCTCTTTCTGAGGCAGCTGGGGGGATGTTAGCAGTTATTTGTCCTCATCTCTCATGACAAGCTTTCTGTGCTTGACCAAAGTACATAGCAGGCAAATTTTAATTAGTGAAATTGAGTCCTGGTGATTTCTCATCCCTAAGGCCTACCCCTTGCTTGCTTTAGAAAGGACTATTTGAGAATGTCAATATTTTCCTTAATAATCTTGCCTCTCATATTATTCTAAAAACCCTCAAGGTAATTTCTACCTCATTTTCAGCCAGAAATGTCATTAAAGAAGGGCTCTCCTGTGCAAATTGGTCACTACCCAGAAATGACACCTTCTCACTTTAAATTTGTCTTGTTTATAATTGAGTGGGCTATCACTTTGATCTTCTTCTTTTTTCTTTTTTCCTGTTTCAGTTGGAGCAAACCAAAAGAAAAAGTCTGTCTTTTCAGACATAATATTTTTGTTGAACATGAATAATCTTATTATCAGAGACGTGCTGCTCAGGGGATTTCCATGTTGTCATGACTGCATTTTGTCTGGGTGGGGAAATGAGGGACCACAATGAAAAGAAAAAAAACTAGTATTGAGAAAACCCTGAAGCAAAAGTACATTTTGTTTTACTTCTGCACCTCTGCTTCAGAAGCTGTTTGATTTCTAGGAGATATTTGAGTCTATTTGTCTCACGTTGTTGCCTTCCTCTAATGTCTGGGGCATACGAAATGAAATCTATGAGTCTAAATCATAGGACAGCTGAAGGGTTACTACCCAGGAGAGGCTAAAAGAGATAGGATTACTTTGCATTAAATTTATACTGTTTCTGCCTCCTCGTTGAAGATTCCATGAAAAACCCCCAACAAACCAATAACAAAACCAACCCACAACGAAAAACCCCTCCAGTTTAAACAGGTAACCTTTAAAGGTCCAGCAAAAATGTACTTCACTGTGCTTCACTGGTATGGCAGCTATCTTTGGGTCCCAGCACTCTGTTTTGGGGCTTCTGCATCATCCTACACTGTCTTACATTTTTAGTCATTAACAAAGTCCCAGTTACAACCTCAATGACTGTGAAAAGAAGTGCTTTCAGTGGCCTGTGGTGCGTAAGTGTGTGCTGTCCATACAGCGTATCAGCCCCTCAGCACTTTCTGCTGAGGCCTACATATCCTCCAGTGCTTTCTTGGATTATCACTTTTGTTGCAGCTATTGACTAACCAGGCAAGTCATCCACAAGTTAGCATCTATCTTTGCCTCTTACACTGTTTCTTCACTCACGTTTCTTTTTCTCCTGAGGACACGAAAGTATTTTTTGATTCTGCTTTGACTTCAAAAATTGCAGAAGGCTTCTGCACACATGCTAAATTTAAATCTGCTATCAGTATCTGTTCAGAAAGATGACGTGAGTAAATCCCTTCCTTCTATTAACAACACTTTTCAAAGGCTCCAGTTCAGGGAACTCCCAGAGCCTCTGTGAGAGATGAGTGGAGTGGATCCTCCAGACACATCCCAGCCTGCAGCACTGGAGACAGGACGTGTACACTGATGGATGAGGATACAGACATCCTTGTGTTTGAGGAGCCCAGCTGGTGTATCCTGGTCAGATACCCACGGGTACCCATGGTCCAACATGGGACTGGGGGGGGCAGGGGGAGGGGGCAGTTTTTCAAATGTTGGTCATAGTTGGGCTTCTTGACCGTCTCTAAGGCATGGGGGTTCCTCTGTTCCCTGGGCTGTTAATAAATCATCTCATTATATCATAGAGTTTCATTAGAAATTGTATTATGTAAATGCTCAAAGAGACTTCACACTTAGACTTTTATTTTTTTAACCAGATATGCCAGGAACCAGAAATCTTCCATCCAGCCTCAGATGTGAAGAGGAGGACTTCTACATTAAAAAAAAAAAAAAAAGGGTCCAGAATTTTCTTTTTTTTTTTTTTGTTGCTTCCTGACATTTCTTGCCCTTACCTGCTTCATAAACCTTGTTCCATGTATCTTCTCCCTGGCAGAGGTATCTCCCAACAGCTCCTCCACTGAAGGTCTGTGGGTTAGCCTCAGGCTGCTCTAGAAGTGTTTTGCTGGCCCAAGAGCAGGGGCATGTGGGAGCCAGTCTTGATTAAGGCAACACAGTCATGAGCATACTTTGAAGCCTTGGGTGAAGAACAAAACCCTTGAGATTAAATGGATTTACTCTGCAAGACATTGTGTTCCACTTATCACCAAATTACTTCAGTCTGCAGAATGTGAGAGCAATGCAGAGTGGAAGACACACAGTTTGTCACCTCATGGTCCTGAAGAATGGAGCCCTGTGTGACAAAGAGAAGAAAATTTTGAAAGTTTTTTTGAACTGTCTTTGAGGTTTTGCCACTTGAAATTGCTTTGAACTTCCTTCCCCAGGACTCACAAATTGGCACCATATAAAAAAGAGGACTGTTATACTGAGAGGAAAATACAGATAAACTGGAAAACCACTGCTGGTTGAAGTGTAAAGCAGGAGGAACTGAGATGCACTTTGGTGAGGCATTCATATATTCTGAGATCAGACTAAAAAACAACAGGATAGGCTGAAAAAGGCGAACTTTTTTTTCTCCTCTCCTTACGTAACAGATACAGCAATAGCAGAAACAAGAACAGTCATATTAACACTTCTGTGCTTCTTTTATTTACTTGCTTGTTTCTAAGTCTTCAGGGAGCTGAGGATATTATTTTCAGCTATCCTCTACAACAACCAGAGTTCAAGCATAAAGACATGAAAGCTTAAACTGTTTCTCCATTGCTTGTTTTAGGTCTAAAAGAGTATCTGTGAGCTGTATTACTCACTTTTGAGATCTGGTAGGAGAGCATCTGCCATATGAGAGCACCTGTACTTGCTCATTTTTCAGACAGTGTTGGGCCAAAACCTTGTCATTTTGGTGACAATGAGACAGTTTGTGAATGTACTTTAATTCTGTAAAATGCTTCATTCTGACCCCTGCAGCTTTTAATTTAAAGGTTTGTATTTTCATTCTTTTTAATGAATTTGGTTTTAGAATTGCCTTGAGTTTCAAAATGTGAATTACAAAAAACTGATTTGGTTTCATCTGAATTCTTTCTTTAAGGATCTGTCCACACCAGCTGTGGTTGCTTTTGGATACTTAATACCTCACCATAGCCTTCCTGCATGCAGACCCCATTCCAGAAATAAATGCCAAGGGAATGTAGGAGACACAATTCCAATATATGACTAGTTCATGACTCAGAGCAGAACTCTTTTATAAGCTTCAGATTAAAAACAGGCGTAGACCTCAGCAAAGAAGAAAATGAGAAGGAGCAAAGAGAGGCAACATGATGGCACGCCCCTGTAAAACAGAACAGATGGACAGAAATCATCTTGAGGAAGCTGAGCCTGGTGGCATTTGTGAAAGAGCAAGAGGAACCTGAAATAGTGTTTTTAATATTTATGTTTATTGTGCTCTGGATGTGGGGCTTCCCCACCCCCAGATAAGAGGGAGGGAGGCAGGGACGGTGTGCACACACCAGGAGTGGCAGCACTTCCTTGCGGCTCCCCTTTGCCACCTGGGCGGGCACAGGATCCACTCTGCCTGGCACAGTCCAGCATGTGAGTACTGCCATCAGTAGCTCCTGCAGTTGTGGAGGTGAACAACAGTGGGAACTGAAACTCCAGGGAAAACAACTGGTGTCAAGAGCAGGTGTTGTGGCAAAGCCAGGGTGCCCACGGCCTCCAGGGAGCTGGGGACAGGTGGGATGGGAAGGACGATGGCTGCTGTGCTGAGTGCCCTGATGAGAGGCTGACCCTCTTAGCATTTGTCCTCTTACACCATTTCCATGGGTTTTGTGCTGCAGCTCTCAGATGCCAACCCCACCGTGTCCAGGTCCTCATCCCTGCTCCCAGAGAGAACTCATGGAGAGGTAAATCCTCCAGGGATGGGCTGAGGGGGGTGATGGCTTTCTAAACCAAGTTTTGTGCGGTTTAGGTGAATGTGAAGAGGACTTGGATAGCAACTTGGGTGGATCATGCTTCCGAAGGCAACCTTGAATATCTGCATATGTTCCCTTTGCTTCTCCTTGCTCATCTTAGCACATCCCAGTCTTCCAGTTGCTCAGCAAGCAGCACTGAAGAGGCAGCTACAGCTATGCTCACTGTTAACCACAGGGGTAACTGAATTTACTGGTTAAATATACCATGGTTGAATATAGCTTTGTTGGTAAGGTTAGAGTCACTAAAATATTTTTAAGACTGTTTTTTTAATAAAACATTTACCTTAAGCAGATGAGCATTAGATAAACATTAGACAACAAAAGATCACAAGGGAGACTAATAATTTAAATGCTTTTACACTTGAATATGTTTAAAAAATCTCTTCCCTGGTATAAAACCAACTTAAAAGTAGAGGACCTGAGAAGATCAGACAAGAAAATGAAATCACAACTGATTGTAAAGAAATATTGTCAAAGGTAACAAAGAGGTATATAATTAATGTGATTTGGTTTGGCCCAAGTTTTATGCACTGAAATGTTTAGATGTTCAAAATTAATTACATTTATGTTGTACCAATTATATAGAAGTAATGTTTGAGATATCATTAAATTGATGTCTGTAAGCCACAGGAAAAGATATGTGATCTACCTAAAAGATTATCCTCCTTTTAAATTATGAATATGGGGGTAGGGAAATCTCCATAACAGGAAAAAATAGTTACACATTTCCTCCCCATTCAAATGCCAGGTTAACGAGAAGAAAAAGAAATATGCTGATAAGGCATTGATTTCAGAGGTCTGTGACAGGACCCCATCTGGCAGAGTTGGCACAAGGATGTGCTGTCATTTTGTCATAACAGAGAGCATTCAAAAGCCACACAGAGATGGTTTCACATTTGGAAATGCACAAACTCCATCAGATTTCAAGGCTGTCCAGGATAACACAGATGCATTCTTTAGTCTGGCTCTCAGCCCAGCTACGCAGCAAGAGGCTCTACTCTTCCCTCGGTGCCCTTTGGGAAACATCTTTTAATCTCTGTTAAAGCCTGCTCCTGGCTCCTTTTGGCTGTCTACATTCCTTTTTTTTATTTGCTCTCTCACTCCCACTCCTCCCATCCCCTCCTGCTCCTCACACTCCACATTTCTCTTTGGTGAGGCTCAGGGGCAGAACCTCTCTCCCCATAACCCCCAAAGCAGGGTTTCACAACCACCACCACAAGGCAAACAGGCAATGCCTTGCCCTGCTTCTGCCAGGGCAGGGAACAAAAAATTTTATTCAATCACTGACAAGAAAGTGATGAGCCATGGAGAAAATGTAGACCGGGTGGACACCTCCTGTTGGGGCCCCTCCCCTGCCGTGTAGCCCTGGGAGAGGGGCCCTGAGGGCACAGACACGGGGTTTCCCTGTCCCTGCTCAGTTCCGGAGCTGAGCCCCGGCCACGTGGCTGGAGAAATAAACATCTCTGAAACATCTACCACGAATCTGTCCATATATACTTCCTTTCCCAGGGGGACTCCTGGTTTGGTGCATTGTGTTACAGTAATCCCTGCTGTAACAACCTCCCTAATCCTGAGGGACACATTATTTGCTGGAAAGCCAAGGATCTGAAAAGGGTCCAGGGATTTTATAGTGGGGATTGGAAAGGCGGGGGATAAGGGATACGGCAAATGGGATACTTGACAGGAGGCAGGGCTGTGTGCAAGGGAACCAATGGAAATAACACAAAGGAGGGATTTAGGGAAGGAACCAATGGGGCATCGAGGAACAAAGAACTTTCTAGAGCTGATACATATTAAACTTGGGAAATGAATATATACAACCTCATACATAAAGCAAGGAGGGAAAAACAAACATTAACCAATCAGGGGAAAACATGGAAACAGCAGAGCAAAGGAATCATGGGTTCTCACCATGACTGAAGTTACATGCTAAACTTGGGTTGCTGACTACCAGAGCTGGTTGTCTGAGTTTTCCTCAGGAGACAGAGCAGCTGGAGCTACCTGCACTGCCACAATTTGTTGCATATTTTTTGTTTCATTTTTAACTGTCTCCTTCTCCATGCTGATCAAAGCAGGTGAGACCCCCAACCTGAGAATGAATAGTCTTTCTTTCTCTAGAGGATTAAATTGATTTGTATTAGTAATGTAAAAAAAAGAAAAATGGCCCAGGACTGAAATCTAGAGCACAGTGTCTGCTCAACAGAAATCTTCAGGTGTGGGGTCTAGCAGGTCTGCATAGGACAGCAGAACACTGTTTGACATATTATTTTTAATTATTATTATTGTTACTGTTATCATCATCATCATCACCATTATTATCCTCACCATTATTATTCTCATTATTATGATTATCATCTGCATGGCATTTCTTTATGAGAGATTGCTGTGACAGTGTCTAATGTGTGGTCATATGGGACTAACAAGCCTTTCCAGCACTCCACTGCTTCACACTGAAGTATATCAGCAGAGTGACCAAAGATATACAGGGAATTTCACTACATCAATGCAGAAAATGTAAGAAAGAATATAATCTGATTAAGTGAGAATTTCATATTATCTGAATGGGAGAACTGAGTGAATAAATGGTACAGCCAAAAAATCTGCACCCAAATATGCTGAGCTTTCAATGCAATGTGTAAACTGGCCCAGCAATACTCTTGGTCCAGTGAAGGCTGGTGGTACAGACACCACCTCAGAGGCTGTACACCTGTAGTTATGAAAGCTGGTTGCTAAACAGCATTATTAGCACACAGCTCTGATTCACCTAATATGCTGTACTGAGAGGTGGGCTCAGAGCACTCTGTGTCAGCACAGCTGCATCACCGCTGCTGTTCACTCCCTGCATCCGGACAAGACGTGCTCCACCGTGTGCTGTGAATGTAACCTGAGATTTTTCAAGGTAGAACAGACTGTCCTGATGCGGTCTGTCCTGCAGCACAACATTGTCCTAAGAATATTACTCCCTGTCAGTTCTAACTGTGATGCCTGACTTATTACATTGCTTCTTCTCAAGACCTGAAGTGAAATAGGAATTAATGCGTACCTGTAAATTTGTCTAAACATAACTTTCAGACAGCAGACCTTGCCTAATTTGGTTTATAAAAATAAGTTATCAGAAATTCCTGCTCACACAGTTAATTGCAATCAACAATGAAATTATCATTTTATCATGTTTTTGAACACATAAGCTAAATTGTAAGGCTTTAAACTTCTCACTCAGTAAAACAGGTCTTCCTGACATGAAATTTTCCTTCAGCTTTTTGCTGAAGTGCCCAGAGCCAGACACAACACTCTCAATAAGAGTCTCACTAATCTTTGTGTGGAGGGATATTGTCACCACTGCAGTTCTCTACGTTCTAGTGCTTATAGGCTTGCTCTGCATTTACTGGTAACACCTGCTGAATTACATGTCCACAGCCTTACCTAACTTCATTTTGGAACCATTAGCCCCATAAACTCAGCGCTTTATCTAAAAAAAAGGGTTGAGAGAGTGCAGACATTCACCAGATGGCATACAAAATCTGACTTCTGGGAATGTGAGGCTGCTGCTTGGCACCTGCTTTAGTCAGGTCCACTTGGGACAGTACTTGCTTAATTTCATGGGGCTGTTGCTTGCCTTGCTCACATGCCTTCCCTACAAACTGAAATTAACCTTCCTGCTGCTTGGTCTGCCTCTCTGGGGTGTCCAGCATGGGCTGGACAGACATCACCACAGTTAAATTTGTGTCATTAGGAAACACATTACCCAAAGATGTTCTGATGACCAAAGAAAGGGTCATTATTCTGTATAATTCCAGCACTATAGTTTAAGAGATATATTGCCTATATAGGGGGAGTAGAAGAACAAAATTGAAAGGAGAGTTATAAATTGTAGTGTAAAACAGCTCTCAGTGCCTGCACAGGCAGCAAAAGCAGGAGAAGGTGACCTAAAGTGGGATGTCCTACCCATCTTACAACTTCTGAGTGACCAGCTTGGTGCTTGTGGAGAGGTCTGTCAGGAACTGTATAGTGTCAGCATCACATGAGTGGGAGGCAGAGTCACAGAGAGAAGGAACAACAAAAAGACTGACCAATTTTTGGGTCTCTGCACACAGGCATAGTGCAAAATGCACTGGCCCTGAAGCTATGGCTTCTTGTAAATTAAGGGATGATCCCACCTGCAGCATTACAGGGCTTGTTCCTTGCTCTGGGTAGAGTGTAGGCCAAGAAGGAGCTTTTGGTTTGCTGTTCACCTCACTGAACAATAGTACAGAATCACAGAATCAATAAGGTTGGAAAACACCTTCAAGATCATTGAGTCCAATATTTGACAGAACACCTTTGTGCCAACTAAACTACAGCACCAAGTACCATGTGTTTCTTGAACACCTCCAGTAGTGTTTACTCCACTACCTCCCTGGGCAGCCCATTCCAATGCTTAAGCACCCTTTTCATGAAAAAATTATTCCTGATAGCCAGCCTGAACCTCCCCTGGCACAGCTTGAGGCCATTTTCTCTAGCTGCCTGGGGCTGATACCCTCCTAGCTATACCCTCCTTTCAGGGAGTTGTAGAATGATAAGGTCTCCCCCGAGCCTCCTTTCCTCCAGCTCCCTCAGGTTCTTCTCATCAAACCTGTGCTCCAGACATTTCCCCAACACCTCAGTGTCCTTCTTGCTGTGAGGGGCACAACTGGACACAGTGTTTAAGGTCTGGCCTCACCAGTATCCAGGACAGGGGTATGGTCACTGCCCCGGTCCTGCTGACTGCACCACTGCTGACACAGGCCAGGATGTCATTGGCCTTCTTGGCCACCTGGGAACACAGTGGCTCATGTTCAGCCACTGTTGACCAGCACCCCATGGTTTTTTTCCACCCAGCAGCTTTCCAGCCACTCTGCCCCAGCCTGGAGCTGCAAGGGGTTGTCATGACCAAGGGGACCTTCCTGCCCTCCAGCGATCAACACTCCCACCCAACTTGGTGCCATCTGCAAACTGACTGAGGGTGTTCTTGAGCCCCTCATCCAGATCTTTGATAAAGGTACTGAACAGGACTGGGCCCAGTGTTGAGCCTTGGGAAACCCCACAAGTGACTGGCCAACAACTGGATGCAAATATTGACTTTGCTGGCAAGATCTCTTTGCAGTCAGCAGAGGTGCATGTGCTGCAGGAGGAGCCAGCCATGTGCAGACCCTCAGAGGGGCCAGGCAGCTCCCCTTCCATCCTAGCATGTACTCTCTCTTTCACAGGATTAGCCAGAATTTTCTGTTACTACACAGAGCTGATTTCTCTCCACTATAATGCATACATATGTATATGCTGGTTCTTACTGTCTACCACAGTATGAATTAAAATCATGTACTGCTGTCTGACTTGCAGGAATGGCACCGAGTTTTGTATGAGACATAGTTTTAAACTTTGCTTTCCCTCCACAATAGTTTAAATGCCTTGAAAGTCAAGGAAAATGTCAAAACCAAGTCAGAAATTGGTAAGTCATATGAGCCTGTTCCCTCATATGAAAAGGAAGCAATGCTGGTAAAAGCAATAAACATGGATTGCTTGCAGGTTTTGCAGGCTGCCCAAACCTTTTGGTGACCTTGGCCTGAGGTTTGTTTGTTTGAACATTAAAACACACCTACATCCCCTGGTTTCACTTTTGAAGGCAAACACAAGCCCAGCCGCAGAGCAGCTGAAGTATGACTTCCATGGCACCCATCAGGTCAAGACGTCTCTGTTCAAAGCCAAAATGTTCTTCTGCTAAACTAAGCCTGCATGAAATCAGCTCACCTTGGAAAGGAAAAAAGGAAAAAAAAAATGGGGAGTGAAGTAAAATGTTGAATGTTGAGCAGCCAAAGGAAAAAACCAAGCCACAACAGACAGCAGCTGCTGAAATGCACAATCGTTAGAGCCCAAGATGAAGTGATCAGTGAGGTACTAAGTGCAGGTACAGTAGGAAAGGATGGCACTGACCACGGACTTAGGGGTGGAGAAGTGGTACTGTTAGTGTCCTCCATTTCTTCCTGTAATCAAGTAGAAAGGGAATTCATGAGGTGCATACTTCGTTTCTCAAGGAGACAGCGGTGAAAACTGTGGAAGGGTTGAGGAGTTGATGGTCTGGGGCGTCAGCTCTCCACTCTCCACAACTCAGCTGGAGGAGCCAAGCTGCTGCAGTGAAGGAAGCCGTCTGCTTCTGGGCATAGAAGAGAGCAGGTTCCTGCTCCTGTGAGGAGTAGGAAAGGCCAGGCAAGACACAGGGACACTGAGACAAAGGGCTCTGGCACCCAGCATTGCTACCTGACCTGAGGCAAGCCAGAAGGCAGGGTGCTGGAGTGCCTCATGGCTTGCAGCCTGCTCTGGTAGCAGTACAGTAAACTCACTAACTAGAGTGCAATATCAGTGTTCAGATATTTCCCCATGTCGCAGAATCATAGAACCACAGAATTATAGGATCACAGAATCCTTACGTTTGGAAAGGCTCTCCAAGATCATTGAGTCCAACCACCAGTGCAGCACTGCCAAGCCCACCACAAAACCGTATCTCAAAGAGCCACACCCTCATCTCTTAAATACCTCCAGGCATACTTCATGACAAATGCCATCTCTCCTTCCCAGAAACGGTGCAGTGTGACCAGGCCTTCACTTGGGCAAACTGAGGTCAACTAAAGCATTTGCATTCCCTTCCTTGAATGTTTCCACAACTATCAGATCCAGTAAATTTTAATAAACCATCCTCCATGGGCTAAGCCACACTTGGAGGAAAACCAGAAACTTTAAGCACTGGATGCTCTAATCAGTGAGAATCAGGAGTGTATAGTGACATCCTCCACAACCACAGATACATCACTTTGTGGTTCAAGACAATTTGTGAATGTTTACAGGGTAATGTTATAATTCTCTATAACTCCATCTCACCATTAAAAATTTTTAGTGCTTGCCAATGTTTCACTAATTGGCTTCTCCTGTCAACACCCTTTCTTGCATGCTAAAGCACTCATCATTTGTGTGTGTTTATGTGAAGTGAACTTTGCAGGGAAAAGGGAGTTGCATTGCAAATGGACAGGAATCACATCTTCACACCTTCTCAGCTGTTACATTTAAATTTATCAGCTTTCTGATTATTACAGGGAAAAAAGTTCAAAGTGGTATTATCCAGTTTAACTCCCACTCAAGGAAAATATTTTCAAAGTAATTAAGTAAAAGAGAGGGGAAAAAGCAATTTCAGTGGGATTTGTGCTTTCATTGGGAAGCTTTCAAAACTCCCATGATAAATGTTTTGTTACCAGAAGTTTATAGTGATTTTCATAGCTGATCAACACCTTACATTTATCTGTTACAAGTTGATAAATACCTCTAAGCAGTTGACCATATATCTGAGTAACTACAAATGGATTTCTGTCCCTGAATTTTAGGAACTATTTTGAGAAGGACTGTTCATAGTTTCTAACACAGAATGATGTTCCTTGCATTTCACAGCCCCTTTGCCTAAGTGTGGGGCTACATGGGGCAGTTTTATTTACTGTGGATTATTATTCTGCAGTTAAAGGAAAACGTATGTAAAATATTTTGGAGAAATGCCCAAAATTGGGAGTAATTTTATGTTGACTCACTCAGGGCTTAGACTATGCACAAGGACTACTGATTTCTGTCTGCAGTCTGATGCAGTTGCCGTCAGCCTCACAGCAAAGAGGATGTAGACACCATCACAAGCATGGTTTGAAAAAACAAAGTGGAATCAAGCTATTTACAGCACACTGATTTGGAGCTATTGATAACAAACCCCACAAAATCTTACTTTTTAAGATAAGTAAACACTAACTTCATTTCACAGAGAGGAAACTCTGCAATGTGAACTATGAATCCTGCCAGCATCCTGATCCTTTAGCAACCCTATTTTTCTTTTGTTCACTTGTCTATCAAATTCAAATACCTGAAAAGGATGAGGAATTGAACATTGTTGGTTAGGAAAGCAGATTGGAAATGGCACCAACATTTGAACAGAATCACATGGTTTGGAATACTTCGTACTTCTGCCCTACTGGAGACTTAATGAAGACAATCTTCTTAACAGGAATTAGTAGCTAAAGGCACTAAAACGAATAAGCATTTCCAGTGAATTCATGGTAGCGGTCAAACAACATTTGGGAAAGTCTGTTACTTAGAAAGTAATAACAAAAATAAACCCTTTCATTTCTGCTCCTTTCTGAAACCACAGAAAGACCATACAAAAAAGAGAAAAGTGCTTTCTTGATCATGAGAACTTTTCATTTGCACTTTTGTATCAGTTTGACTTTATTTTCTCTGAAATTCCTCATGTAAGTAAAACCATGATGAGAACTCTGGATCTCACTACGTAACCAAGCCCAGCAACATGGGATGTAGTGTGGAAAATGCATTGTGAATCAGAACAGCACATGGCCATATTATGTCTCTGCCACAAATATGCAGCCTTGAGTCCTATATAGATGTACTCTATATACCCCAGGCACCTTTGCTATCTAACAGTGGTTTAGGCTGTCACAGAAGTGTTATTTTAACAAACACATGAAGAATCTAGAAGTTTCCTGACAATTGACTCACATGCACATGCAAACAAGAAAATGGTGTTCAGATAGGAAGTTATCAAAAAACTATGCTTTCCTGTTTATGTAGTGGGGCCAATACTTAGAGCTTGAAAAATTTATTGTAGTCCTGAATACTCTTAGAATGTTCTTACTAATATAAAAATTTCCAACCCTTCATGTGCACTGAACACCTGAACTTTTCTATTCCAAGGTAAGAATAGGCAGCTGATGAAACAGAGGGTTCAACATTAGCTAGAAGCTGAGAAGATACCAGCCCTGGGGACAGTGGAGAGTTAAACAACTTCAACTGGTTTGAACTCATTATTTAGTTGGGCTGGAATTCTTCAGAACAGAGATTCTGGAAAGAGAAACAGACTTGATAACTGATTAGTTGTTGGTGATCCAGGTCCATAAGTGTTGCTTCCGGTGCTCAGAGGCAGTGGAACCCTGAGGTGAGGGGGTGGCTTCCTGTGCAAGGGATTTTGTCATAGACACCAGTGAGGCAAAGATAGCTTCCAGCAGCTAATCCATGTAGCTTTCTACCTGTCTTCATCTATTATTAACAAATATTTTAGGAGGAGTGTTATTTTTATATAACTACTTGAAAATTGATGTCTAGTTTCCTTGCTACAAACAAGTGCATTATCCACACAAATTACTAAAAATATGTAGGACTGATACATACAAACTTAAAATTCGTATTCCAAAACCTAAATTAAGTTTATGAGTCATGAGTACATTGCAACATCTCAGTTTATGAATGCCTGGCAAAGATGAAAGGAGCTAAGTGAGCTTTTTTTCAAAAAATATTTGAAAAGAATAGTTTCAATAACTACAAACAGTGATGAATTTGATAGCTCTGCTAATGATGTTTGTCATGCAATTTACTCTGAAAGTCTTCCATCTACTATAAAACCACAAAAATCTAGTGCCTTCAAATCTGCTGCAAGAATTTACTACATTTGAAAGGACAGTCTATGACTGCTATTTTAGACAGCAAGCTCCAGATTCTTACCTTAATTAAAACTCAGCTCTCTTATTAGGTTTCCCATCCTAAAAGAGATACAGCAACTTGTGTTAGCATGTTTTGTTCCATGTCTTTATTTAAACACTAACAGTCTAATAGACTGTTTTGTTGTGTAAAAATAAACAAAAGTATTTCAGAAGAAAACATTTGCCTAGGTAGATTTTTTTTATTTACCCTACAGAAGCAGAAGTGGCTCATATAGGTGTGGGTGCGACGTGACACTTTTGCCTGTGGTTTTTGTGCTAGAACTGTTTTATCTAATGAGCCACTAGCGTGCAAGCAACCTGCTGCTGGCTGTACGTGTTGGGAATGAATGATTGTGGTCTGCATGTTTCTCATAGAGCAGCACTAAATTACTTAATTGCGTAAGAAAAACTCTGTCTTTTGAAGAAGTTTCACTTCTCACAGGTGATAATGGAAAAATCTAATGCTTGGCACAGTCCTTCTCCCTTCCCCTTCCTTAGCCCTTCCTTTCCCTTGCTTAACCCTTCTCTTTCATTCCTTAAACATTCCCTTCCTTTCCTTACCCCTTCCCATTCCCTTTTGCTTTCTCTCCCTTCCTTAACCTTTCCCTTCCTTAACCCTTTCCTTGCCTTCTCCAGAGCTGAAGAGAAAAAAAAATCATAGCTTCCCACTACAATGCCATCACCACTTTTAAAAAGCCATTTTTAACAGAAAAGGTTAACTACACCAACTTCATGCCCTCTCTAATCCTCCACAGCCACAGACCCTCTTAAGAGGCAGAGAGATACTTGCCCTTTCTGACTACACAAAGGCAAGAATCTGTGACAAAAAATAAAACCAACAAAAAAATCCAAGCAACCCTAATTAATGCTATTGATTCCACATTTGAAAACCACACAAGACTTTGAAAGGAGGATGAAGAGGTCCTCCAGCTGTGCACTGGTCTGACAATGTGTATCTTTGCCATTTTTTCAGGTAGGAGGAAGAAAACTGACCTGATATGGAGTTTCCTGATGACATTTCAAATGTTTAAAACATGGGTTAAACTCAAATATGTAAATTATTATATCTGAGTTTCTGCTGCTGTGGCAATTAGTGAGACAGTAATTTCATTTGTTTTGTCTATCTGAAAAGTTTGCAAAGCCCTTCACTTTTAAACGAACATGGCAATCAATTTAATGCAGGGACCTTTTAACCACAGTAATGCATGATGACCTAAATTAGGTCAGCTTATGTTTGTGAGTTTGTTAGAAGTGCAGCCTACTCAGATCAAATTAGGTCAGCTCACAGTGTCCTGCTTAGTGAAATGTGGCTCTAGAGCAGGAGGTGCAAAACCTGTCAAAACAATAACTGAGAAAGCCAGAGCAATCTGGGAGTCCATCACCTTGTCTTTCAGGCCAGCATACCACATCTGGTTCTTAAAAATGGGAGTGAGAAAACATACACCAAATGCCTTTCCTCAGAAATGTTATTATGTATCTCCTCCAATACCATTTACCTGTTTACTTCAATTGTATGTCTGCCTGAATGCAATTGCTTTTTCAGACAGGTAAGTATCATCCAGGAAATTCTACAATATATTTTCTGTTTGCACAGAAAAAATCCCCAGCAATAAAGAACTTGCTCTTTCTTCTTAATTCCACAAAAGTATTCCAGTCTTTCCAAGAGTTATTTTTTTCATGTTCATGCATTCTTTGGCTAAGGAGAAGCAATACGATAAGATATAGTGACATTTTCTTTTTGGGTATACAGGTTCTTCCCTCATTAAGCCCTTAAACATGTTTTTTTTCCCCCAATCATCTGTTTGTAATATGTGCCTACTGGCTATTTACATTCCTTCATTGATTAATACCTCTTTAATAATACAATTCTACCAGGATAAGATTGAACTTTATCCTACAGCTGCTGCTTAACTACATTAATTCCCTATCAATAATGCTGACACATACAAATCTTTAGCTTGTAAACAGAGGAATGCATTTCTCTGCAGAAAATGGGGCACTCCTTTAGATGAAGGCAAAGTATCTGATGTGCAAACCCTTTTATGCTACTAGAAATGGACAAAACTTCTAGCCAGTCATCCTCAAAACCTGCCTGGCCTCTGTATTGTGTATTCTACTCTCAGTTGTCCTAAATAGCCTTTTCAAGAGCAGTAGTTTAACAGAGTCAGCTCCATTAAAACATCAATGCAAGAATGTAATCTTGAAAATCTCTGACAAAATATCTCTAATATACTGTGCAACTCCTGCCAAGCAAGTCTAATTCTACTTGATTTAATGGATGGATTTGTAAATCTTTGTTATGGGAGTCGAGTTTGCAGTTCTAAATATAGAGCAGGTAACTGTTCAGAACTGGTATCAGCACTTACCTGTAGATTAAAAAGGACAAGTGAATTGATCTGAAAACCCAATTTGCAATGCCTAACTCCATGTAAGCACTTAGCTTGTTCTCCCACTCTGAGAATGCGTAGATCATTTACATTCATATATAAATCTAACCTAGACGTGAGCTCAGTGTTTCATAATTAAGCTTACAAGAGCTTTAATGTGACCAAGATCAGCTGTAAAACTCACCAGCAAAGAATTAAACATTAGTTTGCCTTCAAGTGTTCTGTAGTGAAGTGCTAAGAATAATGGTCTCAAAATACGTTCCTGTATTTATAAGCTAGACTTGTATGTGTCAGCATCAAAAGTCTTCATTGGGAATTAGAGAAGCTGCAGCTGCCAAGATACTCAATCAATCTTATTCTAGTTATATTGCATTATTTGACAGGCATTAATAGATAAAGGAACCTATGGTATGACATAAATACCCAAAATGGCACTTCCCCTGAATCCCCCCCACCCAGTCCAAGCAAAGCATATCTGCTGTCAGTAGAATATTTTAAAGAAAATTGCATCCTTATTCTGCAATAATATGGGCTTACTAATTTTCTAAGGGCATTTTTAGACCTTTGTAACACCTTTGTTTGAAACTAGCCTTTTCTACTTGAAAAACACATCAGAAATCTTTGTTAGCTATTTACTGGGGAGACAGAACAGAAGGTGGAAGAAGAATTGCTAACAGCTGATTTCTTGATGGGCTTAACATAACTGAAACTGTAAAGCCTGACCAGATACCTAGGATGCTTTATTACAGAATGTGAACTCATTAATGCAGAGAAAAGTCTGTACAGACATATGGGGAGAGGCATCAGAACTCCTGGTTTTCGCCTATAAAAGAAAGATTAATAAAACATGTGGTCATTTTATCTAGCTTCCAAAAGAAAAAAGGCTTTTCAACTCAGAAAAAAAAGCATAGCAAAGCTGCTGGACTATGGAGTTAGAATTCAACCTGAACAAGAGGGGAATGTTTTCTAGAATTGGAGTGTTAAAATAAATCAGTGTCTGATGTTCTGCATGTTCTTCTTCATATTCTCTTGCAATTGTAAATGAACACTTTATTAAAAACTGCCAAGAGTAATTACTAGGCATTTTGCTGAGAGCTTTGGGATGAACTTTCTTGCAGTCAAAGGTCAATCTCCAGATGTAAACTTGGTTTAGTTTGAAATCAGAATAAAACAGTCCACTGATTTTAGTCAAGAGAAAAATTCACCTTTTGAATATAAATACTCCAAAACAAACTCTTGATAGGAAACAGTCTTTGATTTTATCTGTGTATCAGCTCTTTTTTTTTCTCTTTTTTGAGTTTGTCCTCATTTTGTTCCTTGCCTTACCATTGTTTTTGTTGTTTGTATGTTCAGATGTGGGTAGTGGTAGAGAAGAGGAAACCTGTGTCTTCTAATTCATCTGTTTCTGAGAAGCCACCCTAGCCCTTCCTTTGCTCAGTTTTGGATCTTTCAAGGAGACCTGCTTTTTAGCCATTTGGGTTTACAACTGAGCATGAAAAGAAAGAAGTAACAGAGATTTTTCTTCTTTTCCTTAGAACCAGATTGAAGAAAGATCAATTCACACTAGAGTTGTTTGCTTGGGGAAAAAAATAAAGCTGTGCTGATTTCCACATAGCCTGTATAATTCAGATAATCAGAGGTGAAGATATGCCATGGGCTAAGCTTCAGAGTGCTCATTAAATTAAACCAATTTTAAAGGAAGTGGTGGGGGAGGAAAAAAGCCAAATAGGCTGAGGTACTGCAGATACATTTATTTTGAAGAAAAAGTCAATTGTTGCTAAAAGTGTTAAGCAGAAAACATGAAGAGGTTAATGTTAATCTCAATCTGAAAATTAGGAAAATAAGATTCTATGGGTCCTTTGAGATTCTTTAGAAAAGAAGCTTCTATTCCCTGTTCCATTTGCCAATGGCAGAGCACAAAAGGGCATTTTTTTGAAAACTGTATTTTGTCTCCTAAGGATGTATGTATGCTGCAGAAAAATTGCCAGCCTTTGATTGTTTCAGCAAGATTACAGTGTCTGAACTAGGTTATTAAGCTGCAACCAGTTGTGACACTCCCGTATTACATTTCACTTGACTTGGCTCCATCTCAGGCCCAGTTCCCTTCAACATCTCCATAAATGACTTGGATACAGGACTCAAAAGGATATTAAGTAAGTTTGCAAATGATACAAAACTAGGAGGAGGTGTTGACTCCCTCGAATGCAGAGAGGCCTTGCAGAGAAGCCTCAACAAATCACAGAGATGGCCAACCACCAACCATATGAAATTCAACAATGGGAAGTGCCAGATTCTGCACCTGGAATGGGGCAACCCTGGATGTACTGACAGACTGGGGAATGAGAGGCTGGAGAGCACCACTGCAGAAAGGGACCTGGGGCTCTGGGTCGATGGCAAGTTGAACACGAGTCAGCAGTGCCCTGGCAGCCAGGAGGGCCAACCCTGTCCTGGGGGGCATCAGGCACAGCATCGCCAGCCGGGCAAGGGAGGGGATTGTCCTGCGCTGCTCTGATCTGGGGCAGCCTCACCTCCAGTGCTGGGGCAGTTTTGGGTGCCACAGTGTAAGAAAGGCATTAAACCATTAGAGAGTAACCAAATGATGGCCAGGAGGATGGTGAAGGGTCTGGAAGGGAAACCGTGTGAGAAGTTGCTGAGGTCACTTGGTCTGTTCAGCCTGGAGGAGAGGAGACTGAGGGGAGACCTCATTGCAGTTAAAACTTCCTGATGAGGGGAAACAAAGGGGCAGGCACTGAACTCTTCTCTGTGGTGACAGTGACAGGACTCTCGAGGGAATGGCCTGAAGTTGTGTCAGGGGACGTTTGGGTTGGGTATCAGGAGAAGGTTCTTCACCAGAGGGTGGCTGGGCACTGCAATGGTCTCCCCAGGGAAGTGGTCACAGCACCAGCCTGACAGAGCTAAAGAAGCATTTGGACAATGCTCTCAGGCACAGGGTGTGATTCTTGGGGTGTGAGGTGCAGGGCCAGGAGTTGATGATCCCTGTGGATCCCTTCCAATTCAGGATATTCTATGATTCTATTAGACCTCACTGCAGAACTCTAACCACAAGATCTTGCTTCTCTTTTAGGCTTCCTCCCTGAAACAATGTAAATGACATGTCCAGTTTAAAAACATTCTGGTTTCATTGTGTCACTAGTAATCATTAGCAGATTAAAGAGGAAAACATGATACTAAATCAATTGCAATATGTACTATCTGAGTGTCAGCTGTTACAGTATTGCAAGGTTTTATGTTTAATCGAGGCCTGAGTATACTGAACCTTGACTTCCAAGAAATTTCAGCACATGCAGTTTTTAAAATAATGAAAATGCTTATTTGATTTTTGTACATGCTGTTATTTCCATTAACAAATTAAAATGTCCAATGAAAATCCTACACTGACAGAATTAAATATTATTTATCTGAAAGTAGTAACATTTCCACAGGACAAACTATAATAAAGATCTTCTCCTAAACTTGCTTTATCATAGCTACAGTATACGTGAAGGTCTGCAGTGGATCAGATTATGTGTTCAGCAGTTAAAACATTGCAAATTAAAAAAAAAAAAAAATTCAAAAGTCATCCTGAGCACTGGATGTCATTTGCTGGAAAAGCAGCAATTCACGGTTAACCAGGATGTAATTAAACTTCCTCATGTGAAAATGCACTCTTATCTGTAATTAAGCAAGAAAAGCTTTAGTTTTCTGTACATACATATGTATGTATATATGTGTAGATATATATTGACATATATATGTATAGATGAGTACATGTATACCTGTATGCATGCATATATATACATATATATATATATGTATTGGAAACAAGGATAAGATGAACCTCTGTCATGAGAAAAGTGAGGAAAAATGAAGGTTTTGCCTAATTTAAACAATTAATCATGCATGGGCACAC
>NW_008237242.1:595268-609201 GCF_000691975.1 Corvus brachyrhynchos | reverse complement strand
CAGGTCCTGCCGCTACTTTTTAATTAACAGGTATGACATTCATAGTGTAAGAAAAGTACAAGTTTTTCACAAAGTACAGACAACCACTTTTGTTAACGTATCACGGTCATGAACTAGAAGCTTGTCAAGCCTTTACGTTACTGAATCAAAACTCTGCTATTATGAAGTGTAAGAATGTCCAAAGCATTGCTCCTGAAGCCAAGAAGTTGAGAAGTCTTTAACATGAAATCTTGGATGCAAGTGAGAAGCATCCTACATGTAAGTGTTGATGTCTTCCTGGTATTGGGAGGTCCAGAACTGTAGTCATCACTGTAAATGAGTGCTAATTGCTTGAGGCCAATGACTTTTCACCATCTACTGCAAGCTGTGTTCCTGTTAACACATGCCAAGACTGCTCTTGCTGCCAGGGCACACTGCTGGCTCGTGTTCAGCTTGATGTCCACCAACATCCCCAAGTTCTTTTCAGCACAGCTGCTCTCAGCAATTATCATTGTGAGAGGCTACCCCTTTCAGAGGGCAACCTTTTTGCACCTTCCTTCTTGAATTTGCAGGGATATTCTATGATGAGATGTTGAACTGCAGAATTTTCATTACACATTATATTTAAAATAAACTGTAAAGAAAATGGTTTTTTTCCCACTGTCAAGGACATTTTGTAAAACTGGGAATTAAATTCAATTGCTTTTCTACTTACAAATAAGCATAGTTGTTATAGAATCTCTTAAAGATAATAAAAGCAGTATCAACCTAGGTAATTTTTACTGATAATCTGAACAATACTACAACTTTTGAAATTTTCTGATTAATGTTTCTTTGATTTCATAACTATAACATTGCAAAGAAGTTTGTGTAGTGTGCTTGATTTTCAGATTGCATTTATCACTCTGTTCTTTCAATGGTTTGGAGAGCTTCTCTTAAGCTGTCTTCACACACTTAGAAATTTCAGCAGAGCTAAGAGGCTTTCAACAAAACAGCTGGCTTCACTTATGAAGAATAAAAAAAGAAAGCATGTCTGAACCTCATGCTCAGTGGAAATTTTGAGGTAAGGACCACAGAGCAGATTGAGAAACTTTTCTTGCTATTATGGTGACAATGTGACAACACTCAGCCATTTTCAAGCAAAATAAAAGTGTTCTGGTTACTTGCAAAATTTTGAATCTTCCTGTACCAGAGTTTGCTTTCTGAGGAAAGAATCTGGAAGTATTCTACTTCCTGTATCTCTGTAAAAGAATGGATCATAGCCCTGAAACAGACTAATAATGGTGCCTGAATTCTACAGAGAATGAAATGTTGAGATTGATTTATGCAGGGAGATTGTATACAAATTAATAAAAGTATATAAAACATCCTAATTCAGCAGTAACTTTTGGTTTGTAGGTTTTTTTGAAAGAAGATTTTTGCAGGGATGAAATACAATTAATTTTAATTATTATGAGAGTATTGGTAATATAAGCTTCGTTGCATCTTTTCTAAAGCGTGCAAGGCATTTTCTATGCAGCATAGAGAAGAATATCTGACATAAGTCAAGTTAAGGAGTAAATAAAACATTAAAAGATAGCAGGCTGTGAAAACAGGATTGAGCATGTTGCATACAATTAACTGAAAGCCAGATTAGTCTTTCAGGTTTAGTTTTTAACTCCATATGTTAATATCAAATGGGCAGTTATTCTTCTTTTAGTTCCTGTCACAAACTGTGTCTAAAAGAATTACTCATCTTGATTTTACAACAATGTGTTGAGGAAATTGGCATATTTAGCTAGTTGCTTCAACATTTCATCTACTTCCCTATTAAAAATCTGCATTTTATTTTGAAGCCAAGGGTTCCAGCCATTGAATCTAGATGGTGTCTACCAGAATGAAGATGGGTTCTTGTAGAAATGGTATTTGAAATGCCATTAAATTTTCCCTTAGTGAAGTAAAGAGACCAAGTTCCTCACACTTTCTTATACAAAACATGATTTCCTATCATTCTTGACATTATTCTCTGAATATGTTTTAGTTTCAAATATCCTGCTTGAAGTGTAGCTATAAAAGCTGAACATGATATAACTGTAACTCTCCTCCTACATCTGAATGCAAAACTACTCAGCATTCCCCCTTCATAAAAACAAGGACCTCTTTCCTATCTGGGTCACAGCTGGGCTGGGAACTCAAAATCTCTTGAATAACTCTTGAGATACTCAGCTATACTCAAGTAGTAACTGTTGAAAAAATACATTGCAATTGTCAGGGTGCACATTCTTTGCTTTGTATATTATACCTTTACTTTCCCATGGAGGAGTACGTGCTCACTGCATGAAGCTTGACACTTCATACAACCCACTTCACTTTCTACTCTTTGACACTGTTCTGCAATCTGCACTTAATTTCAAACTTTATCAGTAATGATTTTATGTCCCATTCTAAGCCACAGGTAAAATATATAAACAGTGTATGAGAAAGGTGTAATACTTGAAGAATGTTACTTAAATAGCAATTTATCATTTCCAGTAGCTGAAGCTTCTTCTTCCTTCACTTGGGTTTATGAACTGTAGGGAAGGCTTTTTGAAAATAATACCTTTTTTATTTTCTCATGGAGATCTCCAGTATGCTAAGTCAGAATTAAACACTTACTAATTAAAGCTGTTTTTAAATAAGAAACTAAAAGTGTAACAAAAGAAACAATTTAAAGATTATGAAACATGCAAAAGGCAGAGAAATAGATTGCAATTCTTTTCTATCCATGTAATATTTTAATATGGAAAGTAAAAAGCCAAATTCTTGTATGAATATATACATGTGATGTTTAAAACATATTGGGGATGAAACTAACCAAATTGTACATGTTATGTAAAGAAATGATTCTGGTAACAAAGCAGATTAATTTGTATGCATATCATAAAGTCTGTTGTCACAAGCAGAACGAGGATGTTGAGGTTTTACCATGGCTTGCGGGGGCACAACAAAGTTACATCTGTTTCTGTGCTGGTGTGGTTAGCACAAACTATGTAGAGTGAAGAGACATACCATTTTTTGCCTGAAGTGATAAGCTGACTGGGTTCTATTCTGAGATTCATGTATCACATATAGATGCTTTGATCTGCTACCCCTAGACTCTCCTTTCAAAATGTGACTGTCTTTAATCAACAAAGAAATAAACCTGCCATTATTGACATCAGGTTCTAAAAATCTGAAAAAATATTTACTGCCAGATAAATTTTTTATCTGGTTTGTTAGTTGTTGTCTAACTGTAACTATGCCAGTTCCTCTGTTTTTGTATGCTGCTATTGTTTTTTTGATACAGAATTGTTTTATACCTCAAGAAGGTAATCTAGAAACCTTGTAGGGAACATCATCAAATGTTATGTGGGTACTATACTGTGTCATGCATACTTGGCTAAAAAGTAATAAAGATATATTAAAATATAAAAAATATTCTGTGCAGATAGCATTCTCAGCAAAGGGTAAAGGTTTGTGGTTCCCTAGGGGTTATATGACTTTGATGGGATTATTTGTATTCTTAAATAGCATCATATGTTTGAATACTTTGCTGAATCAAACCAGGGAAAAGAACCTTTAAACATTTTGTGCAATTTTTATGAGGGTAATGCTGAATGCAGAAAAAATATACTCCAGAATGAAGGAGCAGTGTTCAGATATGAGCTACTAAGGCAGGGTAGAATGCTGAAGGTATGCTAATATCTTGGGCAGCTGACAGACTACAAATAGACTATACTGAGTTCAGATAATCATAGTTACCAGTTTTCCTGTATTTAGTCTTCAGGGAACTTGACACTGTAGATCAGACTAATACCAGAATACCACTGAAAACTGAGAATTTATTAGGCATCTCCATTTTTAATTCCAGGGGAATTATTTACAAAGAGCGTTCTGGAATGTATGTCACAAAGGCTGATAAAAAAAATAGTTCCTATCGACTTATAGCAGCCATCAATAGACACAAGAGAAAGGAAAAATTGGATAAAACTACATTTAAACACAAACATCCTAGTAACAACTTCCATGAAAGCCAGTAGACTCAGACTTCATATAGAAAAAGAAACAACCACTTCAGCTGTAAGTAAGGAGAATATTTGAGCAGGACTCTGCTTAATCTGCCTCAGAAATCAACAGTCTCTAGGTGTCATGGTGTGCCATAGGTATTTTTAGACAAGCACCTATCACACATGAAAATCTGCAGCATGCATCTGGAGTATATGGTGCCCTTGAATGCACCAAGTGAATAAAAAAAGGACTCTTGTTGGATAACTGAGAAGGTTTGTGCGGAACCTCGCTGTGAATTTCAGCCAATGATGTGATGCTCAGATTCAGCAGTGGAGCCACAAACACTGCAGTGCTTGCTTGCCTACCCTGCTGCTTCACGTCAGGGCCTGCTTGGGGCCACATGCTGGGAGGGGACATGGCCAGGGAGCAGCACCTGTGACACCCACACCTGCAGGGGAGAGAGAGCCTGCAGGTTTTTAGCAGGTGATAGAGCTGAGATATAATGCAAGGGTAGAAATAGAAAGGTTGAATGGCAAAGATTAATCATCTCCACTGTCAACAAACAATCCGTTTTCATGTACATGATGCCCCGTTTATCCTGATCTTAGAGAAAACACTGTTTTCATTTATTTTATTAGTTACAAATTGCAACATGTTTTCAAAGATTAACTGATTACAGCATTTAATTAATTAAAAAATTAATTAATTAATTATCTAACAAAAGCTGAATAGATATCTTAGTGCACTTGGAAGAATTGGACACATTCTTTTCTTAAACCAAATCTTAATGAACACACTACCATCTCTAATAAAGTTCAGAAACTGGTTTAATTTTATTTAAAAATATCATCAGACTGTTTAAGATGAGCAAACCATAACTTTCCCTGTTGGTGGTTTTGTTGTTTTTTTTTTATTTAAAGTAACAGAAAATGTGTAGTTGTAATGGGATTTTGCTCTTGCAACAATAAACAAAAAACCTTTTCTCATGGAAGAGAGGACTGGACTTGTAAGACACTGCTTACAGACTTTGAGAAAAAAGATTTCTTAATGTTCATGAACAACATTTCATACATTGATGTCTTCATATGTGTTTTTTTCCCCATCAGTTGATTGTGCTTCTTTGAATCTTTGGAGAAAGACTGTAATATCCTATGAAAAGGAAAAAAAGAAATTTTAAAAGATCATTTCATGTTGTAGCCTGAAAACTGCAGTAATGACACCTTAAAACTTGCGGTAGTAACACCTGTCTATCCATAGGGTGAGCTTTCCAGTGACTAGATTATGGTGAAAAACTAGCTTTGGTGGAGGTAAATTACACATTCCCCACATTACAGATAATGTCTTCCAGCAGGGCACTAGAACTCATTCAGCTGAGGTGCTGTAATATCACTGAGATGATATTTTCATGTTATCCACAGGAATTCATTGCTTTTGGAGGTTTTACAAAACGACACTGTGTTAAAATGCAACTCTTAAACAGAGATCTTAAACATCAGCTTAAAATTATTGGTAAAGAGAGGTATGAAGACTGTTGTGTAAACCAGTAAATGTTATTCAGAACATACAAAGGCAAATTCTTCAATTAAGGGTTCTTTTAAAAATATGTCATATTTCAGACTGAACCTTAACAGTTCCAGGAAATAGATATAAAAGAAAAGCAGTAACTAACACTTGGAATAATATATACCCATAACAGATTAATTTTCTGCTTAGTTCTTTGTACTATATTATCTGAATTGTTAATTTTCAATAATTTTGTATTAGCAGAATCTTTCCCATTTCCCATTTCAGCAATACTATCCATTGTAGGATGTGTAAGTAGGATGAACAAGGAATGTCTGGTTTAAAAAAATAACATGCTGAGTGTTCAATATAAAGATAAATATTTAACTTTCTAGCATTTTCTGATATTGTCAGAATATGCTTTTTTTTCCTTTTGGAGAATAAATAACAGTCAGACTTTTTATATATATATAGTAGTTTTATATACATATTGTCCTATATATATATTTTGTGCATATTTTGAAGATACAGCCTTTTTTCAAAAGCAGGAGCTGCCTGAATGTAATGATGCCTCACAAACTTGCAAAATATCAGAAGCATTTCAGTGAATACAAAACTATGCTAAAAGAAAATTTTACCAGTCCCTAGTTTTAGAAGGTTTCACTAATATTTATCTTTGACTCAAGGAAATACTTCACTATAAGAAGGCCTTTTTCAGCAAATTGAGTCAGAAAAAGTAGTTTCAATCCTAGTTTGACAAAAATAAATGTTATCAAATGTTATACTAAATACTGTCAAAAACCAGGAGATAGAGAGATTTTATACGATTTTACTATTTACTATAAACAGATTTACTATGTCTGTCTTTAATGAAGGAAACTTACTTTTTTTTAACATGAACACATATAATTTATATTTCTTTAATATAAGAAACAACATCTTTTCTGTACCATTAAATTTTCTAAGACTATTTAGGGATGGGATACATGCTCAAGAGAAGCATAACATAGGTCTCTTTTTTTAATGAGGTATTTAAACACTGAGTTAGATTTTCCTTTTCTTCCACACTGGGACATTTAAAACACCACATGAAAAAAGCTTCTTGGGTTTCACAAGTATTACAATTACAGGTTATGACTAGACAGTGATACAGCAGTCCTCTTTTTATGTCAAAGCATTGATACATGGTCCAGTTCATAATTTGCATTTAGTATAATCTGCATGAACTCTCCCTATGACAAGAAGCACTTTCACTTTGTGAAATGATACATGGAGTTCTGAATATTCATTGAATTGTGTAATATTAAATGGCTGCTGTGGGTATAAACAGGTTTTGTAATTATTCTTCAACATACTAATAAGTGTTATTTGATAAAGACATGTTAACTATACATTAACAGCAATCCTGCTTCAATGGAACTGCTCTCTGAAAGAATATCTGAATTATATTACTGAAATGATTAACAAAATGACCAACAGTAACAGCAATAACCATATGACTATGACAATTAATTTAGAAAGAACAAGCATAATGCAAGGGCCTGTGCTAAATGTATTCAAAACAGAAACACATAGAAATGTGATGTGACATCCCTATCTCCAAAACCAGAGCTTTTTAAAAAGGGCTATTCAGGATTTGAAAGCAGAATAAGAAATGTAACACAATTTATCCAATGCATAATATTTTTGATATAAACAAACTGAATTATCAAACTACCTTATCTTCAGTAATTATAAGAATGTAGTCCACCCAAATTAAAAAATATTGCATTAAGAAATATAGAAGCAGAATATATCCCTAACTTTTCCTTTAAATTAATCACTATCAAAATGTAGAATTACTAAAATATATGGTTGTTTCTGTATTACCATATCTGTGACAGTAAATAATGAGCCCTGTAGATAACCCCTTAATTGACCAAACCAAATAGACAAACACACGCAGCAGAAAAAGCAGATTGCTTCCTTTTCCCATCTGAATCAGCTGATCTAATAAAAATCTTCTCTCATTTTTTATTAAATTTATTTAAAGAAAATTTGAGCATGTAATGAAATGCCTTCATAAACATACGTTTATGTGTCAGCTGCCTATTCTCAAGGAATAAATTTCATCTGATAAATGAAAAAAATGTGTTGATAATGGTAAACACTTGAAAGTTCTAGATAGGACCAGAAAACTTTGTAATCAGAACAGAAAAGACAAGATGAAAAAGTAATAGAATTCCTGGGCTTATTTATTTCTAGAAATTTTTACTAAGGCTGACAGAAAGATCATCATCATGTAGTATGTTGCCAGCCCCCTGGCAGAGAAAACAAAATCCCTGCAAAAGACAATATCTCTCACACGGAAAAAATATTTTTTGAGATATGACAGATAATAATGGTTGAAATTGAACAGGTCATCAAGATTCAAAAGAATCAGGTATCCTAACTCAAATTTAAAAATTTGTAAGCTAGATATTCCCTTTATAGTTTTCAGCAAAACATTTTACTTTCTGCTGTTTATGACTGCATTAGTAGAAACATTTTAACTTTTAGAAACCACACCCTAACTTGCTATATTTATCTTGTAAAAGATCTCAAAATAACAGCACTTTGGTTGACTTTCATTTTTATAGACATCTCTGAGGAGAATTTCTGCAAAAATAATTGATGCTAAAAATACTGTCTTGGAAAGAAAAAAGTTCACCTGTTCCCCAAATATGGAATTGATACAGGAAAAATCATCCTGGAGTCTGTATGCTTTAGACCAGAATTGTAACCTACTCAAAAGAATGGCCCCTTGGTCTCTATGCCTGTTTGCTGGAGAATATAACACTTTTTTTATAAACCTGAGTGTTGATTTCATGAATAAAACAAAAGTCTGTATTTAACAGTACGGTCAAGGAATGAAATATTCTGGGTTAAATACAGAAACCCTAGAGTACTGTATTTGAGATACAGTCAGTATAAGCCTTTTCAAGAGGAAATGTTAAGTATTGCAAATGAGAAGTGAAGCTCTGTATCATCTAACTGTTGAGTCAGGAGATACAGGCATCAATGGAACCTGCCAAATAAGTGGAAAGATGTCTTATTTAAGTGGAATGATACCAATATATAAATAAGATGGGGAAACTCCTCTGGGATAGAAACTTGTGCACTGAAACCCTCAGTTACTGCCAAGATTCATATACACTATCCTACAGGTTTTCTCATAGGCTGACAATTTTTATAACTGTACTGCCCTGAATATCTCCTACCAGCCAGAAATAACACAGGTGATTTATGGTAGTAATCAAATTTAAACATGTACTACAGTCTACTCTTTAAGCTATGTAACAAAGCTCCTCCTAGAAATGGTAAGGGAAGATTAGAAATTTTAATAAAGAATAGACATTGTGAGTTTGATTTTCAGCTATTGGCCAGTGCGAAAAAGTTTTAACAGAGTCCCTGTAAATTGCCAAGCATGTAGATATGGCTTTACTCTGATTACACCCTAATCAAGCTTTAATTTAGGTTTCATCACGTTTGTTCTTCATGAAGAGGTTGCATCATGTTAAATGTTACGAAGTCAGTGAGGGTTTGTGTAAACAACAGTTCTTGATGTGGAACACATCTAGAGAGCTGGTTTAAAAACACTTTGGTCTACAAGAAGTTCAGTGAGGTTGGAAAAAAATCAAATCTGAAAATTCAGTATTCAATTAAATAAAAGGAGTCAGGAAGAAAGAATGCAGAAGGGAAGAGAGGAATGACCTAACATTACATGGCATCTGTCTTCCCAAATTGGCTGAGACATCAACATAGACAGGATGGATACCCATTTGTAGTTATAATCTTCGATTGTATTGTCTTTGTCTTACATTTTCTATAACTTTCTACTGTAGCAAATGAATTTTTAACCCTCATTTTACTGACTAAATACATTCTTTTATTCTTTTATCTTTTACTAACAAAGCTTATGAGTGATGTAGTAAATGCTGGGCAATTCACATCCTACAAGTGAGGAATATAATTAAGAAATAGCAAGTTACTCCTGAAGTATCATGTATCTTACTCAGATTTACATTTTGCGGGACACTATGGTGGTGATCATCTAAAATCTATGAAGACTTTATATCTGATGTGGGACATGCACATGCAAGAATCCTCTCATCTTCTCATGCTAGTTTCTTACACCATGTATATTGAGTACTTTTGCCATAGCTTGTTATCTTAAATAGGGTGATTCTCTGGCCCAAATCTGCCTTTTGTGCAACTGTTTTAAAGCATGTTTAAAGATAAGTGTGGGCAGCAGGGAAGCACTAGAGAATGACAGGGAAGAATACCTGGACCTGTACTACCTCTGCATGCCCTTTTCTGCTGCCTGGTTGGCCTAGGATGGAACAGGATCTACCGCATATCCTACAGTGTCCTGCAATACGATCCTGTTGGGAGGATAATTCAACCAGACTCCTTTCTACGGATAGGGAGACAGGCAAATCCTCATTGGACAAAGCAAGTGGAAAACCTGTAGGCAGCTCCAGGCCAGCAACACTCGTAAAAAGAACAGGTCAGAATGCAGCACAGTCTTTGATGGATGGAATTTTCATGGGACACAAAACATCTGATCTACCCTACAGCTGCTGGGCTGTATAGCTGATCTATATGGCAAATTGGCAGTACCTGTATTAATTACATGTACATTTCTGGGATAATGCAAATTTAAGCATGTGTGCTTACAAAGTCTTTGGTCCCAGAAAGCAATACTTACAGGAAGTTTGTATTCTTGGCATGTGTTGATCAAATTTTCCATGAAAGGGTGCTTCAAAAGGAGTTCAACTGCAATGGGTGTCAGATCTTCAGCACCTAATTCTTGGTACATCTTGATGAAATGCTTTAAGTAAAAATAATACGTGGTCAATTTGTTGTTTAAAAGAATTGTGGAAAAGCAAATATTACAAAATATTTTTTTAACATATGATGCAAGCTACAAAACCTTTCTCGAATCACTCTTCCTACCTTATCATAGCTGTCTGCCTTCTCTAGAGGGCTAAATCTATGATTATTTTCATCTTTACTTCCTCCAGTATGAAACATTTTGAGTAGAGATGTCACTGAAATAATTTCTTCAGCTGTGTAATTCAAGACTTCTTTTTCATCTTCTATTAAAGTCTTGTCATTTGACAGTATGTTGGGGCTTGAAGAATCCTAAAAAATTAAGCACAGGTATCATGCTTGGGAATAAACAGTCTGTCAGTAGATGATCTGTTTAGGTTAAACACTCATGAGAACCAGTGGATTACACTTCCAGACTTCAGTTCTTACAAAACAAAAATCATCAACTCACACAAAATTATCTACTACACTGTAGGAAAGAGGAATAGATCCTGAGAGTCCAGAAATATCCATAATAGTGGCATTACCAGAAATTTAATAAACAGCTTTTTCCAGGAAATGTGGCCAACATTGCACAGAAAAACTAGTATTTCTCAGAGCAACAAAACATAAAAATATTTAATAGTTAAAACTACAATACCAAAAACTTTGTGTTTATTTAAGGAGCAAACTGGGTAATTCTGGATGTTATCATGAAAAAAACAGTATGAATTTTCTAGTCCAAATTAAGGAGTCACTGCAAGAACTGTGCTTTGGCCAACAGTTAACCATCTCTCCACAGAAACATATATTTTCTAGTTTATGCAGAAAAATTAAGTTTACTTTAAGCAAGCAATTAGGTAATTTTGTGGTGATATTAGAGCTCAAAGAGAAAAAAACCCAAAAACTAAACAAAAAACCTGCTGTAGAGATTTGTGAGCACAAAGATGAGAAAGGACCTCACGAAGGTGAGCAATGCTTTGACTAGGTTATGCCACCGTGTAGACTAGCCAGTAACAACAGGAAATTGCATTTAATTGAACAAACCATTTCTTTCCCCATTAGGAGGGAGAGACTGCTGAGGTTCAGTCACACCTGTGCTATGTGCCTTGGGCCTTAATGTATTTTATTTTGAGCACAGGAGGACCAGAGTCATTCATACAGTCTTTTTAATACACAGTAGTCAGCACTGAAGTTGCTCTGTCTCTCACAGCATTGTTTACACTGAACTGTGAGACCCACACAAGCGATAACAACATTGTTTAGACTTAGAACAAAGTGAGCAAAAGAAGTCTCAAGAATGTGTGTCTGAGCTTCTCTTAACAACATGAAGGCTTCAGTTGTATTTCTGTAGACAGATACCAATGAGAAGTGGTTACAATTATAAGCACAGAACAAAAAAAAAGAGAAGAGACAAATTAGGTGCAGTTCTGTTAAGTGCCTACGTATGAGCCAGCTACTTAGGATGTAAAACTTCTTAGAGATGAGCTGGATAGCTCTTTATATTTCACAGATGAATGTTCCACTGACAACATTTACTAAATTTCCAGTACCTGGAGTGAGAATACTTAGTTCACATGTAAACAGCCACAGAGAAACAACGGTTTGGGTTCTTAATTTGATCCTGAAAACCACTTTGGATGCCTTCAGGACTCTGTGTATTTGATGGAGCTTCGCTCAAACATGACATGATATCAATGCACAGTTTAGTTTTTGCCCCCTTAATGAAATGCTGGCTCTACTAAAGCCTATAGAGAAACTCATTCACTTCAGTGGAATGGGATTTCTTTTCTTGTCTTTTGTCTGTATTCAACATTATTGTTTAGGTGCATAGGCAAGGAACACAAGGCAGAAGAAAAAAGAAAATATTAAAATTATGTTCCATCAGTCCTGTCATTCTGAGCACCAGCTTAGACAACTATAAAGTCAAAGAGAATCCACATAAGCAAGATTAATTTAACATCTACTTCTTGGATATTCCTCGGTTTCCGAGGGGACACTCCAAGGTGAATTAGGCACACAATCTATCTGTTTAATACACTGTGAGACATGTATCAGACATAGCACAGATTCACAGAGCCAACGCCTCCAGTGAGAAAGAAGGCATGAGGAAATTCTCAGGTTAGATGGGACATCTCTTTCTTCTCAGAGAAGCAGTTAATTCTGGCTGAAGGTAAATGCTCCCCATCATTCGAGACTCGCAGCCTTAAGAAGTTGTTGACACACAGATGAAAATGACAGTGCTATTACTTATATATTACAAAACTTCCAACAAAACAGATTAAACCAAGCAGAAAGTGAAAAAAAGGAGAACAGGTGTAGCTTTATATCCAGTGAGATGAAAGTTAGAACTTTCCACTGAAATATGGGAAATTAGGCACTGGTCCACAATATCTAATTGGGAGCATTCTGTGCTCTCCTTCCTAGAAAACGTGGAAAGGAATTTGTCTTATTCAGTCTCTTCAGTGTACAAAAACTCTGTTGTGCCAAATAAAAGACAGGGAAGCATAATAACTTCTGTCATTTGAAATGATAAAATGCTATTTTGCAGATGTATATGATTATCCTGTGTAGTAAAATAATGCCTTTTCTGTACTGTTTCTAGAGATCCGAACCATACTTTAAGTTCTGGGCAAATGCTAGTCACTGTGGTTGCGACAGGGCAATGAATCATTTTATAATCTGGAGCAGCAACCTCTTTACAAGGTGTGTACAGGTAAATAATTTAAGTCTCAAAAAATGACTTTTACTTCAATATTAAGTAATTGATGCATGCATTGGACTAATTGCAGTTTTAAGACTTTAACAATAACAACAGACTCCAGAAATACTCATAATGTTCAAAAGACAAGTTTAATTTGATGTGACAATACATTCATCATGTTTGAAAAAATAATTTAAAAATTATTTTGTATAAAACTATTATTAATCCTTCTGGTTTATGGATAAACCTAAATACTTGGAAATAACACTACAAAGATGTGTCTGAGTATCCCAATTAGTGGGTAACACAGTGGAAAATAAAGTAAGACCACCAATAATATCAGGTTTTGTATCTTGAGATAATATTACTGTAAGTCACACTACAGGGAATGACAGCTGGCCTAAGATTAAGCAAAAGAATTACTACCATTCGTAAGTACAAGAAGTAGTCACCAGTAAGTATCTTAAACTTTCATTATTATTTGGCAAGCAAATTTCCAGACTTTTGAAAGAGTCCTTCTGAGTATTATTACCAATGCAATGTTCCCATGAATTCAGTGAGATTACTTGTAAGGACTAGAGATACTCAGGATAAGCAAATATAGAGAAACTTAGTTCATTTATAATTTGGCAGCACTACTATTATTCTCTAGTATTTTTCTGTAATATTTTACCACACATGGAAGGGAAGCTTCTTTTTTTCTGCGAATATATGTTCCAGTAGCAATGCTAAATGCTCTGTATACACCTTCAACTGGATCAGAGTGGGAGGCAAAATAAAGCAGCATCTCAGTATAGTTCAGCAGAGCAGGGTCTTTTCTGGTATCCGCAAATAAACTGAAGAAAAGCTATAAAGGGCAAAAATACACTAATTAATTTCTATAAGTGGAATTAAGCAAAATGCAAATCA
>NW_008237242.1:592811-595247 GCF_000691975.1 Corvus brachyrhynchos | reverse complement strand
ATATTTAAAAACATGTTGAGGCTCTACAAATCAAGGCTGTGATAAATCATAAATATGTGTTAAGTAATTCAAGGAAACAGAAATTGAATTTCACAGAAAAGGGAGAAATCAATAAAGCCTTGTATCATGACAAATACGTTGAAAGCATTTTTTGTACTCAGATTATTATTAGTCCCCTCTTTCATGGAAAATTCTATGAGCTCAGATGCAGTGATCATTTGCCTCCCATTCTTAACAAAGCTGGTTGTTTTGCAGCAAAATTAATGTCATTCAAATAAAAAGAGGAATAATTAAGTCTTTCTGAGCAGACTATGATTTAGAATACTCAAGGATGATTCTTGGATTCCTTCCTACATTATCCTGAAGCACCACTTAACCTGAAAAAAAAATCGAAAAAAAAATCAAAATATGCAGCACTTACTGAAAAACAGAGACCCAAAAACCTCTGAAATGAGACCTCTCATGTTTGAATAGTTATCTTTTCAAAACACCTATGTTTTCAGTTACCTTTTTGAGGTATTTCAGCCTATCTAAAGGCACAGGTTCCTTGCAACTTTCTGTTATGCTTAGATCTTCATTTCCATTAAACCATAAGCCAGCCTGATTTAAAAAAATAAATAAATAAAAAGAAGTTTGTTTATTTTCACACATTGAAACAAGGTGGTCTTTATACTCTCACTGTTCAACAGAGAGCCTAATTTCTGGACTTAATCAAATTGAATTTGTTATTAATATACAATGACATGAGAATAATTAAGCTGCTGTTTATACATCATAATGGATACTTGAGAAATTACTGAAAATCAAGTAGGATACAAGTGAATATATAATTTTGAAAAAAGTGAAAATTGACTACGTAGTTTTAAGTCTATGCTGCCAAAGCAGCTGAATATGATATGGAGTTTCTATGCAAGTATAGGTGCAGAGAGAGAGGACAGCTGAAGCAGCTCAAATTCCCAGTGGAAGGTTATTCCTGCTATTCTCAGTGAACATTCCTTGTCATTATTCTTGTAATGGCAGTAGGACCTCAAAACAATTGCCATAAATTGCTCAAAAAGAATACAACAAAGATTGCAATAAAACCAATTCAGATTTCCTAATCAATCCAGTAATTTGAAATTAGAGGGCTAAACTTAAGTGTGACAATTTCTGTTCCTGTTCTTCTCATAACTGCATATGCAAGAGTTCCAAACCACAATACTATCAGTAACACAAACTGCAGGCCATCACATACAGCAGATACACAGGCAGTATGAATCAGCTGCAGACCAAACTCTTCAGAGCAATGCAGGTGGTTGAACTGAGTCACTTTGGACAGTCTCTGGACATTGCCAAAACGTTCTCTAGAGCACATATCTTATGTGCCTACCTATACAGTTCTATTCTGAAAAAGGAGCTTCAGCTGTGTTCATATGTGCGTTCATGAACTTTTAAAGTTCTTCTCAGTCTTAAAGTGAGACTGTAGATTCAGAATTAACACTCTCATGGAAGTTTGGAAGAACCAACAGGGAGTATAGATCTAGAAACAAATTAGTTGTTTACTGCATGTTTACTACCTTGTAATACTGAAGCAATGAAATTAATTGCTTGGTTATTATTATATTTGAAATAGGATCCTGTGCTAGAAAGAACATTTCTGGTCTGTATGTCTTGTAACGGTTAGTTTATTTGCAAGCTCTCACACTTCAGTAAAACTTAATAGAAAAATAAATGCACAAAGATCTGCACTTTTTGTGGGTTTTCTGGCTTTGCAGAGTTGTTTCTTGGAAAGTCTGTGGTAGGCAGGGATTGGCAGGTGCAGCTAGAGTTTTAGATGAACCAAAGAAGTTCTGAAAATGACAAGCCTCAAGATGAACACAGCCTTTAGTATTTTTTTTAAAAACCAACACTAGGTGATTGGAAAAAAATTACAATAGAGTGTCTATGAAATTTATTCAAAACAGTTTGAAAATTATTTTTAGTATCACCAAAAAAATCTAGAAACTGGCAAGACTGTGTAGAATACACACATAGATATGTTGTAGTGGGTTCAGTTTGTAACCAGGCAGAAACACCAATTTAGCGCAGTGGTTTGGTCCAAAATACTCATTACTATTTACCTTCTGTGAGATAAGAATTAGGAGAAATGCAAAGCAGGCACCAAACTTGAAAGAACAAAAAAGAAATTTATTAACAGACCTAAAAGAGGGAAAAAGAAAAAAAAAAAAGAATACTACACCTTCAGAACTCTTCTCCTCCCCCCACCTTCCTCCCTTCTCCCACTGACAATGTGAAAAAAAACAACCCTTGAGATGTTCAGTCTGTTTACCACTTCCATAATAACCTTGTTCAGTCCATTTAGGAAGAGGAGTCTCTCTTATCCATGCTATGAAAACATTATCACAATCAGCCAGCCACCCAGGCTGGTTCTCTGCTCGCATGTGAGTCCCTTCCCCC
>NW_008237242.1:552682-592254 GCF_000691975.1 Corvus brachyrhynchos | reverse complement strand
GGCCTGGCCGGGCCCAAGCAGGGGCCTGCAGCCACCTGTCCCAGCACTGGAAACGAGAGAGAGCTCTGCCTGGGGTTTCTCTATTCTTAAGTGTGGATCACAGAGGCGGTCAGAATTTAAATGGCTAAAAAACTTGTCCATATTCAAACAGGCCAGCTGATAGGTTCTGTCAGATCACAGAGGAAGATGTAAGCACCCCTTAGCAAGAACATCACTTCCGGGACTATGCTTGCTAACCCATGACAGATGTGCATCTATAGACAATTATATGTGCATATATATGATACTTACAGCTATTATGGCCTACGAGAGAGAACCAGCAGTCATTCTAAGTATGATTAAAAATGCAAAGTAAAAGTAAGTGAAAATGAGCAGAATCTTGCTTAAAGAACAAAAATGTATTCATTTACATTTGTTATGTAAATGTAAATATACTCTTTTACAAAACTACCTTCCTGAAAAATCTTGCAGAACTATGTGACAATTCAAATAGAAGTTGTCTTCAGAGAAATGATCGAAGAATTTTATAATTTTCCATGTATTCAAGGTTTGAGGAATGATCTTAACTTGAGAAAATTAATTATTGGAAAAAATCTAGAAATATTTAATTAAAATGCAGCTGATGAGATGAAACTGAAATCCTTATTTTTGCTTGGAGCAAATGATCTTATTCAGTGTCAAGTAAGTTAATAGTCATCAAAGTGCACATGGAATGGTTTCTTTAAAACAGAAGGGATTTTCACTTGAGATTAATTTATGGGAAAAGTAGGAAAATCAAGTAAAAAGTAAGTTTACTTAGCCTGATTTGTGGAACTGGGGACAAGACACATACTAGGCTATCAATTTCCTGAAAACACTTTTCAGTAGAAAGCTCCCTCAAACCCGAAGCATTTAAAATTCAGACTGAGTTTCTCAAAGTGAATAAACCAAACAACATATCATTTACCAGAAAAAAACTTGCTAGAAAAGATAAAAGGATTATAACCTGCATATAGTGCTCCTCTGTAACAAAGCCTGATCCGGTGACATCAACAGACTGGAAGCCATGCAGTGTTTTGAGGAGTTGTGTCACAGAAGGCACTGGCCAAGGCTGTGCTGCTGCCAGCAAGAATCTGCGCCAGTCAGTAAGTTCTGAGTTCACTGTGAATTCACGTGCCAAATTTTGGAACTATAAAACCAAAATAATAAATATTGTCAAATACATGTGCATAAACACTCTCTTTCAATATGCTATGTATCCTTAGGTCTTTTCCTGGATAAGATAGACAAGGTTCTGCAGTGCCATTTCATATTTCTAAAATGGGCATGTATAGCTAAACGAAATAGGGCATGGGCCACTGTGTGTCAACTGTCATGTGCAGTTGGTATTCTCTAAATAAATACCCTAAACAGGCATCTAAACTGCCTATGAGATATCATTCCTTAGAACATGCTAACCCCTGAACCATGCTCTGTTTTGTGAGAGTACCAAGAGTACCAAGAACTGAACCGACAATTCAGCAGCATGAGCACAAAATCCTTGGTCCTGTGCCCTGGCCCTGTTACTCTTACAGGTGTCCACCAAGCAGCTTTTCTCTGCTCCAGCATTATTTATAGTTGGAAAAAAGCCATGCTAGAAAAGCTGCTTTGCAGCTTGCTGTGTATGTCTTTGCACCAATGAAGTTGTTGCATGTATGCAGCAGAGGAGAACGCATGCAGAGGCTGTGTCTGAGAGGGGGAACCAAATCAGCGAAGGTCAATACTGCCCTGTGTCATGTCTGCACGGCCTTCTGCCCCACACCCAGATCTCTCTGTCAAGGGAAGTGTCTGGGTTGCTCCAGACTGCAGTCCGAGAGGAAGCAATGTGTTCACAAGAAGAAGGGCCTGGGGCAGCACAGAGTGACACAATTTGGTGACATTGTGGATAACATCTGTCCTAACATTGGCCAGAACAGCACTGATTATTATTTATTGAAAATTTGTTTGAGATTCTATTAAGTCACACAGTGATGAAATGGTGAGTTCAGCTCAGAATATCTTGTGCAAAATAAATATATACCTTAGCTTATGCTTTGTGAGTTCCCTTTTGTAAGTAAGCTTGTGCTTCCACAATAAATTTCAAAGTCTAATTCAAAAATGGTTAAGGAAAGAAAATTCTATTATTAAAATAAAGTTAGGATTTATAAGCACTAAAAGTTCTCAAAGAATACAGAACATGAGATACATGCACATTTGGTCTATTAGTAGACAATATTTGATGGATAGCTTTCCTTGTATAATTAATTTATTGTACTAAGATTAGGTTTTTATATAGTCAACATGACAGATGGGACTAGTTTTCACTAAACTCACTGGAACTACACAACTTTAAACTTTAACTGTAAAATGTTTTACTCATGCAGTTCATCTGTGTGAAGAATATATGAATAATGCTGTGAAATGATGTGGAATCCAATTAAAATTTTAATGTGAATCACAGTTTACTGTCAGAAATAGTTATCAAAACTGGCTGAAACAAGTAAAGATTTCCACTCCATAGGCTTACCAGCAACATCTGACAGAAAAATTGACTCAGTATGGAAGATCTGGAAAGACTAAATTCTAAGTTTTTGTGTTCCTAAATCTGAAAACCTTGGACGATGTCTTAAGAACTGATATAATTTGAAAATTCTAAATAAATACACTCCTGACAAAATTTCTGGTACAGTGACTTCCATAATCCTTCTCTAGGGAAACAGAAGAATTTTAAAGAAAAACTGATCCTGTCCTATAATATTATAATCTTCATTTTATCATAATAAGGACAATGCTGCATCTTCTACACAAACCAATACTCCAGGTGAAGAGAATATAGGGGTTAACTTACATCTGGAAGTGTTAAGCTCTTCCATGCATCAGGAAAGCAATTTATTCCAAGATTCAAATTAACCAAGCCACTAAGAGTTTCAATAAATAATTTCTTTGGTATAAAACCTAATAAAAAATCAATATAGAAATATGTTTAGCCTTCTAAATAGACTTCCTCTGTTAAAAAAAAAACAAACCTATTTTTTCATTTTAATGCTCATATGAAAAAGTTGTTTATTTTCCTATTATGTACTACTGATAATGCTAATATCTTCCAAACCAAACATAAAATCTCCTCATTTATAATTAATCATGCGTGACCTATCTAATAGCAAAATTTCAAATATTTTTCCGCACTGCAATTCTTCTCGTACTTGTCCTGATCTGAATTAAGACCACTAATCCATCCTCACACAGTCTACACTGACAATTAATGAGCTCTTCACAGACACCAATCACACAGAGTTCTGTGTATGGAATACCTACCAACCTTTTCTTCCACTCTGCTCTTTCTAATTAATCATAAATCTATCTTCACTCTTTAAAGCAAGTGCATGCTAGACAATGGGCTGAAAAACATGCACTGTTGAACTCTGAAACAAACTTTAACTGTTTGAAAAGCTTCTCAGAACTGATGTGTGTGAGTTAAAAACAGCTCCATTAATTTTATTTTAAATAAATCCTAAGAAAAAAATAAATAAGTGCAGCAAATCCTATTTGTTTCTTAACCAGGAATAGATTTGCTTATGAGCAAACAGAAACTTCAAACTTCATGTATAGTATTAAAAACCAAAATTATGTATAAAAAAATTTAGCAGACAGATATGAGTCTTTTCTTTCAGAAATGCACTTTGCTGGCTCAATGAGAGTTCACTGCAAAACAAAAACATTAGCAACAAAAATGTAAAATAAGTTTCAAGTTCTTTAAATTTTTAGAGATAAAGCTGATTTGGTCAGGTTGTGATCAATTCCATTGCATCAAAACAGGAGTTTTCAGATTACCTTTAAAAGCAAACACAATCACTGGAAAGACTTCTTTTTTTCCTTTTTCTAGTAAAACTTCCTGTTCTTTTGAAAAGGCATAGCTGTGCACATTCTATGGCTAAGACAATTTGTTTGAAGTGAAACAGTGAAGTAAAATTTAAGTTTATGAAAAAGATATGTGGTAGGAATATAAAGAATGTGTTTGAATACTAATTTCATCACATCATTTATTCAAAATCGAGTTGCCAATCTGAATGAATGGTCTGCATCTCTGTAGACCGGTTTACCTCCAATCAGGATTACCTCCAAATCCAGGACTAATGCTCTCAGCATCTTAAAAAGCAGAGAAATCCTACACATATATAAGCTTGGAGAGAAGAGGACGAAAACAGATTTGGAAAGCTCAAAGTCTGTTGGAAGAGAAAGAAGGAAGGGAGAAACACCTGGACTTGAAGCCTTAGTATCCTCCCACATATTTCAGCATGAAACCAAAAGCTGGGGAAAAAATACCGTCAAACTATAACAGTGTTCTGATGTGACATCTTGAAAAGTTTTTGAGTTATCTACATTGAGAAAGAACATCTTCTAAAAATCGTGATAAATCATGTCCTGTTTACTGAAGCACACTGGATTGCTAATATAATAATATATATATATAATATAATATAATATAATAATCAGAAATTTGGGTTCTTTTATGAAAACTTCAAGCTTCACGAATCAGATCATTTTCATATGGCACAATGAAGCCTACATCACAGAAGCAAAATTACTGGGACACTTCATATAAGGTTCAATAAGCCAGGTAACATTTTAGTGGTTCATGGGGAAAACAGGCTACGGTCCATGAAGGAGCCAATGAACAACAAAAAGCAATAGGGGAAATTTTTACATCTTCTTTGAAGACTCAGATTTTTTAGTGCTTTACCACGAAGATCCCAGCTATGATAATTTTTATTTCATTTTTTGCTAAACATTTCCCTTTCCACATTTGATCACTGGCAATCTAACTTCGCTTTCTGTCACACTATCTTATGTTTTAAACTGTTCAACTCCTACTATGATTTCCCTTTATGACAATAAAAAATGTAGTTCCTGTGTTTCTTAGGAGTTTCTGACTTCCTGAAATAAAATTTGGTTTTATGCACAAAATTTTAAAAGGATACTAATATTGTCTTATCCCTTTTTGTGAGGCTACATGACTTCAGAAACATACATGAAAAGTATCTGAGGTGTTGGGGTTCCTCCAGGGGGGAGGGGGGGGAACCCTCAACACATGGAATTTAAAGAACTTGCATCAAAACTAATGTCTGAAATGGGATTAAAGGATTGCAATTTCAACTCTACTCACAATTTATATAAACTATATAATTGTTTATATTAACTATAGAATTGCTGATGTGCTGTAGGGCAATTACTTTTACTTTACTACCTCCTCATGAAACATCTGATGAGGGACAATTCCAAAGTTATAGTAGTTCAAAGTCTTCAGATGGACTGTGACTTAATTCCTCCTGATATACATAGGAGGAATGAGGGAGTCTCTGAGAAATGGAGGAAATCCCTCATAAACAAGAAAACAAGACATGAAATACTTTCCTCACTGTGTTTTTAGATATTTTGTCTAGATTTCATGGATTTAGGTATATAGTACAGAGCACAGAACTGTTTTTGAGTATCTGATTATAATGCCAAGCAAGAGGTGACTCATCATTTCAGCTCAAGGGCTGTCAGTGCTTCATAGTCACAGAGAGACGCTGAGAGTGGGCAGCTACACAGATGATAACCAATAAAGAATACTGGTGTCTGCAAATGGTACTCTGCAAGCAGTGAAAGAAAATAATGTCCTCTATGAAGGAAAAAGGAAAACAATTCCCAGAACTGGCTTTTTTCCACTTAGCAAGACTCATTCCAAAACAGGTATGCGCTTTACAAAATCCTTTTGTAAGTACAAAATAAAAGGACCCAAACCTAATAAGTTTTAGTTTAATAATGTAGGAGACTAAAGAGAAAATTAAACATTTTTAATTAGAAGGAGTAGCAAGCATCTTGTAAAAAGAATCAGTATTCATGAAGATTTTGAAAAACTGGAGGGATGGTCAGGATCAGTAAGTAAGTTTCACCAGCAACAGACCAAAGTGCTTTTTCGAAACGGACTGCGCAAATTGATGCATTTATTACATTGCAGATAAAACAATTCAGGAACAGACTTCAAGCACATTGGAGAACAGGATTAGAATCCAAAGTGAACTTTAAAAATTGTAGATAAAATATAAAAAAAAAGGAGAGTATCCAATAAAGATAAATGTCAAGTGCCCCACTGGGCTGAAATAGTGAACTGAATAAATATCACAATGGGAATCTTACTGCAAAAGTAAAATTTCTATAGAAAAGTCTCTAGGGATTATGGCAGATTACAATATCATCAGAAAGTACATGAGAAGTCATCAGAAATAACGCTTTTTTTTTTTTCCCCAGACATTAAGGCTTCTGCTATAGTATGATTTTGGAATCTCTAGATCAAGAAGGATGTATGTAAACTAAAGACTACCCAAAACAAAGCAGCAAGAATCATCACAGGCTTAGAAAGCATGTCCTGAGAAGTGAGGTTGAAGGAATTCTGCTGGTTTAATGGATGAAAAGAAGATGATGAGAAAACATGCCCCCTCCCTCCATCATGGAAGTGGCCTCAGTGTTACAGATACAAACCCACCATTTTTTGGTTTTTCTTTCTTTTTTTGTTTTCACCTGCTGGACATCCTCGGGACATATTTTCAAGCTTTTTCTAATCTCAACATAGTTAAAAACCTCCATTTGACAACTCTGAGGGAAAAGAACCCTCTCGGTAATATGTGATTCAAGAGAAAACCCTTAGAATTAACGATTCTAATATATAATAAGCCTCATATCTAATAAGGCACCCCATGAAATATATATCCTGTTGCTTATTAGGCAAACTATATCTAAACATTTTTCTTTTTTTTTTTTTTTTGCCTGAGAAATCACAAGTTCAGATATTTTATATAACGCACAGTACTGATCTCTTTTTCTGACCCCTACAGATTAACTCTCCTGGAGCGGACTAATATCCTTTAATGAGGCATTCCTTCAAAACCTACTACTTCACAACCTACTCCATTTCTGACACACTGTTTATACACAGAAGTAGCATGAACATCTATGCAAAACACCAAAAAGAGACTGTATGTGTACATCTATCTATCTATCTATCTATCTATCTGTATGTTTGTGTGGTATAGCATGGCAGAGTACAGAGCAGAGCTGTAGTACAGTAGGGTGTGGGGTACTGGGTATCTTCTGCTGTTACTACATTATGTTTTAAATTGAAAGTAGAGAGCTTCTTGATTTAGAAGAAGGTTGATTCAAAGGTGAATGACCTCATATTAATTTCTCCCAGATTACCTGTAGTACATCTTCATTTTCTGTTGGAGGAACTAATAAGGGTCTTTAACAATTTAATTTTAGCTATCTTTTGATAAAAATCATTGCTAATTCCTTGATGGTAGAAATATATGCTGCTGGTATGCTTCACCTTTTGAAATATCAAGTAGAAACGTGCATTCAGAATATTTAGGATTATGAGAATATATATTCTCTAAACCATACTCATTCTCAGCTCCTAGATTAAAAATCAAGATACAGCATTCTTATTGCAACCCTCACAAATATTCTTACAGGTAAACAAAAAGTAGTTCAAGCTGTGAACTGTATTAGTAATATCCTGTCTGTAAGAGTACTTGTTATGGAAAGACTAATCTGTGCAATCAATAATCAGCACTGGAAAAAAGGATCGGTTCTGCCTTTGTAGGGAAGTTTTCAGAAGGACAAGTCTGAGAAAGGTCATGTTAAAGTTTATCTGGTTTGCACATTCCATCAGGGTCTGTATGGGGACAGCCAGATTTAGCAATAGCATGGTATCTTCTAAAAATATTTTCTACTCTACCCAATGTTATGGAGTTCATGCTCTTCAACATCTGCTCAGCAGAAGCTGTATCTGGTGAAGCAGAACTGGCAGCTTCCATGCAGGTAGCCCAGGCATGAGCTTCACTACTCTGGTGTGTATTTATAAGTTCAAGTTTGAAGTCATCAGTGCCAGAACAAAAATTATTAATATTTTCCCCCAAATCCACGTTATGTTTACGACATGGTACACAAAACATTATTCCCCTTTCATCATCATATTTTAACCAGGAGTATTTCGTTAGCCATATTTTTGGAAACTGGTGATTCCTCTTTGTTTTCTGACGTTCCAAATCTTTCTTCTCTTTCACTCTGTCACCAACTTCTCTGTTGCTAGAAGAATTATTCTTGCTTTTAAATTGCTTCAGTGCTCTTATGGCTATAATTTAAAAAGAAACAACTAAATATAAGATAGTTTTTACCTGATAAAATATCAATTGTATGTTTTCTTTTTTTATCCATATTTATCTTGTTAATTTGGAACTAGACTGTGACTTGAAATGAACAGCCATGAAAGAGAACAAGGAAAACAGATCTGCTCTTAAATAATTTGAAGGCTACCCAGGATTCTTGTAAGACATGGTCAGTTTTAAATTTTGACTATCAGAAGTTTGTCAGTATGCAACCCGTGAAGTGCAGCAGCATCAATGCTATTTTTGAAACAGAGAAGAGCAAAGTTAGGAATTCAGAATGGTCTTATAGGCAAAACGCCTCCAGAAAATACTGCTGAAGTCACAAACTTACTACAATGTCCATTATACCTGGCATTGGCAAAAATGTTAACTTGGAGCAAGTCTGGAAATATATAATCAAAAACCTGAAACAGAATGCCTAAGATGCATATGCAGTAGCTGACATGATCGTCTTAAAATTTATTTACCTGCAAATGGTATTATTACTGCTTTCAGAACTGTATAAGCACTCTTAATGCACTGAGATTGTTCTCAGCTTTTCCCCAATTTTTCTGAAGATGGTCACTCTTGTATTTTGTAGGAGCAAATCCCATAAGCAGACATTTTTGAAAATTTTATTTCTAGACCTAATTTATCTCCTACTTTTGGCCTGTAATTTAATGATTCTTTTAATACACATTCACCATACTTTTAGGACTTTGAAAAGAAAACAATCAAATAAGCAAGAGAAATTTCATGCAGAATGGAGGCAATAAAACTAGAAATCTATTTTTTCACTGGGAAATCACAAAAGTAACACCCAGCAAATGACCTAAAATCTGACTCTCCTTATTGTGATGTGTACATCAAGAAACAAAATTAATGAGTACATTAAGCTAATCATAGAGAGAAATGCCATTTCTGGTGCTTTAAAAGGTCTTGAGAAAAAGAGTTTTTAAATGCCACTCTTCTCTATTTTAGAAGAAGGAGCAAATTTTTATATATATATATATACACTATACAATTTGTGAGAACTGTTTGTTCCCACTGTTAAAAAAAGTGACAAGTTTGTTCCATTCTATTCTAAGCATCCTGAAAGGCCATAATATTAATAAAAGAAGTTCGGAACATGCAGTTTAAATACATTTCCAGTATGAATGATTCTTGTAAAGAACTTAAAATCTGAGGTAGCAGCTGTGATCCACATGGTCAGCAAAACAAACTGTCACAGGAGGTTTTTCTGACATGTGCCCAGGTACCATACCCAGAATTGAAAAGAGGAAGAGAAATATTCTTAACACACAGTAAACATCTTCATTAGGCAGACACAAAACTACAAAGAAAGGTGAAAAAGAGGTGGAGGGCTGGATAGCTGGATCTACAACTTCAGAAGTCAAAAAGGTGTAAAGGACAAAAACATTTAAACACCTCTACAGTGCCTACTGCTCCTTTAGGCATATGGAAACCTGTGGAAATTTTCTGGTGATTATATAAATAGGGATTGGAGAAGACCTGTGATCCACTATCAGGGATAATATTCCATATAAAATGGGCCTTCAGTGTTACCAACAGTTTTTCAATTCACATGGAGAAACTGGGAACATAGAAAAAGATGGGATCTGTCACAGAGGTACCTTGGAAAGAAGAGAGGATACAAAAAGAAGCCAGCCTTTACTACTTGTGAAGCAACTTCTTCACATAAAGTTTGTTATCAAATGAAATAAGGAAGAAAACTAATGTAGGAAAAGCTACACTAGGTAGGATTGTTTTTCATTAAAATGTTCTTAAAAGGCAGTATCATTCTCTGACACACATGGTGACTGGCAAGCCTTTACATGTTTCAATAAGCAGCGCAGAAACTTCATAAACAAATGCAAAAAAATTAATTAGTGAAGAAATTAAGATTATGACCACTAGTGAAACTGAAAACAGAAAAAATAAATATTTTAAAAGGAACATTATGAATGACAGCAGCATAAGTTTACACTACATCCTGTGAACCAGGACCATGACATTTTAAATGGAACCTGTTACATTTAAATAAAGAGCAATCACCATGCCTCAGTTATAAGGCAGATACACAAAAGAGACTATTTCTTAATGATACACCAGTCAGTAAAGTATTTTCTATAGGCACAGTATAAAAATATCTCCATAAACTAGTAGTAAATCTCTACTAAAGATTCTGATTATAAATTTACAGATGCAACAAAATATGAAGAGATTGTAAACTTATACTAGAGATGAGAATTATGTTAACATTTATTATTATCATCAAATTTTCCAAAACATTTGAACAGATTCATATTCCCTTCTATTTTCACTGAGAAAACTGTTTCCATAGCAATTCCTGACTAGAGGTTTGGATAATGATCCATTGCAAATTACACACCAAACTCTGTAGCAATTTTACAAGGATGAATGAGTAAAATAAACCCCAAGGCTGAATTATATTCTTTTAACTTCAGGACTCTAAAAGGTAGTAATATGGGATACTTCTACCCTTAGATGAAAAAGATGGGAGTCTCAAAAATGTGGTATTTTCATCCAAGTTGTTGATAGGCTCCTCACTCCCTACAGGTCAATTTCACTGTAAATATTTACATAATTTATTCATTAATTATTACTGGTGCTGCTATATGTGTGATCTTCATTAAGTAGCAAGAATTGGGATTTTAAACTTAGAACTACTGTGAGTTAAGGTTCTTTCGTTGCTGCAGAGATGCAGTGAGGGGAGAGGTCCTCTGCCATGCTGAGTGAAATTTTAAAATTATATATATATATATGTATTTTCAAATGCACAGAAACATATACAAGCATATTAAATACATTCCACAAATTTCTGAACTTAAATAACATACATGACATAGTAAGAGACATAACAGGAGGTGGAAATGGAACTATTGGTAGAATTACTAAGTTTTCGCCTCCTCTGTCCACAAACTTACAAGCTTTCTTATTTCCAAGTTTTAAAAAAACACATTGAAGATAAATAGTCTTTAAAAGATGTAAGTTAGAGATGATGAAGTTATTCCTATGCTCTCATATGGACTTCAATCTCCATTTGCATCAAAGGCAGGCAATTACTGTTCTAAAACCTTGAATTGTTTCTACAAAAGTGGTTGTGGAAAGAAAGCATAATCTATAGACATTATCCAGGGTAAGCATATAATTCTGATTCAACAAAATATTTAATTAAAAAGGCAACATTTCAGCTGAGTCGGCTCAAAATCTATCAGTTGTGGAATTCAATTGACAAGTCCACAATTTGAAAACAAACTGCACTGCAAGATGGTCATAGGTTGTCCCTTACGTTTACATCTTAGCAGACTATTTAACAGTTTTATAAATAAGATTTTAAACATTTTTTGGTTACTAGGTATAGAACTTTTTAAAACCTGACTGATTTCTATCTGTTCTATCTAACTATAGAATAATTTCTATAATTAAACTGGAATGGTTCATGACTGTGAAAAAGAAAATAACATTTAAAATTCTCTTGTGCGATTCAGTAATAAGATGGAGAACAATGTTGTGATAGAATCTGCTTTGATCTGCTTGCTAATGCAAAACCACACCCAAACTGCATTCTCTGAAACAGCTTTAGACGAAAATGAAGACATTCTATATGTGTGCTAATTGAAATTACAAGAGATAGGGTCACAAAAGATCACAGTGTTGAAGAGAATCAAAGGGATGAGATCTAATAAATAATATAATTTTGTTGATAAGAAAAGCATACATTCAAAAAGGCTGTAAGAGAGAAAATAAAAAAGTGAATGTTATTAGCTCCATTTAAGACTTGTCACAGCTCTTCCTACGAAAAAGGACTCCCAAGGTAATATATTAGAGCACTGTTAACAACTTGATCAAAGAGTTAGTGAAATTAGTCAGTGCAGATTCATGTTGACTTTAGGCAATAGCACTTTGGATAATAATAAAACAAAAAATAAATTTCTTTCTAAAATGAAAGACCGTCAGTAGGTAGGAAGGTCCAGCACAGACTGGTTTTTTGTCCACTGGTGCTTAGAATAAAGAGTAATGTGCTTCCATGGAGAACCAAGTGTGCAGGACAGCACAAAGTTGTCTGTGAAGAATCCGCAGTTCTTTAAAACTTTAGATTCCTAGGAAATACAAAACTGTTTCATAAGAATTCTTCCATGAATATCAAACATTTTTTAAGTACACTGCCACTCCCACTTTGATTTTGGCAATTTGTTAAACATATCTTGAAAATACTTCCTTCTGACATTTACCAAATATCTTGTTAGAAACCTGTTTATGTATCATTTCTTCTACTATAATCAGCTCTCCATTGTTACTCTTCGTTTGCTTGCATTTCTAAGCAAAAACTGCTTCTTTTAATCTCCATGATGCTTTAGAAAAGCCTAATTTCCAATTTTCAGAACAACTTTAGGAAATTTATTATTAACTACTACTTCTACTACAAGGAGATTGGTAGATTTATTCAATTTAGACTTGCCCAATAACCTACGCACCATGTGCTTACTTATGTGGATTTCCACTATGAATGCTGAGAGATCTGTTGGGGTGGGTAAGAATAAGGAAAAAAAAGATGTTTGTCAGGAAATCTAGATCTGTTTGGAGGTTTTCCAAGGTTGGGATTTGTCTGTTACTTTTTGGTATCTCCTTTAGAGATACTGTTCATCAACTTCATTGCCACTGTGCTGGGTGTTTTAGTGTTTTTCCCTCTTTTGTTTAGTGAGAGACTAACCACTGAGATAATATTTTCTGTTGACCATTCTATTGAACAAGGGGAGACAGAAGGCTATGAAAAATTTTCCTGATGTTTTAGGAAAGAAAGGAGTCTATAATGAAGGGAAGTGGTTGCCTTAGGAAACCTACGATGTGATTTATGCTGTCTTAAAATGTGTAAGAGAATGGGAGGAAGTATTTTAAAGGTGACTTGCACAGCTTTTGCTTTCCATCCTAATTCAGCTATCCAAAACCAGTAAGCATCTTAATAGTCACCAAACAGAAGATAAATGCATGGGGTTTGGGACCTTGTTTTGAACAATTCTTTCCCGTTGTCTTAGAGAACAAGAAACAACATTCTTTTACTGTCTCAAGACTGCTAAGCCAAGAAATTTCCTTTTTTGGATAGTCATGCAAGTCATGTTGGGTCCTTTTAGTGAATATAATACTATCAAAAGGGAAATATTGTAGAATGACAAAGATTTAAGTTGTTTTCTTGCTAATTATTACACATTTACAAATAAAATAGTTGTTCTGCCTTAAAAATGTCAAGAATATTAAAGTTTGTAATAGACAAAATTTTTTAGTTTTAAATATCTTAATGATGAATGATCTAAAACCATAAAAACCTTTTCAACTGGAAGTACCAATCAAAGTGGTGTCTCTATTTCACTTCTATGGCACTGTAATGATTAAAAACATACAGATTTTTAGTTCCATGTGCCATTATATATGCAATACTATCTGCAGAATAGGTCTCTACAGAAGATTTTGAAATGCTTACACACACATCCACACTCCTACACCAGAGATAAGATGATATGCATCTCTCTAAGGGAAAACTGTATACATCTTTCTCCCTAAAATGGTTTTATATTCAAAAGAAAATTGGAATTGCTCTATACAGATATATGAAAAGCATTTCCGAAGAAAGAATTAAACTCAACTTCATTGTGCCTTTGTGGCCTTATTACACCGGAAGAATTAGATCTTAAATTGTAAGCACTTTTTTACACATTGTATTTCACAACCTTAGTGGCAATAATACTAAAATTATAGTTATAATATGGAACACTGGTAATGAAACACTCTGCAAATACATGTGTAACTACTTTCCATCTCAGTTTAAAACTGCCTTACCTAAATTACTTTGTAATATTTATACAGTCTCAGGAACTTTTGCAAGTAAGTCTTTTTAGGCATCCTAAGCCTTAAGTTCCCATAATTAGAGGGTAGACATACAGTAAATGCATGTTTAAAGGTAAAAAAGAAATTACATCTCTGAGTTAATGCTTGCAAATCACCCAAACAACAGGCACACGTTGACCTGAAGAATAGAATAGTTATAATAGATCCTACAAAACAGTTTCATGAAAATACTGATCATTTAAAAATTGTGTTTTAAAATAATATAGCCTGAGTGTTCACTGAGCTCTCAGTTAGTAACAAGTTAAAGACTTGCATCTTTAAGCAAAGTAAGCATGATGCATATTGTACTAAAAACCTATTACAGAGACACTTGTCAGAGGAATACTAAACATGTGGTCTTAATGATGAAAAGCCCATAGTAAAGTCATTAAAATCTTTCAAGTGGTCTGTTATTTCATATTTTCAATATTCCCCACAACAACTTTGCTTTTCTATGTAGCAGGATCTTTAACTGTAGTACAATCTTTAACAATATCAATAACTAATGTTTAGCAGTTCCCAGTTACTCTAGATTTTAAGTATGTAACCAACAGTTCCTTGGGAGTTAAAAGAAAAAAAATTTCTTACCTTTAGGTGCCAGCTGTAGAAACTGCTTATGAAGTGTAGTAAGCTGTGAAATAGTTAGAGTATTACTTCCAGAGTTTTCTATGCGTTGAAATTCTGGTGGAGGAACAGGGTCAGGAACAGGGTCAGGAACCATTTTTACATCGCCATTGATGAAGAAATCTGTTTCTTCTAAAGTCATTTCATATTGGATTCTGCTAGAACTCTCAATATGATGTCGTGCAACCTCTACCAGCTTTTCAACACTGAAAGTATAAATGCAGAAACCCATGAGTACTTATAATACACAGTGTTAATAACAGAGCTTTAAATTTTAATGTGCTTCCGCTTTTAAAGCTCTACTAAAGTAAGCATTATGAACCCTCTGTGAGAATTCTGTAACTACCAAAATCATAATGATGTCTACTTTTCCTCTGGGTGCAAGAAATCTTTTGACTGTAGTCAGAAATTTATATAAAGTCAGATCTAAGGCACAGAAGAGACTTGATGGAAAAACATGAAAGTACTTTCTAGGCTAGCATAGTGGAGAGGCATATGAACTCCTGTTTCAAGTGCAATGAGTACAATTTATACAGGGAAATACATCAGCTGTCTATAATGTTCAACTAGACATAGCTTTGGCTTGGAGTGTCAGGTCAAAGGATATGATATTCTGTAAATACTGTGTCTGTCAAGAGAGCAAATAAAACTGGCTGGAAGGAAGAGGCTTTTTCTCTTTGAGCTATTGCCCATTAAAACTTTCACATCCCCCACTTATGCCTTTCTTCTCGAACACACCCTGACACGGATCGAGTAGCACTGTCCCAGGTATGATTCAAAAGTTAGTATAGGCCAGACTTGCAAAGCGCAAAGTGACCCCTTTCCTTTAGAGAGGAAAAGCCCTTTAATGATAAGGACATTGGTCATTCTGTGCCAGATAGTCTAATGTGCTGTAGTGATGCCAAGTACATTTTATTTACTAGGACAGAAAAATTGTGAAGGCGGACTTCTTTTTTTTTAACAGTTCTTGAAATAATTTTGGGAAATGCAGTATGTGGTGATAAGAACAATAAGGTAGATTTTTCCAGTGTGTGTAATAATCTCACACTCCAAAGTGACAGAAGCTACTGAAATGATACAGTGCTTTCTACTAAATGGAGTAACTGATTGCTCATTGATCTGCTAAACCTGTAGTCTAGAAAAATAGCATAGCATGATAATCACCTTTACAGCTACAAGCAGAACCTTTTAATCAGCCAAGAAATGAGTTATTAGCATTCAGGATTTTAAGATAAAACTAAATGAAATTATTATTTTCCAATTTTTTTTCCAAATTACTTCTTTCTATGTAAACAACTATATTTACTACCACAGTCTAGGTTAAAAAAAGAGAAAAAAAAATCCTATTTAAAATTGATATACATTACCAGGATACTTCTGCCAAGAAGGTGGATCCAAGCCATTTTTCCATATCTTTATAAGCCTCTTCTGCTTTACATTTTAGATCCTCAAGAAATGCTAAAGCTTTTTCTTTTATGAGTTCTAGTCGAGATTTTGTGGCTGCCTCTGTTTAAATGGTAAAGTCGTAATGAATACTATTTATAAAATGTGAGGCATGCTCTCATGTCTAAGCACCTGAAGTTCAGCATATTTAACTGTTTTTAGCAAAAAGTACCTTAGAGAATACTTGGTGCCTGGCTAGTCATCTTTCTGTAGTACAGTTAAGGCTGCTTTAATTGTGGCTTCTCTACATGTTCTTAGACTAGCTGCTATCAGGGTGTTAGGTAAGTGTATGACAATTTTTGTCTCCCTGTATTTTCAGAAGTAGGTACTGCATAGACCACTGATAAAGCTGTTCTCTTAACACTAACAGAATAAAAGGCAAGGTACATTGATGCAACAGAGAAATTACAAATGAAACCAATGTTAAAAACTTAGCAACTATACACAACTAGTGCCTTTGCTAGATTCAATGTACCTGTATAATGAAAACCAGAAGTTACCAAAAGGTAACTGGATAACAAAGCTGCAAGTGAAACAATGATTCTCAAATACCAGCTATGTGCCTGTGCAAATAGGAAATAGAGCTCAACATGTTCAGCCTTCCTTAGGTTCCTGGCTTTTTTTCTTAAATATAGGAATAAAATGAAGTAATGTCAAGGGGGAAAAAAAACCATGTTAATGAATCCCTAAAATTTATCTTCTATCTATTAGGATCTTCAAAGTTATTACTGTTCTTCTCATTACCCCAAAATCTTAGAATATTTATTCTTGAACTGCTTTTGTATTAAACCACATTGAAAGTTCTAAGTGTCCAAGGTTCACAAGCATTTGGCCTGATTGGATCTAAAGAAGCCTTATGAGTTTTTGGTTTGTTCAATAACTGCTGTCTGCCCTCTACCTTTCATAATAAAATACTATGCAATAGTTAGCCCACCAAAGAGGTACCATATTAGGAAGGGCTTGCCAACTGTTGCCAAATAGAATCTATAAAAGCTGGGTTCTATCTTCCCTTTAGTGACAAAACAGCCTTTCTCTAGTCTAAACCTATCTCAAAAAAAAATTTTCAAACCGTTTTCAGTTTGGGACTTCCTTTTTTCAAACATCTACTTTTGGCTTAAATGAACCACTTGGTTTGGAAGTTACTGGGTGAGACACACAAAGAGACAGAATGACTGAACAACACGTAGGTTTTGGAAGAGTCTGTCCAGAAAGCAATTTGGAACAACAAACAAAATCTACGTCCTCCTGCTTGAATCCCATGTTGCTTGATGAGGGGGGAATCAGAGAAAAACATCAATGAAATATAAAACTGCCAACAAATTCTTTCCCAGAACATTTCAAATACAGAATCCAATTCAATTAAATATTGAAGTGTGAGTAACAATATTTTCTCTCAGGCTGAATATTTGCTTAGTCATGACAAATTAGATTAGATGAAATGAAACAGAAGACAAAAGGAATGAAAATCACATTACTTGCTTAAGTATATTTACCACAGAATCACTGTTGATTACCACACTAAAAAAAATTCCTGATTTCTCCAGACATGACTCTCTCTCCTTCTTTTTCTTTTTATCCATCCATTTTCCCTAGAGTCTCTGGTTAGTATTGACTAGCACACTAATCAAATTAGGAATAACAATCACCTACCAAGGTAAGTAACCAAATAGTAACATACCCTCGTGTTTCAAGGCACTGAAATATTCTTGCTTTATTTTAAGTGCCAGTTCTTGTTTCCTTAATTCTTCTGGGTCTATAGGAACTGGACTGGCTTTTGCTCCTGCAGGAAAACAGGCTTCTCAGTATTTGGACTTTGCTTGTAAATTTGTGTATCATGAAAAGCTACACTTTCCACCTTACTTGGTGTGACCATTTATGAGAATACAAAGGTGAATACTCAGCTGTCAAATGTGATTTACATCTGCAAGCCATGCTAAGATTAACACTGCATAAAAATATCCCAGCAGATACAACTGTATTAAAGTTGGTTAAACAGCATCCTAAAACGTATTTCTGAATGGAAAATCATGACTAAGTGTGCCTCTTGTTTGATTCTAGATAGTCAGAATGTCCTGTCTGACCTTCGTATCTACAAATTTATCACAATCAGAACATAAATAAATGTCTTTTGAATGATATTCATTTCTTCTGTAATAAATTCAAGTTTAACAAACTATAGTAAAAATGTTATGGTAGTAGTTACCATCAAAGTAGCGAAAAGAAATACGCTATTAAAAAAAAAGGAAAAAAAAAGAGATCTGTTATTTCATGCCTCTTCAAACCTACATTTCCACCTTGTTTTGACTTACTTATCTATGAACTGATACTGTAAAGGTATTTTATCATGTTTTCAGAGGTTGCATGGAATTCTGTAGCCACGCCATTTTGACTATTACTCAAAAATATTAAAATATTTGTAATTGCTTTATCCTAGAAGAACAGCAGATGGAAATGTTACAGAAAAAAAAAAAAAAGACATCTTCATGATACATAAGGTCAACATAAAACAAATGGTCAATTCTAGAAGTTATAAAACTACATGTGGTAAGTTGTATCACTCTGTTAGTAGCCCATAGCTCTCCCCTAGGGAGTTCTTGTGCTACTGGAACTCTACAGTAACACTGTATTTGAAACTAAATCAAAGTCAAAACATCAGCTACAAATCCATCAGTTCATAATTCATCTTCTACTAGGAAGAATGCACAGCTGACTTGTAGCTGCAGTTCTGGTTTTGTGATTTCAGGTAATTCACCTTGTACCAGGTCTGAACAAAAATTTCATTGCAAGAAGCAATCCACAAATTCCAAACTAGCCACTTAGCATACAACAGCTGCTAATTTTTTAACACAAAACTTTTCTAGAAGTCTGAAAATCTGCTACTCTCTCGGCTGAATTGAGATGCTAAACTAAGCCTAAGGCTCCCTGGGGCTCACAGCTGGCTAAGTATTTGCAAGGCTATGCTTTTGTTCACTCTATATGGACAGAAATAACCAGAGAGAGAACCAAGCACAGTGCAAATAAAACATCTGTCGAAGAAAAAAGTCAACTGTGTTATGCACAGTAACTCTGCAGTTACAGCCTTCTCATTTAGAAATGAAGTACCCAGATTTCAGGCTATCCTACACCCACCACAGGGCTTGAACCTCTCTCTTGCTACATAGAATGTCTTAACAAAAGATACAAAGATTTAGGCTACAGGCCTCACTTCCTAATGAAGTTATGACACATTGCAGACAAAAGGCGAACATTATATAAACTACAACCTGCACAAGGAAATAGTTGTGAGAAAATGTATAAACAGCCTTGTATTCCACAAACTCTTCCAGCACACTGCCTGTTTTTCTCTCCTGCAAACAAATTTTGTATTTTCACCTGGTGGGAGAGGCCTACCTCAATAGGAGTCCACTCTTTTTTAGGACTTCAGCTGTCAGGCAGAATTTAATAGAATTTTATTTAACTTGATAAACTAGTTCTAACTGTTCCATTCCAATATTGAATATGAAGAAAAAAATAATATTTACTTTCAATTTAGAATATTTATTTCTACATGTAATGACTACACATGTTTAAATAAACGCAATTGCCATTCAAAAGCCTTTCCCCTTCTTTATCACTACCAGCTTTTCATACTGCTGTCACACTTGACATTTTAAAAGAGAAATTAAATCCAAATTAAATGTCTTGGGTTACTCATTTCTGTATTACTCATATATTTACATTTCAGTAATTTCAAGCACTGCTAAAACAAAGCCTGCATTTTAAATACCTTTTTTTTTAGTCGGTGATTTGGTAGATGCCTTTTTGACACCTTTGGTATCTTTCCCAGCCGCTTTGCCTGGTTTTTTCTGCGCAGCTTTTGAAGCTTTCGGTTTTAGCTGACGTTCTTTTTCTTCCTCCATTTCTCTAGACTCTATTTCAGCTGTTACCTTGACACCACAGTCACACATAGTACAGTACATAGTATCAGCTCTGTGCAACTACTGTTTAAAATAGCATATACTTGCTGAAAGTACTTGATGAGTAGTAGGCACATAAAAAAAATAAAAGAGACACTTCAACTAATTGATTAAATTTTGATTATTTCTCAAAAATAAAATTCTGCAGCAAAAATGCAAGACAGACATATTTGGTTTAATACTTACAGCCATTTTCTCTGCTTGAGGAAAACACTGGAAATGCAAGAATCAACAGTATACAAAGCAAGTCTAGAGTTACATGGTAAGGGTGCAGAAATTCTTTTATTTTTAAACGATCAAAAAGAAAACAAAAATTTAACTAGAAACCAACCATTTGAAAAGCTCACCTAACTTACTTTTAGCTATATAGAAAAAAGAATGTAACCATGGGCTCTGAACTTGTGAAAGGTTTGAGCAAACACTGTATCACAGGATTAAACTTGTCCATCTTCTCACATTTTTATTGAGGGATAAGAGAAGAGTTTATCGTGGAAGAAGAAGATACATAGAGGCAACATTTGAAATATTTCTCTCAGTAATGGCATGAAAGGCTCAGCTATAAATAGGGAGGTGCTGAAAATACAGAGATTCCAGAATTTTCCTCATAGAACTACAAATATATTCAATGGAAGTATCAATGGGGGAGCAAGACACATGAAACGGAGATACACAGTGCAAAGATGATTTGTTTAGGCTGCCTACTAAATGGGGGCTTTGCCTGCCCAATCCAGAAATGTTTGAGTAAATTAAACATTCCTTACCATATCTGATACTGCTGTTACTGCTGTTTGCCATGTATCAATAACAAGATTTTCATCATTGCTGCAAGTGGCCACTCCATTTTCTGAATTCTTATCCTTGGAACACTCCTGTAGAGTTCCACTGCTTCTTGATTTGGTATTACCTGGTGAAGGCAGTTTCCAAGAAACTAGAGGAATCCTCAAAATAAAATATAAAGAATAATTTACATACCCCTTTATAAAAAGTGTTAATAACTACATTGGAGAATGTGCTGAAAGAATGAAAATGTTATTTTCAAAATTTGCAATAAAAAAAAAAAGGGAGGAACTTTCCTCATGATAAAAGTGATGAAGTGTGTGCATGGCAAGAAAACTGTCCAGTTTAACTGTAACTAAGAAATAATAACAGATGGATAAAACTACATCAAATGACTGTGATCTGCTGATGAATTCCACATGGGTTAGACATAGTTTCATTACTCAGATAATTTCTAAATGCACTATAATTAAGTTAAAAAAGCAGTTGTTATTACTGATGGCATTTTCTATATTGTGAAAGTATCAGGTGGTAACCCTTATCTTTTAACATGGCATTCAGTTTGGTTTGTCTTTGTAGATTGCTTTGATTTACATTTGTTATTACATAACAATTAATTATATTCATATTTACATAAAATTTATAACATTTAATTATATTTATTGGCTCAAATTTTAAACCTGCTAATGTTCCACAACAATACTTTAACTTACTTATGTGAGGATTGTGCTGTAAACTACCAGCAACACAGAGGAAAGTAGGAAACATTTCTATAATAGTAGATTTCCTCCTAAGGCATACTCAGATAATTTCTAAATGCACTATAATTAAGTTAAAAAAGCAGTTGTTATTACTGATGGCATTTTCTATATTGTGAAAGTATCAGGTGGTAACCCTTATCTTTTAACATGGCATTCAGTTTGGTTTGTCTTTGTAGATTGCTTTGATTTACATTTGTTATTACATAACAATTAATTATATTCATATTTACATAAAATTTATAACATTTAATTATATTTATTGGCTCAAATTTTAAACCTGCTAATGTTCCACAACAATACTTTAACTTACTTATGTGAGGATTGTGCTGTAAACTACCAGCAACACAGAGGAAAGTAGGAAACATTTCTATAATAGTAGATTTCCTCCTAAGGCAGGTTTTAAAATGTTTTGCAATTCAGAGATGCATAAATGAATATGCTACAGGTGAATAAGTAAAAAATGAGGGATAAATGTAACTGCTAAAATGATTTAAGAGTCATCATTTCACCATAATCCCTGGTTAAAAAATTCTTATGTCTCCATCCTTTGAAATATGCACACATATAATTCCACATATACCAAAAATCTATCAGTGCATTGTATTTGTTCATATTTGTATAATTTCATAATGCATTTCTACCTTCTTGATTCCTCTTGATCATCCTTCTGCTCTCCATTAATAATATCTAACAATGGGATTCTAGTAAAATCTGGAGTGTCTTCTGTTGGGATTTTTCCTTCCATTGCCCTATAATATTCATGAAGAAGACTCTTTGTATCTTGGAAACGATCCAGTTCAACCTCAAGAAGAAAGGACAAAGAGACTGCCGTTCAACATAGGGCAGAACAAGTTCTTGTTATCACATGTTAGCAGAAGCAATTCCAAATCCTAAGATTTTGAGGGAGAGTAAGAAATACAGCCATATTTGTTTTAAAATTTATAGCATACTGAATGCATACTTCTACTTGCATCTATAATGTAATCACACTGCCATTTCTAAGCAGTAAAAAGAATCTTAATTGTTAAAATAGGAAAAACTATTTATAATAAATAATGATCAATGCATTAAATTTAATTACATTTTGATGTATATATATTTCTATAGTAGCAAATATGCTAGTGCCAAGAAATTATATGGATCATCTTTTTCAAAAGAAATAAAACCATAAAAGCATAAAATAAAAAGGGTTATGAAAAGGAGAAAATTTTAGAAGTCATACAGTTTTTCTGGACTTAAGTAATCAACAGACTTTAAACACCTAAGTATTTTGAAGATCTTTTTGTGTGAATCATCTCAGGAGAAATCAAGTAAGATTCAAGAAACATTTAACACCTGTCATGTTTTGATTTATTGATACAGTATGGTGTTAGTTTCTAACTGACAAAACAGTACTAAATATTCATGGGAAAATGCACAAAACCACATTCACAAAACAAAGGATAAAACCTTTGTGGTGTAAACCAGCATTTATCCATAAGTTAAGGAGGAAATATCTTCTAGTATAACTGTGTACACAGAAAGAAGGAATGAAATCTGATAAACGGCATTTATACAAATCTATGTGTTTACACAGTCACAGAGCCACCTGGGCAATACATGTAACTTCCAACAGAAAAACCCACAAATGGAGAACTCAATACCAAAGAAGCCTATTTTTGGCTGCTTCTAAAAAGGTCATTACATAAAGTTATAGTTTTTATTTTTTTAGTTCTGTAGTTTTAGGATTAATAATTAATTTATTTGGGGGAATATGTACAATGTAAAGCAAGAAGTAATGTTTTCTATTAAATCTCCCTTTATGAAAACAAAAGCTTATATACAGTTAATACATGTTAGTAATTTTAAACAGTTATTGTGCATATCCACACAAGACAGATCAAATTAGATTCATAGTGAATCTCCACTAAACTCCATCATACATGCCCATAAAATCCTGTTAGAACTAGGATTGTAAAGATATAACTGAATATAAAAGGAGAATAATAAAATATTTAAGCTCTGTAATGTAAGTTTGTCTCCTTTATGCATATAATTCAAGATGTATTTTTTAAATATTCAGGACTATAAATACCCTAATTACAGGACCAATGTGGTTCAGATAGTCAGCAATTATTTGACATTTTGACCTCTCTCTTTAGTCAGTCACCCAAAATCTTTATTTAGGGCATTATTTAGACTCTTTGAAAACAAAGTTAACAATTTCCTTACTATAGTACTATTTCACAAACTTTGCTTGAATTACCACAACACTCATATGATATAGGAGAGTGGTTCCCTTGTTTATTAAACATATAAAAATAGCACAGAGAATTAAAGGGCTGGAAGCCCACCCTAAACTGCTTAGGCCTGGCTTTTTCAGCTAAATCAGCATCACAAGGCATGTGTTTAAAACACTGTTTTCATTGTCTTCTTTAAATTTGCCAAGACTTTCACAGGATGTGAAAGCTTACAGAAAAGCCTGTCTAGCCTAGTCTAGTCCAGAATACTCCATTCCAGTTCTAAACTAAATGTATGCACCTAGAACAGCGGTAATAGGGAAATCTTACTTTACTGCAGGACTGAATGGACTCTTGAAAACCTTTAGGTTACATATCTGAAAGCTGGGTCATATTTAAGAGGTTTCCTTAATAGCAAAAAATGACATCTCATTCTCAAAAACGTAAGTTGATTTTTTGGGGTTTCTTTTTGTTGGTCTGTTGGTAAAATTTCAAGACATATTTGTGAAGTTACAACTGAAATAAATTTGAAGTATGGGAAATACTGTAACATCAAGCAGGTTTACAACAGTTGTGAATGATGTAATTCATAAATTAAAAGGAGATGTCAATATGATCACTGAAGAATAAAGACCTGTAACATCTCTGTCACAGAACTCAAGAAGATTCATTGGAGCAATAAAACTGCAAAAAGCAGCAGTTTATAATAGAGATTGAAAGTTTTGGGGGTTGAACAAGAATGGTATTTTTCTTAATCTTTCCTGTCTGCCAAAGTTAAATGTATGGAATGTCATCTACTTTTTGTCTCTTAACTTTCTCTACAAATTCAGAAAACACATGAATATTTGCTTAATTAATTTTTAATCCTTCACATTTTTGGAGCCAACCATATGAAATTCCTCTCATGCTCAGTGTCTTCCAAATCTAATTCATTGTTCCCTTCCATTTCAGACTCTGTAGCAGTCCATACCTGCATAAGTGTAAAGAAATGGTTCATTGCAAGCCCCCTATGATCTGGTAGCCACTCTTCATTCATGATATTAATACGTTCCTGCTCTGCTTCTTCCCTTCTGCTGTCACAGATATCCCACAGAAGATCTTTGAGGTTCTAAAGCACAAAATATTTAATTTTAAAAAAAAACTTTTTTTTTTTTTTTTTTTTTTTGCCTGTGTATAGGGCATCTTTCTATCTGTGACTTTTTCTATATTGCTATAAATATCAACAGCTGGTCAGGTCATATGCCTACAGAGTGCTGACAGAAAATTTCTTTACAAATGTGGTGGAGAGAATGCAAAGATATGAGTTCAGTGTGCAAGCTGCCTTGCTTTCCTTAGGCAGAGATGATCTACCTAAGCTAGACAAATAGGAATAGCTAAGCTCCCAACTGCACCTACAACTTTCCACTTGAATGGTTTGCTAGTTAATACACTAAGAATAGTTGTCTAACATCTAAGGGGATGTGCAATATGAAAAATACTGAGAAAATTGTGTCAGATTTCAAGTGCTTTTCAAATTTGGGTAGCTTCCACACCACTTTTCTCTGATGTTCTTTTAATTAAGGGCTCTTCAGCTGGTGACTATGTCAAATAGCAGCACTAAGTGGCTCACTGGCAGCACTGAGGACCTACTAAGCATGCAACATTATGCAAACCCTTTGTTCCCTATTGCAATCTCTGCATGGAAATAGTGTGACAGGCCACTATGTGTACGAGGCCATGGGAGGAGAGTGCTGTTAAATACAGTGCCAAGGTAGGACAAGATGAGCTGTCTCTTTGGCTCCAGGCAGCTCTACCCCACTTGACCTGTTCTGAGACAGAAGAAAAGGAGAGGAGCTTAGGCTTCTGGTGAGGTGATTCCATATTCAACAGGTCTTGGTTGCAGCCTATTATGTTAGATTCTATTTCTCTCCCCCGTCTAAAGACCAGATAAATCCACTTGTCCTCTGTTGGACAAAAGCCACAGGGAAGTCCCTGGGCCACCTAACACATCAGTGGTGGCTAAAAGGTAGCCAAGGTGCAGGCAATCAGATATTCAGGGCTGTTCACATTGTAGAGTATGTACATAAGGATATGCTGCTGGATGAAAAATACATGAGCATACAACTTATCTATTGGCAGTGGTGGGTTGCTCTTGGCTGGTTGCCAGCTGTCCAATAAACTGCTCTATCACTCTTCCTCACAGGAAAGAGAGAGAGAATATGATGGAAGAGTTCATGCATCAAGATAATGATGAGAAGATCACTCACCTATTACTAGCATATGCAAAATGGACTTGATTTGGGGCAATTAATTTAATTTAATATCAATTAATAACACAGCAGAATAATGAGAAATAAAACAAAATTAAAATACCATTCACCCACCCATTGTTCTTCCCAGGCTTAACTTCACTCCTGACTCTTCTACCTCCTACCTCCTAAATGGCACAGGAAAAACGGGGAATGGATGATTGTGATGAGTTCATTATACATTTTATCTGCTGCTCCTTTCCCCTCATACTCTTTACCTGCTCCAGAGTGAGGTTCCTCCCATGGAATACAGTCCTCCATGGATTTTTCCAATGCGGGTCCTTCCCACAGGCTTCAGTTCTTCAACAACTACTCCAGTGTGGATCCTCTCTGTGTGTGCAGCCCTTCAGGACTGTACTGCTCCATCATGTGTACCCCATCGGCCACAGCTCCTGCCAGGAACCTGCTCTGGTTGGGCTCTCCACAGGCTGTTGCTCCTTCACAGCATGTCCACCTGATACTGCCTGGGTGGACCGCATGGACTGCAGGGTGGAGATCTGCTTCCCTGAGGTCCTCCATGGGCTTCAGTGGAACAACCTGCATCACCGTGGCCTTCTCCACAGGCCACAGGGGAATCTCTGCTCTGGTGCCTGGAGCACCTCCTCTTCTTCCTTCTTCACCGTCCTTGGTGACCACAGAGCTGTTTCTCACATTTTCTCACTCCTCTCTCACAGCTGCCACACTTTCTTACAGAAGCCACCTCTGCAGACCCTTTGCCACAAAAAACTTTCACATAAACCCAATACCACACCAAAAAACACACTAATGTTTTGTACAAATTGATGTACAGCTCCTTCCAGTACTTTTCTTAAACATGTAAGAAGAAGAATTTTCCTTTTTGCCCTCATATTATTTAAATCACAGTTTTGATTAACTGTAAGCCTTGGAGAAAATTGGAGAGGAATACAGTGAGTTATATTCCTCTGGCAGAAGCTAAAAGCATGTTTTATGATTATCTTCTTTTTCTTCCCCACTGCTCTTCTTTTCACAGTGAAGCAGCTTCTCTCTCCTTCTTTTCTTGTAGTCAGGTGGTGAAAAAAACTAAAAAATGGATGCATTTGCTAAGTCCTCTCCTATTTGGAACAAGAGAAGTAGTGATAGCAATCATATTCAATGATAGCAATGCAGTGAGAGCGAAGTTGGAGAAATTGCTGGAAGACAGACAGAGATGTGCTGCTGCAGTGTATTTTACCCACAGTAATTCTGTGTTTGGATATTTAGGATGTGTGCTGGTTTTGGCTTGGAAGAGTTAACTTTCTTCAGAGTGGTGACTATGGGTTATGGTTTGGGTTTGTGCTGGAAACAGTGCTGATAACACAAGAATGATTTTGTTACTGCTAAGCAGCACGTGCACAGAGCCAAGGTCTTTTCTGCTCCTCACCCCACCCCACCAGAGAGGGAGCTGGGGGTGCACAAGGAATTGGGAAAGGACACAGCTGGGACAGCTGACTCCAGATTACCAACAGGACATTCCACACCACATGGCACGATGCTCAATATATAAAGCAGAGGGAGAAGAAGGAAGCAGGGGGGATATTGGGAGTGGCTGTGTTTGTCTTCCCAAGTTGCCATTTTGTGTGATGGCACCCGGCTCTCCTGGGGATGGCCAAACACCTGCCTGCCCAGGGGGAGTGGTGGAGGAATTCCTTGTTCTGCTTTACTTCTGTGCACTGCTTTTTCTTTGCCTGTTGAACTGTCTTTACCTCTGCCCAGGAGTTTTCTCAATTTTACTCTTCTGATTCTCTCCCCCATCCCACTGGTGGGAGTGAGTGGCTGCATGGGGCTTAAGTGCTGGCTGGGGTTAAGCTGCAACAACAGGCCAAAATCTTCACTGCCCTCTGGGCTTTGGACCTTTAAGGAATTTCACATACTTCACAAAATGGGGTGGGTTTTTACATTTCCCAGTTGACACCAGAGAAATTTGTTTTTCAGGTATTACAGCTGGCGCTTTCCAGTGTTTTAGAAAGGGTCCAGCTGAGATGACAGTGCTGAGCAGTCTGTGAGTTTGAGGAAAAACATTTTGAAGATTATCACTCTTCTCATTTCCTCTTTTTTCCTAGCAGCAAGGAAGGATGGCTGACAGAATTCATACATTCAGGGAGATGCAGTGAGCATGCCTTTAAAAGCATAGAGGCAGATCATCTTCACAATCACCCACAGGTTCGGGATTCACAAGGAATAGAATGGGTTATTAAAAAAAGTTCTGAAAATCCTATGTTGACTCCAAACAGCTTAGGCTTATCACAGTATCTGAGTCTCAGTGCAAAATATGGGAGTATAACCTCCTCTTCACGTAACTTGAATTGGATAATGTCAAGTATGTTTTGAGCAAAAGGTTAGATATTTTAATTTTATCTGTCTAAAATGTAGGACAGAGTGATTCCAGTCTTTTTATATTCCATTTAGTAGAAATTAGGAATATAGATGATGATCTTTCAATCCTTTACTCCATTCTCTTGGAATATTTCTATGGAAAAGGAGGTCCAATGCCTTTTCCATCTTAGCTGGATTAATCCATTATTCCTCAAATGTTCCTTTCAACTAACAGTGTTGTCTGTATTCTTCTTCTCTTTTTTGGGGAATGTTCCTGATACGACTCAACTAAAAATCAGGTCTGTTCTGAAATGGAGTCTGATGAATACAAAGATAGCTCTACTGTTGGCTTACGCTAAATCTAGCTCTGAACTTGTTAGGACCTTTACTGTTATGGATTTTTGTGAAAAAGAACTCCCAGGACATGTAAGACCTAGAAAAGATCTACCTGAATCAAAACATCCCAAGAAATTCTCTGTACTTTGTAATCATCAGTTTTGGAAAACATATATTATCATACATAATTTACAGAAAAACTAAAATACTGCCAAGATTTGTTAGATTGTGATAGGAGCATCCAACTTGTAAAATCTCTGAAAACCACAAAATGTAAAGAAAAAGAGAGCAGAAAAATATTTATTTTACAGTGTACCACAGTGTAACCGAAAAACCAAAGCAAGATGTAAGAAAATTATGGCCAAACAACAGAGGAATAATTTTAAAGGACACTTTATACACAAGAGGAAATCAAATAGCTTAAGAAGAACAATAAAGAGGGGAAAAAAAAGTAAATAATAATATCATTCATGTTGTATCAAGCTTGTATACAATGAAATACAAGCTTGTATACAATGGTATATTGTAATTTCTACCATTTACTTACAGTAACTCTTTGGTGTAGTTCAGCTTTTGTTTCCTCATCATCTTGCAGGTCATCAGCAATTGAATTAAAATCTGTTTGCCACTGAGATACAAACTCCTGCTTAAGATGTGGACGTTTCAAATAATCTTGAAATTTTTTTCTGTAAATTATGGTAAAAATAACTTTGGGGTTAAAAGACATACAGAAAGCCATATGAAAAATACAAAACACTAATATTAATGTAATAAGATACTATTTCTACTTACCTAATATCTGCTGTGTAATGAATTATAGTGTATTGTTCATCCCTTAGACATCTAAGTACAGTTTTGATAGTATTCATATATGTATTTTCTACCACTTCCCAGTAACATACTAAAAAATCAATTATCTCCTGTGAATTAAAAAAAAAATCAAAATTAATTGATAAATTTCTTGGTAACTCATTTATCTGTAGCATTAGCAAATACACAAAAAAATATTTCATTAAATCATATTACTGATTTTTTTTTTTAATATGCATTTCTTTTGGTTTACAGCTGATTACAGACATTGTACCAACATATAATTTTATCCTGTGAATTTCTTTTGGAAAAAGTGGTAGGTGTCTAAAGGAACAGGAAATTCCAGCAGAATACTCTAGAATCTGTTGTTTTGGATATGCTCGTAAAATACGTAGTGCTACAGAGAGGGCACTGAAGTATGAAAATTTGGTCATTCATAAATGTTTGAGCTTGTAAAAATCTAAACTGACTGTCTAGTGTTGCAAGAGTGATGTTTGACTGACTGACTGTCATGAAATGTAAATAAAGACCATGGCCAGAGGAAACCCAGCATATGTGAGCTGACTGCAGTCAAGAAGGAAAACTGCTAAACATTAGGAAAGCAATTACAGAACAAAATTCAAACCATCATTGTCTGCCCTTAAAAAATCTGCATCTCAAAAACTGCATGCAGTCCTAGCTTGTCATCTGAAAAAATTTACAGAAGAACTAGAACAATTATAACTGGATTGGAGAATAAAAGCGACATGAAATAAAATGAACATTTAAGAGATGCTTGTCACATTTTAAATACCTTCAGAGGTTGATTATAGAATTATTATTCATTGTATCTCTCAATATGAATTAGGGTCACCAAATGATCCAAGCAAAGATCACAGTTTAAAGCAAAGAAACAGAAATACTTTTTCAGAATTAACATAATTATACAAGCTATGTCATAGAGAACAAAAACTAAATTACTTCAAAAAAGCTACTAAAGCAACCAAAAAACACACTCATGGAAGAAAAGTCCATTCAAAGCTACTAAACACAAGATGCAGATATACAGCCATTTCAGAAAACCCCTAAATTTCAGATCACTACAATCTGAGAAGACCTACTTGGGGAAAACATATTAGGACAAAAAATATACTAGGAGAAAGATTAGTGCACACTGTTATTACTCTTTGTATGAGACCCACAACTTACCCTTGTCAGAGAAAGAAAAGTGATCTAGTAAGTTTGTGTTAGTATTTAATAATAGTAAAAAGTACTATTATTTTGAATGCTGTGTTTTTCATCATAATTGCAAAGAATTTAAAAAAATCTAAATTTGAAAGCATGATTCCTTATTTTATGTATTTTAGTAGCAACTGTTCTTTGCATATTTATTAAAAAGTAATAGCATACCTTTTATTAAAAAATATTGAAGAAAACAACATGCAATGATGCAAAAGGTTTAGGTAGGACATGCATAAAATAATAATAAAAATACATACTTTGATATTAAGATTTTCTGTCATGAATTAATGTACCTGGGGAAGTGGTTCATCTACATAAATCCATTCATCTGATCCTGGTTCAATCGGTTGTGGTGTCTCAGGAGAGGGAGAAGGCTGACTTATAACTGGTAAAACCTTTTCTTCTTCTCTAGCTGGTAAAACCTCTTCTTCATCTGTAACTGGTAAAACCTCTTCTTCTGGCGCTATTTCTTCCACAGGCCCTTGATATAAATGTAGAATTAGTACTTTCAAATGTATTTTAAGTCTCAATAAATAGATTAGATATCTATGCTACTCTGACAGTTCAAAAAAATGGAACAGATCCACTGTTTCATTGCTTAGGTGTTGTCCATCAAAATATATTCATGGAATCAGCAATGCTCAAGGAAGATTGGATCAGTTAACCCCTAAACAAATTCGACATCCATAAATGCATGGGCCCTGACAGGATGCATTCCCGAATACTGAGGGAACTGTGGGGCACCATAGCCAGGGGGCTCATGGTTATCTTTGAAAGGTCATGGAGACCAGGAGAGGTGCCTGAGGACTGGAAGAAAGCAAATGCCACCTTGGTCTTCAAAACAGGCAAGAAAGAGGACACAGGGAACTACCAGTCAGTCAGCCTCACTTAAATCCCTAGAAAGGTGATGGAGCACCTCATTCTAGAGACTATCTCCACCCACATGGAAGACAAGAAGCTGATCAGGAGTAGTCAGCATGGATTCACCAAAGGGAGAACATGCTTGACCAACCTGATTCTCTATTCTGCTTATATGAACCTAATAGTGAAGGACAGTTTGGAAGCTATCAACATAAGTATTAAATTAAACTTTATTAATTGACCCCAGGTATTATTTCTTCTTAGGGAGTAAATAACCCTTATAGTACTTCTATACAACAGCTGGATTCTAACTAGAAAATCTCCAATCCATTTGCAACAATAGAAATTTTGCTATTGACTCTAGCAGTGCCATAAATTATATACCAAGCACATAAAAAAACCCCTCCATCCAATTTTCTCTCGGGTGTGGTATTTCCAAGAATTTTTCACGAACTAGAAACCTTGCACAGAAGTAGTGGGATAAACTTTTACTGTTAAGAGTGCTTTTCGAGTTTGGGGTTTTCTTTCTTTTGGTGGTAGAAGACACATGAAGATTTTCTCATAATAATTATGAAAAAAACTGATTATTTAGAGGTCACTATTGCTGGTTTACTTGATGCATTTTTCCCCCTGGATGCTTCATCTTTTTTCTTTTTTTTTATTATTTTAAATGATTCTTTCCTTCTGGGTGATAAGAAGGAAAAATCAAATAAACATGTACCAAAATTAAATGTCAAAACCACTTCTACTTATCCAAATTTTTATGCTGTTACTGATAAAGCCCTCTATGTTGATAACGGCGAGTTAGACTTTCTTGTACAATTATGCTATCCCATATGATGAAGATGCTAGCTGTAATTTTTAAACCAGGAAGAAAGGACTGAATAAACAAGAAAGAAAGGACTGAATCTAATGCTTTAGTTTTTATGTGAAATTAGCCCATACACTCTGAAAAGGTAAAAACACAACAGAAAAGTTCAGGGCTCTGGTGCAGTTATCACCAACTAGCGCATCCTCAGATTTTTTCAGGGGCAGCAAAAATGTAGGTTGCCATGTAGTTTTATATAGTAATTACTAATGTTAAATATAAAAAACAAAGTCTTTTATTACTGACTTCTAGCAAGTAAGAATACGAAAACTTACTTGTCCTCTGCTTTTTCACAATTTCTTCTATTATAATTTCCTTCACTCTTTCACACACGAGACTTTCTTCTGTCTCTGCATTTACTTTCACTAGAGTGTTTTGATGGACTGAAAACCATTTCTCTAATTTTGGCCATGTCTTTAGAAAGCCTGCAATTCTACAAAAATCATATCAATGTATAAAATTAAAATCTAACTAATGGAAAATCAGACATTTTCTAAAATTAATAAATGAAAGAAAAAGCAGACCATCTAATTTAATACTTAACTCCATCCATATCAAACCCCTCATTTTAAATATAGGAAAAAATTCAAAATTCTATTGTTAGCTAATCATGTATTTCTTACTCTTTCATGTCACGACCTATATTTAATTTCTAATATCAGAATTAAACCAATAATAATAGGTAATGTAATAGTCTGAAACAGTTAATAGTATTGAATATTCAGAAACAAGAATTGTTGTTCTTGATTTTGCTCTTTGTATAAAGTTAAACATCTAGTGGTTCAATTAAAATTAGAAAACTAAGGGTTTTTTGTAAATGTAGAGGTGGAAAATACCATTTTATAAAATTTCTAACTCAAATCAACTGTATTTCACTCAAGGGCAGTCACATCATATGTGACACACCTCAGATATATGTGTACACATAGAGACACACATATGTATACACAGAATATATACATACAGTTAATGTAATATATACCTGAAAATTAAATTCTCCTTGGAACAATATCTTGGAAAACCAAAACATATGAATTCTTATTTTCAAGGATGATTTATATTGTGCAGAAAATGAAAATACCCTTTAGGCCCCACATTATAGAAAGGTCTAAGTAAATTCTTAACATTAAGCGTATCCGTATTGGCCTGGACCACATATGAGATTCAGATCAGTTAAATGTCTAAATGCCTGGCTGAAGCAACTTTTTTGTACTTCATATAACATACCTGTGCAGCACCTGCTCCCTGGCTAAGTCAATCTTCTCTTCTAAGATTTCAGCTTCTGAGTTTTGATCGCTGCTCTGTTCAGCCCGAGATGCCTTTCTTTTATCTACTGTGTGGAAAAACGCATATATAAGCATATACTGAGCAAGGATCAGACAGTTATTCACCCAAACTAAAATAATCATAAGAACAAATTCAGTGTTCCTTGATCTTAAATTTCTTCACTTAAATGCTGGGTACCAAACTGCCTAAAAGAAAGGAAAAGTCAGAGAACATCACAGAAATATAGAATTAAGCTGCAAAGTACCTAAGACACTGACTTGCCTCTTCCTCTGTTTAAGTGCATAGCCAATTATAGCACTAACATTTCCTGATGAATGCTTTTCAGGTATAGAAGCCTCCATTTGAAGAGATGAAGTATTCCTGTGGGCAGACTATTTCAGGCCTACCTACTCTACCAGTTAGAAGATATTTTACCAATTTCATACAAAGTATCTACTTTTCACAACAAGCAGACATTTCAGTTCATGAAAAGACAAGGTATTGTCTCCTCTGAGTCTTCTCTAAATTTTAAAAAGCCTTTAATTCATTAGAAATATGCCATTTTAAAAGAATTCTGATTTTTAATTGTTTTTTTGACTCTATCATCACATTTGCATCTTATGAAATAAATTCCATTTGTATTTCTGAGATTATATTAAATGTCACCACATGTTCCAAGTGTTTTGGCAGCACAAGGTCTTAAAATTAGCAAGAGTTTCAATTGTCTATATATTTATCCTCACCAGACTTTTAGCAAAAGCTCTAAAGATTTTGTCCCTTCCTTACGCCTCCCTGTACTTAAAAGCTAAATGAAAATGGTGCTTTAATTCAAGCTATTTGCCATCTATGCACTGCAGTGAAAACAACGAAGAAGAATCTCCTCATAATCTGGATAATACACGACATACTCATTAAAAAAACTTCTGTTTCACCAAGGTCTTAAAATGTGTGGTCTGGAAGTGAAGCAGCTGTCAAAAAGCCTTTGATGCCTTTGCCTTGGCTGGTCAGAACTGACTTTGATGCCTGATCATTCACTAACTGAAGACAAGACAAAGGCAGTACAAATTTATGCTGGCACTCTCAGGGAATTAATATTGGCACATCCCTCTGTTCATGATTTCCTTTTTTCCAAGTGTGTATCCTGAAGAAAAATACTATTTACAGACACTCATTTGCAATACAGCATATTCTGTATCTGTTACAACTTGTGCTTTTTCCAGCTGCTGTTTTGTGTAATATCTAACACCACCCACTGTGCCATCTCAGCTGTAGTGAGAATTCAGTACAAATACTAAAAAGCATATACACATGCACTTGCACACTGCTGATGTGCCTTAGACTGAAACAAACAGAAGTATCTGAAATAACTTGGAAGTAATCAAGGCACAATTAACAAAAGTGATACTGTGAGATATACAGATGTTGCCCAGTAATGTTATTTTGCATTAATAAGTACAACTTACAGATACCTGCTTGTCATTTTACTTTGTTAATAGTAGTTGTAAACTTACATTTCACATTAGCTGCGCGTTTCAGTACCACACTGTCTGAAAGATCCAATAATATAGAAACATCAAATGCAGGTGAGGTAGGAGCAGGCTTGTTAGGGACTCTGGGATCTATAGCAAGGGACACCTTTTCAGAAATTGGATCCTTTTCTTCTACATCAATCCCTGTATAGGATTTTTCAAATAGCTTTGCCTGATTAATTGTCATTGGAAACCCTTCCACAATCCACCCCTTCTCTGGTGGTATTTGGCTAAAAGGAAATGAAGAACCAAAATTACACAGTGAATTGATAGCCTAATAATAAAACCTAAAGAACAGTTTGCTCTAGCCATCATTCATTCTTATTTCAGTATATTAAATTTCCTGATGAATAAAGAATATGACAGACATTATTAAACTGTGAAGTAACGGATTTTAAATCAGAAAAAATAACATCAAGTCTAATCAAAGTGAAAAAAAATCAGAAAAAAACCCAATCTTTGCTGATAAATAAAGTTTTCAAAACCACTCTATAGAGACTGCTCAGAGCTATAATTTCAGTTTTCTCAAATAACTTTTGTGCTAAAGTAATAAATAGGTCAATCTATCTTATAACTTACAGTATACTAATGGGAGTAATACAACTTAAATTATATTCATGTAGGAACTTAAGTGCTAACTGCACATCAGGGTAGTTGAGACACTTTTCTGTCAAACAAGAGTAGATAAAACCAAGTATCTACACAATTTCATACGTAATGGCTTCCAAAAGGATGTCAACTAGTAATTCATCAGGAACACTTTTTCCTTTCTTCAACCATTTCTGGGATGCAGCACCAAGCTGGGCACGTACAGATAGCTGTGGAAGAGTGCAATATATGCTCAGAATGTTCATAACAGCCATTGTTGAAATTACTCCACATTTTATATTAAGTACTATTTATTTATTTATATTGGGGGTGGTGGCTTTTATTTATTAATATTCAATATTTGGGGGGTCTATTAAGGAGAATAGTTTGAATACTAAAAATTCCTAGTTCAATTGAAATCTCCAGATGATTTCCATGATTACACTCTTAAAAATGATGAAAGAAACAAGATAAAGAAATGAAGGATATGAAGGCCAGAAATTAAAATTAAGTGTTCTGGTTCTAAGCTTATTCTGATTTCCACTACCACTGATGATTTCATACAGCAGCATATAAATTCATTACTTTTACAGGGATTCTTTTATATCTTAGCTTTGGAAGTAAGCCAAAGAAATCACTGCAGAATTAAACATTTTTAACATAAAAAAATGGAACCTTGTCATGGGATGAATTATCTGCTTGGCAGCAGCAAGCAGGAATACATTTTTGCTAACGCAGAAATGTCATTGAAAATACCACATCTTATGTAAATGTGGTATTTCACAAGAAAATATAGAATTTTAACAAAATGTACAACTCTAAACAACATACAGAGGAATAAATTTTCAGAATAAGCTCTTTTCATATTTCATACAGAAAATACTTGCATTGAGGTCAGTAATTCAGAATGATGAAAAACCGGCACCATTTAATTAACTTAACCATTTTAACTAACGTCTTTTTATAAAGTAGAAACTAAAACTGGACTACTAACCTTGGGTAGGTCATCCTGACTGTCATCCAATTCAAATTCTTCCTGAGATGGATCCTTCTCAACAGGACAACTGTCTAAAATAGATTCTAAAATACAGTTTAATGATTCTATTACTATAAAATTTATTACTATAGATAAAGAATAAAAGTACACATCTTGATGTTCTTTGAACAAATCAATACAGAAGGTACATAAAATTGTTAGGATCATAGGACCATTAGGTAATTCAGATTAGAAGCAACTTCTGGATGTTATCTAGTTAAAGTTACAAGGTAAAGTTACAACCTTCTGCTCAAAGTGGCATCAGTTTTAAGGCCAGACCAGGTTTCTCAGCTGTTTACCCTGTGTGACCTGAATAACCTACAAAGATGGAGACAACACTACCTCTACAGGAAATTTGTTTCAGTACTTGACTGTCCTCATGGGGAAAAGGCCTTGTCTTATGTCTAGGGTAACAAGAAGGGCTTATACAGGTATCTCCACAGCAAAAGGAAGGCTGGGGAAAATGTCTGCTGGGACATGCAAAGACTGAGGTATCCCAAGGCCCTGACACACACAGGAAAATCTGCGGCAAGAAAGATTTACCTGTGGTGGTTTCTGTTTGGAGTTCCTCTAGAAGATTTGGTGGTGAATTTGGTAACTTCTCCTGGACCTTGTATCAATTATGACAGGAAGTGGATTAGAATGAAAACTACATATTACAGAAAAAAACAAGCTGTCAATTCAAGATGACTCTTGCAGTCTTACCTGTCAAAACTTAGAATTAAGTTTGAAATTGAGTAAAAAAATTGAAACATGTTTTCTTTCTTACATGTTTCATTCCCATCTACCTGTTAGAGCCAAGATCAAAATTTGGAAATATACTTACCTCACTCTGTTCTCCAGAACTCTCTGGTTCCTCTGAAATCACGTGGTGTTCAGTTTCCATTTCATTTTGAAGAAAAGCTTCAATGGCCTCCTGAACCAGAGTACCAACAGATAGTACCTGAATATTGCAAACTAATACACAAAAATATTAGATAGCTACAATTTGAGTTGAACATACATACAGAGCAACTATTACAAGCAGTTAAATTAATTGTTTCATTGGGGCTTCTAATGTACATTGTTTCCACTATGTCTTCTCCATAACTACTTCATAATATGTATCAACAATCACCTAGCTGTCTTGCTAGTCTCCTCTAAAACAAACTATCTCCAAAGAAGTTTACCAAAAGCATTTTCAAATTCTGAATGAAGAAGTATTAACATTACAATACAATATTAATATTACTTTCAAGTTCCAGTGTTTCTAATCTTATTTTGGAATATAACAAAGGAATGACATGCAACCAACCACAGCAAAATACAGAGGCATCTGAGGTTCAAGAATTAGTCATGCAAGGATTTGCCCAAGCAATTTTCATTGTAAGAGTGGGATTTTAAAACAAATAAAAATTTTAAAGAATTTTAGGCAAAGAAACAAACAAACAACCTCTACCTTTTCCAAGAAACTTTGCACAGGTAGTTTTTCCACTAAACATTTTTCCCAAAATACATCCCTTGATGGGAAATGAAGGAAATTCAGGTGAAGATTTGGGTTTTGGAGGATAAAACTTCTCCATCAGTCTACGAAGCACATGACCCAGTATGTTATTATTAAGAGGAGGTTTGTTTTCACTGTTCTCTTCAGTTGGGCTCCATTCCCCTGTCATACTCTGTAAAAATGACAAATTAGCAAATCTCAATATGTCTTGTCTTCCATCTTTCTAAATATATGCACTTAAACACAATACATAAAATAATGAAATTTGAATAGTATTAAGTAATAACACAGTTTTTAGAATAGAACCTAGTTAAAACCTTTAATTATGTCATAATCATTAAACATTTATAGATATTCTCTAATAACTAGTTGAGAGACAAGTATTTATACAAACATTTTCATAGATTCCGTGGTAGTTTACCTCTGGATGGATGTCATAGAGAAAATATAACAAAAGGTTCACGATCTGAGATAAGAACAGGGAGGGATCACTCACCAGTTATCATAATGGCCAAAACAGACTCGACTTGGGGATATCAGTTGAATTTATTATGAATCAAAATCAGAGCAGGATAAGGAGAACTAAAACAATTCCTACAAACACCTTCCCCCCACCCCTCCCTCCTTCCCAGGCTAAACTTTATTCCAAATTCTGTAGCTCCTCCTGCCCAGCAGAGCAGGAGAGCAGGGAATGGGGGTTATGACCATTTCCTCATGATGCTTCTGCTGCTGGTGCTTCCTCCTCAGAGAGAGGAACCTTCCCCTGCCCCAGCATGCAGTCTTTCCTGCAGGAGCCAGTCCTCTACCAATATATCCAACCTGAGTCCTTCTCATGGGCTACAGTTCATCAGCTGTTCCAGCTGGGTCCCTTCCATGGGGTACAGTCCCCCATGAACAGACTGCTCCAGTGTGGTTCCCTTGTGTCTTGGGGTGACTTTATGATGCGTATCCCATATCGCTGCCTATGCCCAGAAATTAATTCCTGTGCCTTTCTATGCCTCTAAACTGAGCCTGAGAGGGGGAAGGAAAAAACTGAGCAAAACTTATTCAAAGCAGTTTGCAGCTTGTTCAAGGTCACACACAGATAGCAATTGGTTTCCCAGCTG
>NW_008237242.1:531294-552393 GCF_000691975.1 Corvus brachyrhynchos | reverse complement strand
AGGATATATTTCTAAATTTGGCCAAACCGGAACACCTTGTGGGGTCACAAGTCCAGCCAGTAAACCTGCTCTCTCGAGGGGCCACAGGTTCTGCCAGGAGCCTGCTCCCACAGGATTATAGCCTTCTTTTGGGCACCCATCTGCTCCGGTGTGAGGTCCTCCATAGGCTGCAGATGGATTTCTGCATCACCATGAGCTTCCATGGGCTGCAGGAGAACCTCAGCAACAGTGCATGGAGCACCTCCTCATCTCACCACTGACCTTGGTATATGCAGAGTTGTTCCTCTCACATTGTCTCACTCCTCTCTTCTCTGAGGTCTGCGTAAAAACCTTTTTTCTTCTTAAATACGTTATCACGGAGGTGTCACTGCCATCACTGGTTGGCGCAGCCTGGGCCAGTGATGGGACCATCTTGGAGCCAGCTGGCATGGGCTGTTTGGACATGGGGGGGGAAGCTTCCAGCAGCCCCCTGCCACCAGAACTTTGCTGTGCAAATTTAATACAGATTCCTATAACCCCTTTTCTAATTCCATAAACATGAAAAATAATTTCACCAATACTATAGAATTGATCAGTAGCAGATTTTTGTATTAGAAATCCACTATCCTAATATTCTGTGTTCTAAAACTGGGCAACATTATTGCCCAGTACCACACTTAAATCTCCGAAAATTTCATGAGCAAAGATTTCAAATATATGTATTTGCCTAACACACATTCAATAGAGAGAAAAAAAAATCAAACCAAAGCCAACAACTCAAACCAATCCAAATATCTTTAAGGGAAGGAGATACTGAGTAGAAACTTCCAGTTCATGTACCCTGAGATCAACAGAAATTTATCAGTTGTACGATTTACTAGGTTTTACTAGTAAAGATGATTTTACTGAAAATCACACTGGAAGAAAGATAAGAATGAAAGGATGTAGTCAAAAGAACGGAACACAGAATTGTACTTTCGCTCTCCCAGTTTTGCATCTTATAGCACTAGGAAAGTCCTGATGTCCTGAAGTTTATGCTGTGAGAAGCTAAAAGACATTTTAGTACACAGAAAAATACTAGTCCTGCACTAATATTTATTTGGTTGAAGGATATTATACAGCTGTTTGAAAGATGTGTAGACTAATACTATTTTTAATTAGAAATAGTCACTTCATTTTGGGTGCACAACAGTGTTGACAGCGAAGTCAAATGTTTCAACAAGGAACATTCCAAGCAGGACAAAAAGGAAGAAAAAAAAAGTTCACAATGAGACTGGTAAAGCATGGGAACTGATTGCACAGAGTCTCTGGAATCTCTATCCTTGGAACACTTGAAAGTTGACCAGACAAGGTGCCAAGCAACCTGACCTGACTCAGAAGCTGGCCCTGCTTAATGCAAATGACCTTCACAAACCTTTAAACCCAAACAATTGTGTCATTCTCTATATTGAATATTTCATCACCATCAACAGAAGTGGACAATTCTAAAGTTCTATTGAAAGACAAGGTTTTGAACTCATTCTAGGCAGCATATGCAACCTCTCCCTGAATTTACTACCTGAATCATGTATTGCAATAGCATCCATTCTACTAGTAGAATTTGATCAATATTGATTTTGAACACATGCATATTAGACAGAAAAACACAATTTAATTATCAGCCTAAAATAAATTTAAAGTCACTTATTTTTAATCGGTAAAAACAAATAAAGAAAATATTTTTGAGTTGCGCAACATCCCCTCTCTAACATATCTCAGAAAACATACTTTATGTGCAATTGAACAGACATCCTTAAAAAGCCCCAATCTTTGCACTATCTGAATAACTTTTCTTTAAACATACAGGTAGGGATGGATCAGTTGTTTTAAATTCTATTAGACCCCTAGGAAAAATTAATTCCAAGTGGAATGGGTTCCCCCACCCTTCAACTATCTTCCTCTTTCAACCAGAAGATTGCTAGACTGTATCTGTCATGAGGTAAAATAGTTTACCTGTTAGAAACAAATTTTCTGGCCTCCAGGTGGGAGTTATATAACTCCTGGTCAAAATTTTTGGATGAAGCTGGAAATTAATAATGCTATGCTTGGTTTTGGGTTATTCCATGAACTTATTAAGTGATTAGGCACATCTTATAACATGGCAGTTTCAAAAAATATTCTAAAAATAAAATGTAATAAGTAATGTGCAATGGACTGATCACATGGAATTTTCTTGTATTTTATCAAATATATTTGACACTTGTAGCTGGTATTACTAATGTAAGCACGGTATTCTTGAGAGATGCCAAATTGCCTGTCCTGAGCTTTTTTCAAAAGCACTAAGAATATCAGCATAAATGTTGTCAGAATGGCCTGTCAATAAACTTTAATCTAGAAGTAATACTTTGAAAGAATTAGATGTTCACTTAGGTTTTTAGAAGACGTAAGTATGAACTGGTGCCAACAATTTTACATGTCATATGATGCCAGCTTTTGATGAATAATTCAGAAAGGCATAAGACTAACAGCATCTGGGAATAAATCAACTATTAAATAATTTGAAATAGCCTGGAAGGAAAAAAGAGGTTTTAAATGTGTCAATAAATTTTTGTGACCTTCAGTGATGTTACAGTTAGAGAAGACTACTGAGGCTTCATAATATAAACAAAAATATGACTGAAAAACTTAATTTTTCATTAGTGCTCTCCACTGTTTCCTGCCTGTCTTTTATGTCCTCCCTGTTGACTTTGTGTATAGCCCTTTTTTCACCTAAGAAAATAATCACAAAATTCATACATGAGTTGGTATGCTGTGAATCAGAACCTTATAAAGAGATAAATCAGAAAAGTATGTGTTAAAATTGAAGCCACAGTAAATTGAGCTGTCAGGCATTCATCACAGAAACTTATAATGAACATCTAGACTCATGGCAAAAGAAAAGGTACCAATTGGCTCAGGCTGTGTATAAAAAGCGAATATATATTGTAGTTATAAATTCCCAACAAGACAAAGACTGGGTATTTGCCATGATTTTGCCACATTCTACTCACCAGGTTATTTGAGAAGTCTAAATATGTAATGGGATTTAACTAATATAATCATTAATATAATTTTGAAAAAATTGAACAATACATATTAACAGGGAAATGTCAATCCTTAATCTTTCAATTTTGAAATTACATCAAAGTATTGAAAAGTTGAAGTAAAGTTTTAATGCACCCTGAAAAATATTTACTTGTATTCTAACAGAAGATTAAGAAAAATGTCAGCCATTATTAATAATTTGAAAAAACATTACTATCTTAAAACAAATGGATCATTCAAACCAATAAATCTTGTTAGAGAACTTTTACTCCAAGTTGCTGAAATCAAGAATTCAGGTTTTGTAACATACACACTATTTAATTTTACTGCTTTTACTGGTTACTTTTTGTTGCATTTTCAAATCTGGTATTATTAATTGTACCTTCAAATTTCAGTTAGCTGAAAATTCATTGCATTGTAATTAACATGATGATCCTACAACTCAAGAAATATAATTAAGGTTATATATAAGAATGGAATTATAATTGCTACTAACATCAAATATAGTTTTCATATAAACAAGCAATGAAAAGAAAATGTGTGTCTAAATTTGACATTAGAAACCAGTAATAGAACAAAGTGCAAGATCACAACATAAAGTTTATGATTATGAAAAAGCAAGGTGTATTATCTTCCATTATGCCTTATCAGTTTGGTGTACCTTGTATTCACCATAATCTTTTTCATCTAACAGACTCATTTTATTCAGCTCTACAAGTTGTTCTGGGCTAGGTTCATCTGGCAAAGGCTGAATTGAGGCTTGTTCATATATTGGTTTTCCATTTAAAAAAAGTTCCTTCCAATCCAGCATCAGTTTTAACGGAACACGGCTGCAGAAAAAAGGAAAAAAAAAAAAGAGGTTTCAACCAAAAATTAGAGTGTTGGATATTTGACACTAGTGTATTCAAATTTACAAGAATCCCAATCATGAAACAAGCATATGCTAAACTAGTTATAGTTTATAATGCATCCTGTAATTATTACAGCCATTATAAGTGCTTGTTTAGTTTTATGACAGCTGTAGGCACTTGTAGGCTTCAGTGTTTTCACAAATGTGTCATCACACAATATTTGGCTGGCAGAGCTGTGCCAAAACTGTGTGTAACAGTTTCGCTACAGCTACTTTTCCCTGCCCCAAAATATTCTTTCCTTTTCTGGTGTAAGGCCTCCTCTTGCCAAAAATCTATAGAATATTTTTCCTCAAAGTTAAAATTAATTCAGAATTATATGAATTAAACCTTTTCTTTAGCTAGTAATTTCACTAAACTGTGCCTAGGCTGACCATTTTACCACATCCTAAATAAGCCAAAATGATATAATTTCCATGAAATATAACCATGTGTATTTCACATGGTTACAATTTTATTATTTTAACATACAATTACACTAAAAAGCAATAAGATTTTGGCATACTTTCTAACACTGTAAGTCTAACCCCATAGTCAAATCACTGAATACTAATGAAAGAACCACCGCAATAAAGCCCCATTCCATGGTTTTTTAAACACTTCTACTGTAGAGGCACTTGGAGATTACTGCCTTTATAGGACCATCTCAGAAATCCTGTGCAATTAGGGCATGTCAGAAGATGGAATCACAGCATGTAGAACTCAGAAGAATTTGGGCTCAGTTGCTAAGCTTTGGACAGTCCAGGCAGGTTTATCTATCCTGAGAAATTCATCCTGTTTGTATTACTCTGACAAAGTGTTAGTGGAACGGTCTAGAATGAGATGAGCACCATTCAGTTTTTAAATTCTAACTAAGGAATTTGGTAACAAGAAAGGAAATCAGCAGTTTTAAAAGCCGTAGCACTAGTGGATTTTGGTCTCCTAAGAATTCAAGTTAGTTGCGTTTTCAAGAAATTACGCTAAGGCTGTAGCATTTGTTCACCCTGTACTACACACCAGTGAATCCTCACATGAAAGTAATGTCACCATTCTCGCATACAAACTAATTGCAGCTGCCATGTAAAATATCTGAGAAACTACATAATTTGCTATAATGCTTACACCAGCCTGAATGACGCAGCCTAACAGCTACCTAACAGGTGTTATTTTTGCCTAGCAGCTACATACTCACTTGTTTGTCAGTTGACAATATTCTCCTACTTTTGCCGACAAATCAATGATTTGGTCTATCATTTCCCAACATATAGAATAATGCTTTTTATAGCGTGCCTGAGCTCTTTCAGCAGCAATTTTCTTATGGTGTTCTCTTTCTCTGATTATTTGTTCTTCATTATAAATATTTTCTTGTTTTGCAAGAGCCTAGAATTGTTTTTAAGGAGAAAATTTGAGACAGCAATGAAAATGGAAGGGCAGAGGTACACAGTCCTGAAAATGAAAATTAACTTGTTCATTTAACTCAAGAAACAAAAACAGCTCGATCCTCATCAGAGTTGCACAGCCAGAAGGCAGACTAACGCATAAACGAGTCTAAAAATTTTTATTCACTCTATAAATTCCCACTCATTTGCTTTCTAAAACAGAATAAAATAAAGGAGAAACCCATTACTTCTTTTATGACAAACAGATTAAGACATATTCAGTCCTTGAGGGCAGTGAAATTGCAGCTTTCAGTGTAACAACCCATTTAGAACATGTAATTTATATTACTAGATTCTGATCTTCAAATAATTTCATATTATTGGTGTTGTTCAATCTTTAAAAGATTTCTGGTCATGGTAGAAAATTACCAGTAGTTCCTGTGGTGGTGTGCTCCATCACCACCTCCTGTGGTGGTGGCTGAAAGCATACTTAAAGAGGTGATGTAATCAATAGCTATAGCTGCTGATTACACAGGACTCCAGCTGCATTGGAGGATTTGGAGCTGCTGACTGTTTTTGACAGGACAAAAATAAAATTTCTAATATTACATTATGGCCTACTATGAGCATAGCACTTGGCAGTTTACCACAGAATTATAAGTCCTTTTAATCAACTTAAAGCTTCAAAATAGGAATTAGCACTCATGAGTGAAACTACTCCAGCATTTGTCAAAAACAGACCTTAACACATCATATCTAAATGAAATTATGAACATGAATTTCAAAACAAGACCTTAGGTTATTGTCCTGCTGCCTCTGCAAGACTGTGCCTTTTAAACTAAGCACACAGAGATGTTTTCCTACAAAGTTAAAATCAGTATGGAAGAAAAAATCAAAATCAGACTTTAAGTTGCTCAGCTTTATCCCTTATTACAGGACCATGGAACAATAGAATGGTTTGAGATGGGAAGGGACCTTTAAAGGCCATCTAGTTCAAGCCCCCTGCCATCGCAGGCACACCTTGCACTAGATCAGGTAGATTAGCTGTTCTTTCCCCCTGCAAAATCCCCCTAAACTTCTAACACAGTACAAAATGCACTCAGTCCTACAGTTACAGTTACATGCTTATTGCTTATAGCTGTACCTTTGAACTCAGATAAAAGAATATATGTATCACAAAGTCATCCTGTCCCTAGGAAAGTCCTGCAGTCTAACAGTTGACAACACAGATTCTATTTTGTAACATGAGGGTATTCTAGCACTCCTGCAGCAATTCAGAGATCAAACAATCTTTTACCGCTTCTCTGTCAAGAGCTTCCTGGAACTCCTTCTGTCGTCTTTCTTCATATTGCTTTTCCCTGAAAATTCTGTTTTGCCTTAGCACCTCTTTTTCATGCCGAACATGCATGAGTTGAGCAGCAATCCTCTGCTCATGCTGAGATTGTTTCATTAGTCTGTAAATGAGCTGCTCCTCCCGGTAAGCCTTCTAAAAGATAAAAAAATAATGGCACAAAGCACAATTTATAAACTATTCCCTAGAAAACTCATCAGTGCTAATATGAGAAATAGGACTGCTGTCATATGACAGCACTCACCTGCTTATACAGGACATAAATTCAGAACAACGTTCGTATCTGTTTATTAGTACAATTTTCACAAACTATGTAAGAATTCAAAATATGTCTTAACTGAGATACCCAGTAAAAATATATCTGGTCAGACTAACTCCATTTTAATGTGGTTATTTCCTGTGTGTAAAGAAACTGCAGCATATTTCAAATAACAGCTTCTTGTCTGAAGATATACCCTTTCCTCAAATCATTAATTTAACCCTGTTATTCACCAGTCCCCATTCTCAAAAAAAAATCTACAGGACCCTCAAGCAGTCTATTTTCTACAGATTTGAAATTTGTCCTTCTTTTGGGGGAATTGGGTAATTATCTTCTCCATTCTTCCCTATTCAGCAGATTAGGACTATGAGGAAGAACTCAGAACAGAGCAAAATACAGGACCTCTGGGTAATAGTTCCAGTGTTCTCACTGGGACATGAATATAATACACTATGCAGTACTAAAAGAAAATCATTCTGAATCATTGCTTGAGACATGGTCTGTGTGCACAGACACTTGGAAGGCTGTGAATTGTTATTTTTCAAAGTATTCTTGAAACATAATAGTATCTTCTCACTGCTACACTTCTCCAGACTGTTCTTGGTATCTAAACTAATGCTTAATCTAACTAAAAGTTTTGCCTCACTATCGCAGCCCAAAACTCCTTTTGAGTCCTAAGCAAAAACACCGGCTTGCCTTACAAGCCTCATTCCAAAGACGAATGCTACAGCAGAATTCTAGAGGAAATATTTGCTTCAGATGCATCAAAACTGCTATGAAATGTATTCAAATTTAAGGACTTAAATTGGGATCCGATTTGAAGATTTCAAATTCATTTTTCTAAAAACAGAGGCACAAGTAAAGTCAGTTAGTAGTAATTTAAAAAAATGAAAAACAAAACACACCAATATGAAGTATCACTTCTATTTTCTATCAGCTGTCTGTGACGGAGAGGGCAAAACACATTATGTAACTTCACGTATAAATGGAAAATCCAACTTGATTGCATATGATATATACATTATGATGATAAATATAAAGAGGTCTAGATCTGTCCTACACAATGCAACCAGGACACTTGTAATAGAATTCTAATGCACAGGATGACTATTGTAATTGCAACACTAAGAGCAAGAACTTTCTAAATAATTTAGATATTTAATGCTGATGTTGGGGTGAAGCCAATTTAAAACAAACAAACAAACAAATAAATCTCTTTCCATATTTTTTAAGTTCCTTTCCCTTCACAATTGCTGGGAAGAAAGTACATTCCAATTAAATTCTGGTGACTTGAAAATATTAGGCTGATATAAAAATGTCTTAACATTTTTCTTATTTTAGCCAAAATATGGGCTTTGAACTCCCCTTTCCTAGCACTGAATCTCATGACACTGCATGATAGTCCTAGTGACAAATGTGCACTCATCTTGGGCCTTAATCATAGAGTCCTTCACCTGGATGCTATATTATCTCTCTAGAAAGCTTTTCACTAAATGAGGATCTAATTTCAAATGTGTCTTGTTTTGTTCTTTATCCGTAGTATAGTTTGTAAATAATTTTTCTATGGAGGGAATTATCATCATACATACAACTGAAATGGAAAACAATGCAATCACAACAATTTCATTCTAAGTGTCATTTGATATAGCTCAGGTGATAAAATTTTCCAATAGTACTGCCTAATGAAGAGTTAATCTGTCCATTTCCTCTTACATTCATGAACTCAAGACAATAACAAGAGGTATGGTACCCTTTGCTGCCTCAGTTCCAGACACTGTTTCCTTATACTTGGTATTTCAATTAAGATTTCAAAGAAGAGCAGAAGTTACACAATTTACTTCTTATTGCAAGTAAAAATCCTTCATTTTTTTCATTAGTTGCTGCTTACCCTCAGCCATGAATTACTGCAGCAGTAATAACCCTTCACCAGCAGAAAATGGATGTTAAAATCCTTATTCACAGAGAACTGAATGAGCCACCCTAAAAGTGGTGATTTGTCAAACCATCAACTGTGTGGTGCAAACAGTTGGTCCAGTGAGAAATTAAAACACCTTTTCTAGGTGAATTTGCTCTTCAAAAAGGAAATTGGAAGAGTCACTTCACATCAGCCAAAACAGATCTTCTCTTTTTAAAAGAATAGAGAACTTCGGTATTTTAAGTGATCAAATACTTTGGCATGCTAACTAGGCCTAAAAACAGCCAGCAGGAAATTTTTGAGGAACAAGAAATAGTGAGAAGGCAATTCAACCTACACATCAGATAAGGAAGGATTCAGAACACCAAACTCCAAACACATAGTTTCAAAAAGGATCCTCATTGGATGGTTGGATGGGGGAGTGAAGCATTAGTAGCTATTCTTTCATACAAAAAGGAATGCACAAAGCACTCAAGCCAAAGGCTGGTAAGTTTTGAAACTTCTGAACTTACAAAGACACAAAATAAAACTTGTAGTAAAAGGTTTTGACCTAACATTTTATGTAAACATCTTCACAGTGAACTTTGAAGTGCTTGAAGAAATCATAAATATGACAAATGGGACATCTTAGTAATACTTCGAAAAATTACTATTGAGAAAGCATAATAGACACCTTTTTTTTAGTTTACCTACTTAAGACAACAGTGGCATCCAGTGGCCAAACATTAACGTGTTTATGTTTCATGTTGTTCATACATAGTTACTATATCACGTTCTTCTATTTTTCTGTTTCCTTGTTTGATTTACATACAAGTGAAAAAATCCTGTGCTGTTGTGTGGTCATAAATTTTATGACCAAAACTTAGAGCTTAGCATACATAAATCTACTTGATTGACAAGTAATAAGCTACTAACAATTAGTTTCTCCTCCCACTTTCAATTTCTTGATTTATTGCTGATAGTAGCTTACATCTGATAACTTTTTAACTCAGAGAGATAAAATCTGAACAGAGCATTGAAAATAACAAGTACAAATTGCCAATAATGTGTTGAAATGGTGGAGATAAAGATTCAGAAGCCATACAACTGTCAAATACTTTCAACACCTGCCTATGAAAATCTGACTTCCATCATGCTGTGCTCCACCTAGAGTACTGTCATGTAATTGTAAAGTATTGTCTCTCCCAAGCTCCAACTTGTAGTGTACCAAAAAAAGAGAGTTTGAACAAGATTCTTTTAATAAACGTTTGCAAGTATGGATACAAAACACAGCACTCTAAAGGGATGAAATTCCTTTGACTCTAAATGATCCCATGCTGTGTTCAAGGTTTATGCAGTATAGGTAAGAAACCAGACCCAAATGCATATAAACAGCTGCAATTTCAGTCAGCAAACCCCTTCCAGTTCAATATCTAATGGAAGAAAAAAGCGATTTTGAACTAATTTGTAAACTCATTCATTTTTAAAGAAAATACCTCAGTTTGCTTCCCACTTCTCTTAAGTCAACTAACATCTAATTTCTGAAATCCCATGAAGTCCCAACAAAACAGGTTTTCCTCTGCTAATTTAGAACCAAATTACCACTAAATAGATTCTCTGATATGGTCACATTACTGTTTCAGTCAAATGCTCATTTGTCTTTCCTTCTAGTCCCTGCAGTCTGTGATTTCAGTTGTTCCTACATCAAAGCTGATTTTTCTTCCTGGGAAGCTAGGAACACTATTGCTAGTTTTTACTTGATTTGGAGCTGCTCTGGAACTCAGCTGCTGTATCCACCAAGTGCTCTGCAGACTGGTAGCTGTGGCTTTTGGAACCACTGGTCCACACTGCTGGGGCTGCAAGAGCTGAGAGTGCCTAAAGAGCAAGTTCGGGGTCTGCAGTGATTTCAGGTAAGTGGGTTGCAAAACTTCTTCATGGCCTATGCATATCAACAAGAACATAATGTAAAATCTCTTTGAATGAGACCTCAGAGACAGGATATATGAGAAATGGACTTTTGGTCTTAGCCACTACAGGTGTTTTTCAAAAACAGAGGTCTGACATAGACACTGAGAAGCATCTAACTTCTAGATGTTTACCCCAACAAATTAAACTTTTTCTTAATATTTCCAAAAATCTCCAGACATTAGATGTCAAGGCTTAAATAAATAAATAAATAAATAAATGCAATAGTCACATTTTCAGAGATGCTACACATCTGAAACGCTATTATTATGCAATATTATTATTATTACTACTATAGTTAGTATTATTATTACTAGCAGTGGAAATAGGATCAGCTATGTAATGTTCGACACATATGATCTAAACTAAGGACTCACAGGGAAATACTAAAATAAAAAATAACCAAAAATAAAAAAAACCCGAGTAAGTTGTAAGGTTGTATTTTGATAGAACCATTCTAAAAAACAGAAGATCTGTGAAATCAGTAATCTAAAAGCTGCTCTTTAAAGGAAGAATCTATGAAGAGGAATCCTAAAATCCTTGTGCTTTATGGGACAGGATTAAAACAGAATAACCTGCAACATTCATTTTTGGACACAACGCAGACATTCTTCAGAGACATATCTTTTATTCAATAACACATCAGACACCAAAGCTCTGACCTGAAAATTAAATTTTGATTCTTCATATCACCCACCACAACCATTTCAAAATTCATCAGTCCAGACCAAAACCATCATATGACACATTTGTAAATACAGGTATTCAAACAAGGACTGCCATGTTTTCTGGTTTTAAATGTGTCTTCTTTAGAACCAGTATACATTTTGATACCATAGGATGTTCAACTTTTGAGGGAAGGGGCAGGGAAAAGAAGGCAGGTCTACAACGGATTTTTAATAATCTTTGTTCTGCTGCCTTAATTTCATCCTTTAAAGTTTATAAGCATGACATAAGGGCGGTGATGAAGAAAGTCAACCTTCCATATTTTTCAGGGGTTGACACAAAAGAGGTATTCAGACATAAGTGTATGTAAGTCCCTTTATCCCCTTCAAATTTTATTCAGCCTTCCAGAAGTACTCATTTTATATTTATAAGCACATTTTAGATTACTAATTAATTGCACATAGACTATGTACTTCAGCATACAATTTCCCACCTCCTGCGCTTCATGTGCTGCTAACTGATCCATAAGCATTTTTTGTCGTCTCTTGGCTCGTTGTTCTCTAGCAAATGTATCTTCCTCTACATGTTTTTGAATTTTCCTTATATATTCATCATCTGAATAAATACTTAACAGCTCAGTTCTCATCTCTGGTATAGTTTCTAGAGTTGTTTCTTGAAACTTCTGTGTTTGCAATAATTCTTGCATATCACTGATTGAAAAAAGAAAGATAGGAATTAATGTTCTTAAGCGTCTTTTCATAGAGATGCCTGTATACTTATGTGCAAGTCTAACAAATGTAGAACATCATTCTGTGGGCACTGTGGCTACTTCTTGATGCTCTTGTGCCCCACAGTGTCCACTAGGTCCAGAGAAAGGTTCCAGCACTGACTTGAGCCAACTAATCATTAGTTTCTTTGTCAATATGAAGCCAAATTCTGCAGAAACAGGAAGTCAGAATGGCTCACAAAATGCCAAAGAAAGATGGGTCACTCCTGAATATAGTGATACACTCTGAGTAGTTTTGCAGCTATTAATCACAGGTTTTACACCCAGAAATATCCATAGCAGTATGTATGAGTGTCACATCTTCTGAGTAGGGATGCATATCACTAAGGGTGACAGAATGAAAATTACTTGCAACTATTCACAAATAAATCAACATGCAGATAAGTTTCAGGAGAAAAGTTACTTCTTTTCCCTTTGAAATATATTACTGTGTACGTACATTCACAACCATTCCCATTTTGCTGCAAGGCTAGCTGACCCTACAGACCCTATGACTAAAACGAACAGAAAAAAAGATGCATTTTGAGCCTTGCTGCATACATGGCAAAAACTATTGAAGGAAGTTTGAGCCATCACTACTACAACTAAAGGTAAGTTAAAGACACTGCAACTGTGTTGGAGCTGAAATCATAGCTAGTGCAGTACTCATTCAAAGGATAATCACAGTTTAAACTAAATGAGATATTACTCTTTTTTCAAGTAGCTGTGTACATAGCAGACACCTGAGGTAGGATCCTGCCTATTCTTAACAATTTAATATTCAAATGTTACCTGTCAGTCACCTGGCCGTGTACTGCAGAGGTACTTCCTGCCACTTGAGACTTCTCAAACTGTTCTATCTCCCTGTATACATTCTGAAGAAGTAACACAAAATTTTATGTTTCCTTTCTCTTCACAAAGCAACGTAAAGAAGGTTCAACAGAGCAAGTACTAGGGAATTACTTTCATGTCAGGTTAGTACAACAGAAATGCTTACACTGAAAATATTGTAAGCATCAGCCAACCAAGAATAAAGGCAAGATGATTTCTTACACTTTTCACTTCCTTTCCCTCTTCCCTCTTCCTAGCTACACCTACTTCCACCAGCCAGAAAATCCTAGAATTTTGCAGCAGTTCATTCTGCAGGATAATTCTGATTTTGCATAGGGCTCTAGCAGAGTATATAATTCTCATCATGTGGGTATTTGAAACAAAATATTCTGAACTATGATCTGCTTTAGATTTAGTAGCTTGAATGTATCCCTGATAGTTTTTTCAAGCAACTATGCTCCTATAGGTTACTATACATTTAAATGCATCTGTTACTGTTGCCCCGTTGCAAAAACTGGTAATAGTTGCACCCCTAAGGACAATACAATCCATGAACTTGAATTACAATCCAAGAATTTTTTGGTACCAGATAATGCAGATTTTTTTTTTTAATTGCTGCATGTCTTGATTTGATTTAAGATTACTGTCAATTTTAGTTGTTACTAACATCTAATAAGCAGACAGTTTCATAGTGTGTTACAGAACAATTCAAACATTACGGTGCAAAATGTCATCATGCACAAATCAGAAAGGAACATTAATGTTTTTATTTAATTTATTCTTTTTAGTAGACTTGTATCTACTTTCAGCAACCAAATTGCTACCTATCTATGGTATTTATTCAGTATGAAATTTCTCTTAACATCAAAGCGCTTCTTATTAAAAACCAACTGCAAAATCATAATCATGCAAATATTCAGCCCAATTTTCACTGGTTGAACTGATATCAGTTTGCCAGTCAGCAGCTTTTGGATGGTGCAAGTACAACATTTGTAACTATAAATGTTCCCAGAAATTATGGGATTTGCGTTAATGTAATTAGCATTAAACCAACAGAGATGGTAATTACCTCTGCTTCCCTTTTCTTCTTTAAGAATCTTTTGGCTTCAACAGATTTTATGGTGGGTCTTGATGGTTGTTTTTGAATCTGTGTAACAGCTGCTTGAATCCTGGCCATTATTTCATTTTGTCTCCTTCTTCCTATGTAATGCTGGTATGAAGCAAATATAATTAAGCCGAAAATTATCTTCCAAGAAGAAACTAGAAGAGATTATCAGGCTCCAGATTTGAGCAAATGTCGGAGACTGAAACCTTATAGTTTATGACTTAAACATCTTCATGAAGGACCTTTGCTTATTATAGCAAAACTGTACAACAAAAGCTGCAGAGAAGACCACCACGCCCTGAATGGAGCCCTGACTGAGGTCCTGAACTGCTTGCTGATGAGCATAGATAAAGTAACAACTCAGGGCTGGGGGAGAGGAATACATTCACAGAGCACAAGCTTAACACCTTCAGAGTGGAGACCGGAATGGAGACCGCAGCCCAAGGGCTATCAGCTGCCAGGCTTTGCACAGACCCTCACACCAAAGGGTGGGGGGAAAGAGGCTTTGGGTGTTGGAGAAGTCTCTGGTTCAAGGCAGTGAACACCCATCCTCCGCTGTACAGAGGAGCACAGCTGCAGGACCCCTTCACCCTGGGGAAAAAGCCTCACCCATGTGAAGGACAGCAGCGGAGGTGTCATGGCCCATCAAAGGCCCCCCCCAAAGGGGTCCCCAGACCCTGCACCAGAGCACCAGAGATGATGCAACAGATCCACTGTGTAGCAAGGGACTGTGTCAAACTGGCCCCCTGCAAGGGAAGCACATGGGTGTTCCCACATGACCCAAAGGTGTATTAATCCACTGGATTTGATACATTTGGCGTCGCATGATGGCGCAGAAGTGGTGGGGGACCCTCACCACCAGAAGATCCGATGGAGGGGAGCAACAAGACGTTGTTGGGGCTCTCGGATGGGTGATATGCTTCCTTATTTAACCTCTGTCACACCATCCCCATGCACAACTCTTTTTCTATTTCTTTCTTTCTTTCTTTTATTTTTCTTTCTCTTTGCCTATTTTACCATGAAATAAAACATCAATTTTTTGGCACCAACATCTAATCTCATTTGGTTTTAATCACATTTTTGGGTATATTTTGAACCTCTCTGGGTCTGATCCATTTTATTTACAGAGGCTTAGTTTCCTCTGGTTTTCTGTGTTAAACTAGTTCATAACATCAGATAAACAGTGTTTAATAGGCTTTAAAGGGCTTTCATTGAATTCTAGTTCTAGTACAGTACCTGTTTCAGGTCTGATTACAGCACAGAAAATGAGAATACCAGTTTCCTGGCACAGAAACTGAGAATACCATTAGGTAACACATTAGGTAAAACTAGCTCAAATGATCGAGAAGTAACAAACATATAGATTACACTCATTTAAAGTGCACCAGATACACATGCAGGTAAAGGTGGAACAAAGAAGAAAAATACTTTTTACACAAAGAAGTCAAAGATATTTAAAAACATATAATACATCAAAAGAGATATTCAAAATTTCTCTTTCAAAATGTTATTTTGAATATTTAGTATATTGCTTGCATTTTGTTTTCTAGACACATCTAGTCCCTTCTAGATGAAGGGACTTTTTTTCATTCTTGCTCATGCAGTGGCAATAGAACAGCTAAATAACCACAGCAAGACTCTCTTCCTTCATTAGCCATATAAAATATACATCAAATTAGTCAACTACTTTGTCAATGTGGTTCAACACCCCCTGAATACCAGGCCATTTCCTCTATATAAACTATGAACTCTGCTTTGGATGAGTGTTTCCATGTCTAAAGAAATTTCTTCCTCCTTTTTTACCTCATCGGAATAGCTACACAGAAGTACAAGATGTTCTGAGGCCATACCCACTATAGGTGCCCTTCTGTCATTTTCCTGCTTTTGTACAGCGCTTCATCTTTTCTTCACAAAAGAAGAATGACACAGACCTCTTTTACAAGGACATCTCAAACCCATACAAGGTGTGAAACGTGCACTTTGTCTTCAAATCTATAAATATTTTCCATGCTTGACAATATGCAAATACTCTCAACTTAACATCAAGTGATGCTTAAATACGTTTTTAAGGTCTCACAAGAGTACATTGGCTTTACTTCCATGCACACCACTTTTCTTTGTTCTTAGATAAATGTGAGTGTGTAGCACAGAATCAAGAAGCCTTCACACTGGCTTTAACTAACTCATTAAGCACATAACCTTCAGGAAATACTTCTTCAGAAGTCTATAAAAATAAGTAGTCACTTTTAAGTATCTTGGGCTCTTTGCTCTTCTTGGAAGTTCTGAGCTCTCAGCTGCTCTGCAACATGCACATGAGCTCTCTTATCTGTTATCATCTTGGATTTTGGTTCAGAAGGCTCTGAAATCTGCTGTAGTTGCAAGTCATTCTGATGTTGTACTACAGTTTTCAAATGCTAAAGCTAAAGATCAAGCAATGAAGAGTCAGAAATAGTAATAAACATATTAAAATATGATCATTTTGAGACCACTGCTTCAAACTGTGTTTTTCTGTGTTAATCTACACAGAAAAACCTCTAAACATGTTCAAACTGAAAATCAGAACTAGGTCCATTAAAAAGAACTCAGAGATTTGAGCTTGAATGATGCCAAGCTTTGTTTAGTTGAGAGAAAAGGACACCTCATTGCTCTGTACAGCTTCCTCTGGAGGTGAAGTGCAGAGGAAGTGCTGTGCTCTTGTCCCTGGTATCCAGTGAGAGGACATGTGGGAACAGAATCACAGGATGGTTTGGTTTGGAAGGGACTTTAAAGATCACCTAGTTCCAAGCCTCCTGCTCCGGGCAGGGACAGCTTCAACTAGACCAGGTTACTTAAAGTCCCATCCAGCCTGGACTTTAACACTTCCAGGGATGGGGCATCCACAACTTTTCTGGGCAACCTGTGCCAGTGCCTCACCACTCTCACAGTAAAGAATTTTTCCTAATATCTAGTCTAAACTACTTTCTTCCAGTATGAAGGCATTCCCCCTTTCCCTGTTGCTCCATGCCCTTGTAGAAAGTCTCTCTGCATCTTTCTTGTAGGCTCCCTTCAGTTCCTGGACGGCTGCAATTAGGTCACTCTGAAGCCTTCCCTTCTCCAGGCTGAACAATCCCATTTTTCTAAGTTTGGCTCCTCATAGCAGAGGTGCTCTATCACTCTAATAATTTTGATGGCCTCCTCTGGACTCACCCCAGCAGGTCCCTGTCCTTCCTGTGCTGGGACCCCAGAGCTGGATGCAGTGCTCCAGGTGGGTCTCAGCAGAGCGGAGCAGAGGGGCACAATCCCCTCCCTCCCCTGCTGCCCACGGGGCTCTGGATGCAGCCCAGGACACGTTTGGCTCTCTGGGCTGTGAGTGCCATGGCCGGGGCATGTCCAGCCTCTCACCCAGAGCACCCCCAAGTCCTTCTGGGCAGGGCTGCTCTGGGTCTGTTCATGCCCAGCCTGTGCTGATACCAGGGGTTGTCCCAACCCAGGTGCAGCACCAGAACTTGGTCTTGTTAAATCTCATCATGTTCCCATGGGCCCACTACTTGAGCCTGTCCCCCAGTCTCCATCCTGCTGTTTATCCACTCAAGCGGTGTGGATTGAGAAGTGAAGACTGAGGCAAAAAAGTTGAGTATCTCAGCCTTCTCCTCCTCTGTTGTTACCAGTTTTCCAGCATTGTTTATTGACCTTCCTTTTCTGCTTAACATACCTGTAGAAGCTCTTCCTGTTATTTTTTGTGTCCCTTGCCAGGTTCATTTCCAGCTTTGCCTTGGCTTTCATCACTCCATCCCTACACAACCATACTTCATCTCTATACCCTTACCAGCTCACCTTCCCCAGCTTCAGCTGCCTGTGTGTTTGCTTTCCCAGCAGTTCCCTAACTCAGCCATGCCAGTCTCTTGTCTTCCTTGCCTGATTTCTTGCTCCTGGGGATTGCTACCTTTTGCTCACTATGGAAGAATTCCTTAAAGATCTGCCACCTCTGTTCTCCTCCCTTGTCCCTGAGGGCAGCCTCCCAGGTGATTTATCTTCCCAAAGAGCTGGAAGTCTGCTTTCCTGAAGTTCAGGGGCCTACCTTTACTCCTTACCTGATCCCTCAGGACTAAAACTCCATGAATGCATGGTCACTGCAGCCCAGGCTGCCTCCAGTCTTGATGTCTCCAGTTATCTTGTTTGCATTAACAGATCCAGTATCACATCCCCTCTGTCTATTACCTGGCTCAATCCTCCATGCATTCCAGGAGTCTCCTGGATTGCCTACAGCTCCCTGTGCTACTTTCCCAGCAGATGCTGGGGAGGATGAAGTCCCCCAGCAGGACAAGAGCCTGTGAGCGCGACGCCTCCTGTAGCTGGAGCAACACTTTGTCAATAGGCTCCCCTTAGTCAGGCAGACTGCAGTAAATACACAGGGCTCCCTTTTTTGTTTTGGTCTCTGATTCTTATCCACAGGCTTTCAACCTTCTCATGTCAATCCCTGAGACAACTCTTCACCCTGAATCAACCTCTTGATTTAGAGGGCAACCCCTCAGCCTCTCGTTCCCCTCCTGTCCTTTCTGAACAGCCTGTAGCCATCCATCAGTCACAGCATTTGTCCCAGGCTGCACCAGGGGAGGTAAGGAAGCAATTCTTTACTGAAAGTCTCCAGCTTTGTAGATATTCAAACCCCACTGAACAAGGTCCTGAGGAACCTGCTCTAGCTGGCTTTGCTTGGAGCAGGGGGGTTAAAATAAGTGAGTTCCAGAGGCCCTTTCCAACCTCAACCATTCCATGACTCAAATGCCATTCGGAACTTGTCTAAAGACAGGACCTCCTCTCAGTTGCTCAATTTCTTTAAGCTGTCTCTCTACAGGTGAAGAGATATTTCAACTTTCCAGTACTATCTTTGTACTTGTTGGTAAACTTTCTGCTTGTAGACTGTTTTTCAGAAATAGAGCCAGAAAAAAAAAAAAGTGAAATTTCTCCCAGCTGAATATTTTCAGTGATATATATCTTCTTAAAAACTCCTCATCCTGATAACAAATAATGGTCTGGACATACTGAATATTACCACTGAAAACAAGAAGGAAGCCTTTAACAGAACCTACCACATCAACACTGACTTCCTCTTAGACATTCCCTTTTCCCTTTATTTTTCTCTCTTTGTATTTCTCAGCATGTGGTTATTACAGAATGGAGTGCAGTATAAATATATGGAGAGACATGCAACAGAATGAACCAAACCACTGTGGCACAGAGTTCAACATAGTTATAAATAGGTTTCCTGGAGGGGAAATTAGTCTGAGTTGATATCTAGACCGCAATGCAGTCTACAACCTGTACTCATCAAAAGAGTAAAAAGGCAGCTGCTGAACAACTACTAGCCTTTGTTGTTACAATATTTTAAGTCTGGAGAAAGCTTGAAACTAGAGCAGGTAACACAGAATGAACCAAAACAAACACAGAACACAGAAGATCAATATCCTATTGGGCTCCTGATAAGCTGTGCAAACACACCGTATAACAAAGGACTGCTTCTTTTCCTTATAAGTACTGGGTTTTGAATAGGATATTTACAAAGTAGAGAGGGAAAGCACACAACATGCTTGAAAGGTACATGTAAATATGCTACCTTTTTTGTATTTATTCGAAAGGGGCATAGTTAGTTACCTCTCGATTTCCACTTTCAGTAGACTTAAGCTTTACAGTTGCTGCAGGTCTCATTGCTTCCATGGCTACTCCAGTGAACTTTGCCTTCCTCTTTTTTTCTAAAGCAATATACAATTCATATAAAAGATTTGTTGCAGCCCCATGCTGTCCTGTCATGATGTCTTGGGCCATATTCGCATTAAACTGCACACCAAGGAGGTGAAGTGTGGGCTCCAGGCGAGAAAAATTGTTAATTTTTGCATCTGCAACTCTATATAATTAAAAACAACAACAACAAAAACCAGAACATAAACTTATTTTCAAATTCAACTTGCTGCATTAAGCATGGTCATGACATTTATCTCATACCAAGATAGGAGAAGAAAAAAACCAACCCACAGAGGACTTCCTTAAATAATGTGATACACACTTTGGCTTAAATTTTATGCTGCTGTACAGGTAACTGCATTGATTACTAGGCAAAACTTTTTGAAAAGACAAAGACCACATTGGATTATATAAATCCTGGTACATGTGCACACAAAGTGCATCTAACAGCAAAAGCTAATCTGGATTGCAGCTAATGGTATACCATCCACCAAACACACAAGGAGTTTGAATGAAGTTTCTGTATTAGCTGTACCAGTCACTTGAGCTCTCACCAGTTAAAACATAAGGAAGTACAAAAAAAGTCAGTATTATCTATTAACCCTTACAACACTTCAACATATTTTTTCTCCAATAAAAAGAAATGGACACACAGGTTAAAGCAGTGTTGAAAACAAAGTCTATGTTCTAAATGAACAATTTACATTTGAAACTAAAATAGTGGCTTGCAGGCTAATATTTCTCTTGATAAGTACATTCTCATGAAGAAACACTTGGGATCAACAGATACACAGGGCAAAACCAAAGAACAATAAATTATCAGTTTATAACAATTAACACATCAAATTTCATCAAACAAATCCATAACTTCAGTCTGAGTCAGAAGATCATGCTTTCTACTGCTCTACTGCTCTACTGCTTAGCAACAGTTCCCTCACATGGACCAACAAGCTTTTGAGGTCAGCCAAGATCCAGCATAATTCTACAGAAATGCCTAATTTTAGCTGAAGACCTTCTGCTATGTAGTGGTTTGGTCCAAAATACTCATTACTGTTTATCTGCTGTGAGATAAGAATTAGGAGAAATGCAAAGCAGGCACCAAACTTGAAAGAATTTAAAGAAGTTTATTAACAGACCTAAAAGAGGAAAGAAAAAAATTATACCACCTTCAGAACTCTCCTCCTCCCCCCACCTTCCTCCCTTCTCCCACTGACAATGGAAAAAGACAACCCTTAAGAT
>NW_008237242.1:529103-530678 GCF_000691975.1 Corvus brachyrhynchos | reverse complement strand
AGGATGGCCGTGGCCCGCCCCGGCCTGGCCCAAGCAGGGCCTGGCCGGGCCCACTGGGCCCTGCTCGGGCCCCGCGGCCACCTGTCCCAGCGCCGGAAACGAGAGAGAGCTTTGGGGGGGAGTTTGCCTATTCTTAAATGTGGATAACAGAGGTGATCACAACTTTAAGTGGCTTAGAGAATTGTCCATATTCAAACTGGCCAGCTGATAGGTTCTATCAGTTCCCAGAGGAAACTGTAAGCACCCCTTAGCAAGGACGTCCCTTCCGGGACTATGCTTGCTAACCTATGACATGCTAACACAGTATTTATCTTATTTCTACATGAAACTGTCCAGGAGCTCATGATTGTCACTGTAATTATTCCCTACGCACCTATACTGAACTGAAGCTTGCAATTATGGAGCATTTCTCTGCTATTGATTCAAGGTTAAGATGAGCCCTCTCACCAGAAGTCATCTGACATGCATTGAGAAGCTCTTTGCATTCTGTGAGGCTGACTGGCTTGTACATCTCCACTTCTCCTTTCTTGTACTCCTTGAAGAGAACAGCAGCAGTTGCAGTCTTCTGGTCCGTGGGACTCCTTCCCTCACCACAACCTTTCAAAGATTATTGAGTGGCCCAGCAATGGTATTGGCCAGGTCACACAGCCCGGGTGAATATGTGCCATCAGGTTCCAAGGATTTGCACATTTCCAGTTTATTTAAATGTTCCTTAAACGGTTCCTGCTCCATGGGTAAATCTTTCTTGCTGCAGACTTTCCTGTACGTCTCACGGCCTTGGGATACCTCAGTCTTTTGCATGTCCCAGCAGGCCCACATTTTCCCCAGCCTTCCTTTTGCTGTGGAGATACCTGTAAAAGCCCTTCTTGTTGCCCTTCTGCCTAGACACAAGACAAGACCTTTTCTTCATGAGGGCAATCATGTATATTGAAATAAACTGCCTGGACAGGTAGTGAGTGTAGTCTCCATCCTTGGAGGTTTTCCAGACCACACAAGGTAAAGTTCCAGATCACACAGGTGCAGACTTCCCTGTTAGCTTTTCAGGCACTTGGGATTTCAGAGTGTGAGTTTTATTTATGATAGGCATTAAGTATCTCAGCCTCAGCATGGCAGATATTCATTTGGGAATCTGAGAGGGAGGCTGATGAATGGAGCCATAGTCTGCCATCTTTTTGATGCAGGAAGACAACTAAGAATGGCCACCACTGAGGCAGGTCTTGGATCTTCCCTGCTCTCTCACTTAGAGGGCAGCTCCTCTTTGTCCTCACCTTCCCAGCCTGGTGCAGTGGGGATACTGCAACACGCATATATCAAACCAGGAGTCCCGTGGAAAGGAAATATATACGGACAGACAGATTCTTGATAGCTGTTTCAGAGAGATGTTTATTTCTCCAGCCGCATGGCCGGAGCTCTGCTGAGGAACTGTTCCAGTCATGGGACCAAGGGTCCTTCTGCCCGCGCAGGGAACACAAACCAACCAATGGGAACGAGGCTGAGCAGGGGCAGGGAAACCCCGTGTCTGTGCCCTCAGGGCCCCTCTCCCAGGGCTACATAGCAGGGGGGGGGGCCCCACAA
>NW_008237242.1:527927-528896 GCF_000691975.1 Corvus brachyrhynchos | reverse complement strand
CACCAGCCTGTCCCTCCTAAGGAGCCTAGACCAAGCACGGCAGTGCACCAGTCCTGGGACCTATCCCACTGCCTCTCTGTGATCACAATGATTACCCAGCAACTGCTTAGAGGCCTCTAATTTCTTCTGTTTGATCCCCATGCTGCATGCATTAGTATATAGGCACTTCAGAGAGGCAGCCAGTTGTGTGATTTAAAAAAACTTTAGAATAATTCAGAGATGTGAATGCTTCTCCCATAATCCCGTCTTCTCAGCACTTCCTTAATTGCATGCATACATTTGGGGTGGGCAGCCTTCTGCCCTGTTTTGATGCTCTTATTCACGCCACCTTCCTCTTGCTTGCCAGTCTAGGCCACCACTTCCTCTTGTTTGAAACTGATTCTCTCCATCACCTTCATTCCTAGTTTAAAGCTATCTTCACCAGGTTTGCCAGGCTGTTAGCAATGATTTCCTTGTCCAGCTTGGTCAGGTGTATCCCACCTCTTCCTAGAAGTCTTCCCTCTCAAAAGAGGATCCTATGACTATGAAAAGCAAATCCCTGCAGTGGACAGCAGATGCACAACCACTTGTTGACCTGTAGGACCTATCCACTCCTCATCAAGCCCATCCACCAGCACAAGCAAGGAAAACAAATACTTCAGCCCTCATGCTTTTGGTTCCAGGTCTCTGGCAGTATCTTTGGTGCCCACAGAGAAGAAAAGCAGGGATATCAGTGCAAGGGCTGGACAAGTCTCTGTAGACCTGGACTGAACCCCCAGCATGCAGCAAACCTCCCTGGCTAGCATGTGAGGTCAGCAGATGGCACTTCCATCTTGTGCAGGAGAAAGTCTCCCACTGCTATCCCCTACCTGTTCCTCATGGTGCTCCGGTGTGGTTTAAACTTCACCTGCTCAGATGTTTTGTTACACAGTGCCACCAGCACTCATCTGCTACCACCGCAATGAACCTGTTCTGCAGCAGTGTTCAGCA
>NW_008237242.1:524950-527901 GCF_000691975.1 Corvus brachyrhynchos | reverse complement strand
CAAGCTGTTTTTTCCTAACACAATTCTGCCTGCCTCTCCCTCAGTGCAGCTGTGGGTCCAGGTTCATGTATCTGCAGTGCCTCAGAGAAGATCTAGTGTACGGACCTCATTCTGCAGCAGCGTGACTTGATAACACAGCTCCTCCATGAGCACATGCCTCTGCAGGCAAAGCCACCATGTCACCCTGATGAAAGCACTCCCATCAGTCTGAGACTGGGAGAATTGACTCCTTTCACCAGAGGTAAATTCGAGTTGAGGCCTCTGACACTGAGTAGTTGCTCCAGTGGGTCTGGCTATCATGCCCTGTCATGCATCACCGTCTTCGCTTAGCACACATACACTGTCTCAGCAGAGTTTCTAATCATTTCTTGCACCTACTGAAGTGCATCTTCACTAAATGCACCTCTCTAATCAGCAGGGAACAAGATCTCAAAGCACCCTTTTACTAGGAACAATTGGGAGAACTTTTAGAAGCTGCCAGAGCTTGCTAGAAGAAATAAAAGCCTCCTGAAGCTATTTTTCCCAGCAACAGCAGGCACTCTGAGAGTTACAAGGGGTTCTCCAATGATCCCAGAAATTTCTGAGAGATCTAGAAGTCCTGCAAGCAGAGTTCAAAAACTGCTGTGCAAAACTGCTTTTTGTTGGCTGCCTTTATTAGCTGTGCTCAACCTGCTCTCCTACAATTTGGTGGGACTTGGGATAGAAAAGGGTATGAATACACGACAAGTTCAAAGAACATAAAAGCAGAGGTTCAGAAGAAACAGGAAAATTTTGTACAGCCTGGAACTCTTGATGTACGTGTGTACCATGGTCTGACAAAACACAGCATAAGCCAGCCTCAGGAATTGCATCATCAATGTACCAAAGCTCAAGATGTCTCAGCTTCCCATTTTACACTTCTTCTTGATTATAGATATTACACCAGATTACTTCTAAACATAAATTCTTACATGATCTTCTGCCAGAGCTCCACTCAGAGCCTCATGTTTCTCCAATATTTTCATTTTAGTGAAGGTGCAATGGTCACCACCAAAACACAGCTCTGTATTCCTGGCTCTACACAGCTTATAGGCAGAGTGCCACTATTCCCAATCTTAGAGACATACTTGAAAGGCTTTTTGAACCTTTGGTCTAACCTGGTACTTTTGTAGTTACAATCAAAATGCATAATTATCTTGAAGAAGTATGATCAATTTCTCTGGAAATACTAAATCAATTCATGCATCAGACACATTCAGCTTTTGATTACTTAATGTTTTAAATCTCAGTAAGTTCTACATGTTTTTTCCACTTTGCATTAGCAAATCCTAGCTGATTTGTATTTTGTCTACTTTATGTAAGAGACCTGTTACTTTATATACTTTATATAGTACATATGTACTAACCTGCTCTTTGAAAATTGTTTAAAGTCATCCTGAAGACCGTATTTGTGAAGGAGTTCTCCTAGAAGGTAGCCAGTAGAAAATGCTTCTGGAAATGATCCTGGAACTAAATTTGGGGTTTTCTTGTTTGTTATGTTTTGGGGTTTTTTTTAATCAGATAATTAAAAGAATACAAATGTTAATCTTAAGAAAACTTGTTATTTGTTTATAACAAAACTAAATCCAAACTTTATTAAATAATTCAGAGGAATTTTAGGAGATTGATCTAGCAGTAATAGTTTTCAACTCACAAATAAATATACTTTCTGTGTAGCCATTTTGCAACATCAGCTTTAGATAGTAATTTCTAATTTGCAGTGGTAAAATGCAAGCATTGTCAAAATTGTCACTGAGATTGTGAAAATATCTATAAACTATAATTACTAAATTTTCCATACAAAATGTAAAGGAAAAAAAAAGCTAGCTCTAATGTGCTCCTCTTCAAACAATCACAGAACCATAGAATAAGCTGAGTTGGAAGGGACCCATCAGAATCATCGAGTCCAACTCCTGGCCCTGCACAGTGCACCCCAAGAATCACACCCTGTGCCTGAGAGCATTGTCCGAATGCTTCTTGAGCTCTGTCGGGCTGTGACACTTCCCCAGGGACCCTGTTCCAGTGCCCAACCACTCTCTGGGTGAAGAATCTTCTGATATCCAACCTAAGCCGCCCCTGACACAACTTCAGACCATTTCCTCGGATCCTGTCACTGTCACCACCGAGATCAGTGTCTGACCCTGCATTTCCCCTCGTGAGGGAGCCGTAGCTGCAATGAGGTCTCCCCTCAGTCTCAGCCACTCCTCACACAGCTTCTCCTCCAGACCCTTCACCATCCTCCTGGCCATCATTTGGTTACTCTCTAATGGTTTAATGCCTTTCTTACACTGTGGCACCCAAAACTGCCCCAGCACTGGAGGTGAGGCTGCCCCAGCTCAGAGCAGAGCAGGACAATCCCCTCCCTTGCCCGGCTGGCGTTGCCCGGCGGGCGATGCTGTACCTGATGCCCCCCAGGACAGGGTTGGCCCTCCTGGCTGCCAGGGCACTGCTGACTTGTGTTCAACTTGCCATCGACCCAGAGCCCCAGGTCCCTTTCTGCAGTGGTGCTCTCCAGCCTCTCATTCCCCAGTCTGTCAGTACATCCAGGGTTGCCCCATTCCAAGTGCAGAATCTGGCACCTGACCTTCCCAGAGCTAGTGATTGCCCATCTCTCTAATTTCCTGAGGGTTTTGCTCCCTCCTTGCAGTGCCAGCACAACCCTTGCCATTCAAAACAAAGCACTACTTTCCAAACATATTAAAGTATTTTTTATTCTCTAGAGTCCTTATTAGCAGGTTGCGTTTGAGCACATTGCATCTCCCGAGAGCACCTGCCCCTTGAGGAGAATTAACTTCAGCTCGAAAATTTTCAGGCATTGGAATATATTGTCCAGGAAGGTGAAGGAATCACCATCCCTGGAGGTGTTCAAGAATTCTCTGGATCTGGCGCTGGGTCATGTGGTTTAGTGGTTCAGGGGTTACAGGGGCACTGCC
>NW_008237242.1:511983-524297 GCF_000691975.1 Corvus brachyrhynchos | reverse complement strand
TGTTCCGCCTCGATCCCGGCGCGGTCCGTGTTTGCTCGTGAGCTGGTGCGGGTGGTGCGGGGCAGAGACCAAAAGGTTGGAAATCAGGAGGAATTTCTTCGCAGAAATGGTGACTAGACGCTGGAGTGGGCTGCCCAGGGAGGTGGTGGAGTCACCGTTCCTGGAGGTGTCTAAGGAAAGACTGGATGTGGCACTCAGTGCCATGGTCTGGTTGACCACGGTGATGCTGGGTCACAGATTGGACTCGATCACCTCAAAGATCTTTTCGAACCTGATTGATTCTTGTGATTCTGCGAAACGCAGCCTGGCGGGAGAAAGGGAATTAATCCAGAGTGATTTTCGCATATCGTTCTCATAAGAGCACACATTATTACTGTGTTGGCGCCGTGTGGAAAGGGGGAGGGAGAGCGAAGGAGTGCCGAGAAGAGCTCTGGCAGTCCAAATGCGCGCCGCACTTGCAGAGGGGTGTTTTCCAGCAGCTCTGTCGGTGTGCGGCTCGGGAGCGTCCCTGTGCCAGACAGCTGCTCGTCCGGGAGCCGAGCCGGCTGTGGAGCGAGGCTCGCCGAGAGACTCTTTGCTCTGCTTTTGTTTCCGTTGTCATCTTTGTTTTAGAGTCACACTCAAACAACCGTACGTGGTTCCAGTGCTTCTCTTTGAAGCGTGTGTAATAAAACTGTAGAGCATAGGGAAGAGAACTACATCTGGGAAATGCAGTGCGCGGTGTTGGTATTTAAATTGGCTTTTTTTTTTTTTTGTCACGGAAAAGATATTTTAACTACTCAAGTTTTCAAGAACCTTTCAGCGCACTCTAGAATTGTGAAGGATTCTTTTTGCTACAAAAGGCAGGAACAAGATGATCTATTGACTAATGACAGACAACAAGCTAATCGTAATTTTCAAGTGACAATTATCAACAGTTGGCATAACTTGGAATGTTACAGATTCTGTTCCTAGAGAACAAACAGAATTCCTCAGATTAAATCTGTGTACTTTGACAGAGGAAGTGCTTTAAATCAAATTAAATCCTTGAGAATAAGAATATAAATGTATAACTGACCAGGTGCTTATGCATCTTGAGAAGGTCAGTGTAGAGTTAGTGGCATATGAATGAGTGAAGTAACAGGAAACCTCAAGAAAGAGGAAGTACTTTTAGGACAGATATTTCAATTAATATTTATATTCTTTTAAAGATTCAAAGTTTTGCATATATATGAAGTTATAAAGATGCACATACTTCGGGGGAATAAAAAAGCTCGAATTTTTTATATTTTTATGATTGTATTTGTGGTGTGTGAATCTACTACCAGAGTGTTTTTCTGGTATGTCAGGGAGGAAAGAACAAACATATTTTAGCTTCATCATGGAATTTTTCCCATGGCTCCAGCAACCAATGTATATGTATTTATGTTTATATACAGTTAGGTGTTGCTGCAAGTAGTCATTAACAAAGCTTACGTTGATTTAAAACATGCAAACCACAATTGATTTATATTACGTATAGAATTTCTTTCTGTTATCACCTCTTGATTGTGAAAGGCTGGTACTTCCTGTGTCTTTAGATATTTTTTTTAATAGAATGTATTCCTTCAAATTCATGATCTTATTCAGTGAATTTCTAAACTCCTGATTTTGTTTAAAACGAGAACGAGTTTTTCTGTCTGCTGGGATGACGTAATAAAATCTTACTCAGATAAGCTAGAATTATAAGATGTGACATTTCATATTTAAATTCAGTAGTGGGTCGCTGTTCATCTGTTTTAACTTAACAAATTAATGTAACTTTCTTTATTCTGAGAAGTGACGGGATAATGTATTAATGAAATTTTACTTCATTCTTCCCTTGAATTTAAGAACTTGGAAAGATGTCTGTGTTCTGCACTGTGAAAGCTGAGTCCAGAGAGCAGTTAAAATTTTTAAATAATAAGGTTGTTTATTTACAGTGCTCTCAATTTTTTACTTTTCTGCTAGGAATGCCACTGGGAATATCCTGGAGATTCCAAACTGATTTTTCACAGGACTTTGTACTTTGGAAAATGTAGATTTTTAAACAGTAATAAGGGGTTGTGGAATACATATAAATTTTTCACCTAAAAATCTGTCTTTATTTTAAACTTCATGCATCTTCTTGTGGACTTGCTTTGAAAGAGAAGAGGATTGTTTACAAGCTGAATTTGTAATAGTCACAGGAATAGAAGACATCAGGCAGCAATTGAATTGTCAGAAACTGAAGTGTCAGGGATCATCTGTTACATTTCATTCCTTTTGCTTCCCTGAAAGAAACTGCACATATGAGGAACAAAAAATCTATGATGTGACCAAGCCCATAGCTTTTTTGGACATTAGTTTTGAATAACATGGACATAATAGTGCTATAGAATAAAATGGGAAAATCCAGCTTTGAAGGTGAATATCAATAAACTGTTTATCACAAAAGGACAATCAAAATACTTCTAAATGTTGAAGATAATAAACTGAAGGGGGAATTAAGTAGAAGGAATTACTGCAACTTAATGCAAATAAGATGAAGAAAAGTCAAATAAAGCAGTACCTGAATTCTCAAATTAAATTGCATTTAGATTGAAGTTGTGCAGACAGTAATAGCAGTAAACTGATATAGAGTAATTAAAGAATATGTGGGTTCAGGAGTGCACCAAAATTTGTTTTTTCCTATATCAACAAGATTGTTTTTAAAAATACTAAAGTATAATTTTTTTACTTGTGATGTTCTGGTTTATATTGTTTGTTTGGTTTTTTTTCTTTCCTGGGAAGTTACAAAGAGGCTAAATAGCCTCCACGTCTCCTAGGGCTTCTTGCCACTCTTCCCTCTCTAGTTTATTATTCATTTTACTTGATTTTATTTGAATCACAGAATCACAGAATATTCTGATTTGGAAGTTGGATCCACAAGCATCATCAAGTCCAACTCTTCAGCAAATAGACCATACTGGGATTGAATCTGCAACCTTGGCATTATTAGCACAATGCTTTAACCACCTGAGGTAATCTCAGGGTGTTTATCCACGCTGACATGAGCAAATGATCATGTCCTCTTTGAAACTTAGTTTTCACTTCATTTATTCTTCACAGATACTCCCCTCTGGTTATTTCTGGGTCCTCATGTCTGTACTGAGGACAGAAAAGGATCAAGCTCTAAACAAAAAAATCATGATCTTGAGGTTTGTGCTTACCACATGTTTCCACAGGTGCTTGCTCCGTGCATTTCTCAGCTCCATGGCCCCTACTGGCTCTTAGAATAGCACTATGGAAACTCGTCCTGACTTCCAACTTGGTTTTCTCTGTTGCCACAAGACAGCAGTTATATTGAGTCACACCCCATGTAGGTCTAGTCTGGTCTCCTATCTCTAACAATGATCAATAACAAATTTAGGGGAAGAAATGGGGAGAAATCATAAACTAAGATCTGTTAGCATGTACTCCATTCCCATACAGAACATTCTCCCTGCCACCATTGAATGTGGCAAAGGACTTTATGCATTGACATAAGTTGATACAATTAACTTTTCCTTCCATGAACACATGCAGACTGTTCTGAATCTCTGTAAATGTTTAATATTGACAGTGGTCTGTGGTAAGGAAATCCATAATTTAACCTGGTTTTATGTGAAAAAGTTAGATTATCCTTCGTTATACAAAGAATTTCATTGTTTTGTGTAGAGATTGCATCCTCTGCTTATTTTGTTTTCTTCAAACCTCTACCTGCTCAGTTATTTTTAAACAAGGACTTTGGGCATCTGACTTGCAGGTTGAACTGATGCTTCAAGTGTTATCTTGCTTCCAGTAGTCGTTTAAAAGATGCATTTTATGTTAACATTTGCTGCCCATCTTTATTTTGTCTCAGTCTTGGTTGTGGGGTTGTGTCTCTGGAGAACTGTGGTTCCTATGGCATATTCTAATATTTTTATTATCTACACAAAGAATGCTAGGATGTGAATGTGCTGCACCAGTCCTGCAAAAAAAAAAGTCCTCCACTTCAAGCAGTTGCAGAGCTAACACTTGGCAATTCTAAAGTGGCTGCATACAATAGATATGCAAGATCTGCTTTTACTGGTTAAATAATCTCTTTATATTTTAAACAAGCATATTCAAATACTGATAAGAATATGTAATGAAGTCTGGAAAGTTACAGGTGTGCTGTGTGCAGGAGAATGTTGTGACTGGGTGCGTTGTTTTCTGTACTGCAAAATGGATTATTAGTATGTAGGTTCAGCTTGAGTAAATCTCAGTAAACTACTGGGCAAGATTAAAGCAGGAGAAGTGCAGAGAAGTTCTGGCACTATTAAGAGACAGGGCAAAGTTCTTCCAGTGTGAGCCAGTTCTATGGCTGACCGTTGTTATGATTCTTTTTTCTACTGGTACCCAAGTAATGAAAAAGACAATTCGATCTTCTTAAGCAAGATCCATAACTTTCTGGTGGTATCTGAGACAGTATGGTTCCATTTAGTTCAGTTATAGCAATTGCACATTTAAATCAAGGATTGAAGGATTTTTCAGCTTCAAGTATGAATTCACTATCTCCAGTATGATGTGCTTGGCAGAGTTACAATCTACTATGGCAGATAGTGGAATATGATACTGAATAACATTTGAAATATCGATGCCATCTGGCTTAAATTGTGAGACTACTTAGAGACTTATGAAAGCAGAGGGGGGTTTTATTTGTTTTTTGTTTGTTTGTTAGTTTGTTTGGTTTTTTAAAAAGCCACTACTGACTTTGACTGAAAGTATTTGGAGACATTTTGTAGCTTTAAGGTAGACAGTGCTTCTTAACCATTTCAAGCATCAAAACAGTAAAATAAAGCATCAAAACAGTAAAAGCTGAGTGTAAATGGTGGAAAGAAGAACCAAACTGCCAGACATATTAAAAATTCACATAAGCAAAACGAAAGGAGGTAGTAGGCTCATTAGAACCTCTCTGAGTAATGAGTACACACATGTCTTAAGGACACAGTAAATTACGTGAGAAATAGAGACTGGCATGTCGATACAGCTTTAAACAAGTGTGCGAAACAAAGAAATGGGGAATTAAAGACATTTTTATTTTGGAGAAGTTGCTGTTATGCCACTGAATTTCTTTACCCATTTCTGAGCATCTTGTTCTTAATAGGTTATTTTTGGGTTTATTACCACTTTCTTTACAGTAGTTTTTTTCTGTCAGAAAGTTGGGCATTTTGGGTTGAGGATTCTGTGCTTCCTTAGTGGGATAACAGCAGTTTAGCTGGGAAAGCAGTAGGCAAGGGGTAAAAAAAGTTGATGATTAGAGACTGGAATTGCACAAAGGTTCATTGAGGAATGTGACTGGTACAGGTAGCTAGCCAAGTAGAGGGTTCCATTAGGGCTGGAACAAAGAAGATAAAGGCAACACAATTTGCCTTAGTTCTATCGCTTAAACAGAGTCTTGAAATTCTGAGTCACTATTTCTCTGCCTTAGGAAATTGTATGTAAAACACACTGTCAGAAGATGGGTTTAGTCAACCCCAGTAATTACATATATCCACTCACATCTGTGTCACAATACAGTCAGAACTAAAATGATGTGAACATTTTTCCTGTAATCATTCTTTTGTGTATAGAATAGTTGTATGCTTGGTGTAGATGAATGAAAGCTCTCTCCAGTTGTTTTTTTTTTTTTTCAAAAAATAAAGCAGTGAAGTAGTGAGTAAAGTTCAAATGGTTCGTTTTTGTCATGCACAGCTTAATTCATTTTTTGGCGTAGTGTTTCTGCATGATAAAAATCCAGTTAATAAATCAGATTTTTCTAGGCAGCTACAAATTGTAAGTATTTTATTTTATGGATGGATTACTTTATATACAATGGTCTGAAATATTTTGAGTAGTACTTAGAATACTCTCAAGGCGTCATCAGCTATTATTTTATCTTTTTCATTCAAGAAATGCTCATTAATTGTGCACATTTGTCCTACATTCTTTTACTGTGGTTTTTGTCTAGCATTATTAAAGAATGTGTGTAATGTAACTAGAATCCTCTTGGAGGTTACTGAAATAAAACTGCTTTTTCTTTCAGAAACAGTATGGCTATTGTGTACTAACAATTCTGTTCAGTTATGTTTTTAGAGTATAACAGTAAGAATAGTGTGTCTGTTTTTGGAGTAGAGAAGGAATGCAAGTAAGCATAATGTAACCAAGTGATCTGGAATTTGGCTAGCGTTCTAGGAACGAATGCCAGCACTTAAAAGCCTTGGATAGCTCTTTCTTGTTATGTTGAATGAGAACATTGGTCAAGCATACTCTACATTAGAAGTATTCCTGGTAAAACATCAGGTTTTCAAAATTGTTCTTTAATCCACAGTACTTAGCTAATTAGGGTAAAACTGATGATGTGAATAGTTGAAATCAAAGTGATTTTGATGTAGCTAAACAAAGGAAAGACTGTGGGCTAACATGCCCAGTTGCTTCTTTTAACAAAAAATTAATGGTACATCATGGCACAGTAATGCTAGTACACAGAATATAACTTCTTTTCTATAATAATGATTTATCTTTCAAGTTGTTCATTTTTCTCCTCTTATGCCAGTATAATTTTGTTCTCAGGCTGATTCCAATAGATGTTTTCTTTTCTTCTTGATCCAGTAGATGTTTTCTTTGCTTCATGAGCGTAGGAGTTGCTGATAATGACAGGGATATTATTACGGTTCTGCTTAATGGCTATGGAAATACAGTTTTAATAAAACTTTGAATTATTCATAAGCAGTTTCTTATTTGATTACATGTGCTCTGACTAGAAGATTTAAACAGGAATAAACAGTCTGTCTTAAAATAAGTAAAATTCTGTAAAAAGAGTTTAATTTAATGTAGAGACTGAAAACAGGCCCTAGTGAAAGATGCAAAAAAAAAGTCATCCAATTGTTCATACTTTAAGCTGTAGCACAGATAAGCATTTTAAACAAATGACAGAAATTTTGCGACTTGTGTGTTGAAGCATTGACTGCCTTACTGTTACTGATGGATCACTTCAAATCATGAAACAATGTAGAAAATTCTGTGATTAAACCAGTAGTAAGCCTCTGAAACAGTGTGCTACTCTGCCTCTGATTTTCTCCAGCTGTTTTACTTATTCCCATTTCCAGGTCTTTTTGCTCTGTTGGTTCCTATTCTCTCCTGCAATCAGAATTATTCTTACCCATATATTTCTGTTTATTTCCTACTTCATATTTCTCAGGTCTTCACATCTGATGATGTGTCTTTCTTCTCCTTTACATCTAATGCTCCAACCCTTCTGTCCGATCAAGGTTTATACATGCATTTTGTTTTGAAAGTAATTTACACACATTCTGAATTATGTGTTACGTCAGATTTCTAAAGTAGCGACTCTAATCATTCCCTTTTCATTCTCCAGAGTGATGGTAGATACTGTTAGAATTGTTCTTTAGGTTCAAATGGCAAAAATTTATCTCTTTTGTCCATTTGAGTCATGTGGAGGGAGGTAGGTCAAAATCCTTTCAGTGCCTTTTCTGCAGGTACTTTGTAAACTCTTTGGCCTATGTGTGTTTGGCACCTGCCATCTGGACAGATCAATCTCTTTGCCGATTACAGTTTTGAAATTCCTTCCCCAGAGGCATGATAGATATCCTGCTTCATCCCAGAGAAATGTTGTATGAATGAGATTTGAAATTAAAACCCAAGAAAATCATGGTTGGGCTGTCAAGCATCCATAAAAGCGGTTGGTGAATACACCAGCTTTAAAAAAACCTTATGACTAGACAGAATATCTGTTTGCTAAATACCTTGGGAAACCATTGATCATGTACATTCAAATTTGCATAATTATGCCCATGTTCATATGTAGCTTGTGCCTTATTCTGAACATATGCTTTAAGTTCTAACTCATCATACACAGTTTATGTTCTAAGTCTAGCACATCATGTGTTGCCTGGGTTTCAGAAGCTGTTTTTTCACCTTAGGATCAGCTCGTTGTCAGTGTGTTTATCTTTTTATGCAGAATGAGTGCTCCCAAAGAAATTGTATCGATTACAAGTTCTTTTTTAGCAGCAGAGGAGCAGCATTTGTCAGAATGAATCATTAACAATAGTCGGAATGCACTCTTCCTGCCTCTTCTGGAAACCTTACTGAATTTGAAGTATCATTAATCTGGGTATATGCCTAGGTAGATGCATTTTTGTTGTCAGTGAGGAGGTGACTCTTTCTTCTTTTCAGTGGTAGTTACTGACAGTAAAGCTCATTCTGCCCTTTGTGTTTTTGTACCTCTCACGATACTCTTACTTCTCTTTGGCAATAACAGATGCGGATGCTAGGCTGCGCTATTCAAAACAGCTGTTTCAGCTGCAGTTACAATAGTGAGTACCTGCTGGTATTAGATGTTTTCTTATACAAACACTGCTAAGTTACTAGTAGAATTTCTTCTTTATTTGTAATTCTGTTCAGCAGAGGATTTGAAAATTTACTATTGCCTTGAATAGAATTCTTGCTCTTTGTAACAATTTAATAACTTCTTCTTTTCCATTCTAAAAATTAGAATTTTCATGTTTTCTGTGACAAGAATTCTCTTGCATGGTAATTAATAAGATATGTAAGTGGAGTCGATTTAATCTATGTTTTGGTCAGTTTGCCACTGGATAGCAGCATAAAATTCTTTCATTAAAGCTGATACCTGTTGCAGATACATGATCAATACATGCTGCACACATCAGAAGAATCTTACTGGAACAGAGTAGCCCTTATCCTCCACTTTGAGAAAGGTGCCTTTCTAAGATTTAAGTATACATTTTTGTTTTCTATGAGTATATGATTCTTTATTATCGTATTTGGAATAAGAAAGCTGTAAAAGGCAAGCGCAACTAAACTTATTTTAAACCAAATAAATTCTGTCCTTTGGTTTGAATTTTTTTTTTTTTTAACCGATTAATGCATGATATTGATTGAATGGGCCAGGTAAAGCACAGAAAAATAGTTCTAATTTTGAAACAAGAAATAAGCGTATCTCACAGACCTTACAGCTGATACAGTGTCAAATTAATCCTATAATTGTGTATAGGTTACGTAAATAAAATTTAATGGTATACTGTGTAGTATGAGACATGGAACCTAAGGTGCACATAATTCTGTTTATGGAGTTACACAGCTGCTGCTTGTGATTAGCTGCCTAGGGAACCTGTGTTCAACAATCCTTTTTAATGAGTGTTTTTAACAGTTTGGGTTCCGTGGTAAAAGAAGAACCAGATATAGAATGTCAAATATAACTAAAATAAAAATAAATGAGGATTCATAATGTAATTTAGGTATAGATTATGTATGTGTGTGCAAGCACATGTGTATATGCTTTTAAATATTTTTTTGAAAACATTCAGTGATTTTGAAAGCTCTTTTACAAACAGTGTTCAGTGTTTCAAATGATAAATAAAGAAAAAAGTAGTGATTGCTTTCTTACTGCTGCAGTTAGTTTCTTTCCCATAAAGTTACTTATTGCAATAAAAAATAAAATAAAATAATCACATTTTCCCCCTGAATTTTAAATGTAATTCATTGTTTTAATGATGTTTTTCTTCCATCATGACATTATTCGAAGTCAAATAACTATAGAAATACAACTTCTTTAAACGTTTTGTTGGTCCCTTCTAACTGAAATACCTTATTCTATTCTTTTCTGTTGTCCAGTGCTATGCATCTTTTGGATTTGTTTGTGCAAAAGGAAGAGAATGACTATAGCATTTTTATTAAATATCTCTTTTTATTAAATATCTTTGAAGTAGAGGAAGTAAAATTGTTTTCCTCGTGCGAGTTTTTGATACTTAGATAATTTGTTTCTTTTGTCCACTTCACTTCTGTTTTTGTGAGCTACTACTTCCAGTGTTTTTGTAAGATTAAAGTAGGTATTTCCATCCTGTGTATGATGTCAGCATGTAGAACAGCCTCTGCTAGAAGTAGTTTTTCAGTAATTGTAACTTCTGGTTTTGTTGAACCTTGTAATTTATTATACTCTATGTCTCAATTACACAACAGAAACTTTTAAATATGGTTAGTTTTCCCCCTTTGTCTTGATAGCTTTTGTTTTCTCTATGATGAACATATCCTCAACAGGGAAGAAGACTTTATTGTTGATCATTCATTTTCAGGGAGGATCCCTTAGAGTGTTCAGAGTATGCAGGTGTGGTTCAGCCATGGTTTATGATGCCATAAATTGTAATGTGGATTTTAACAAGCAGAAAAAACCCGCATGTTTTGCAATGTGATAAACTACAGGAAATTCAGGACAAATAATGGAATAAATGATGTAATTACTAAATAATGGAGATGTCAAATCTGTATAAGGAGTTCATTAACTGCAATTACAGTTTGGCTTAGCAACAGATATTTGGAAGTATTTGTGTTATTTAAAGGAGGAAACTGTTTGGAGTTGAGGGACATTTTGGTTTTAATCCAAGTCCAGTCATAATCAGTAAAATACGTATGATAGAGATATAAGATGAATGATAATGCTTAGCAGAAATTCTTACAGAATTCTGTTAATCTATTGAGAGTTCACTTGTCCACTCACTGTGTAATGGTCTGGGCTGAGGTACAGTGGCCATAACCTTTAAGCAGACCATTTAGAAATTTATGCTGACTTGTAGTGGTGATCCATATTTTATTTTTTTGAAAATTAATCCTATCACAAGGTATTGCTGTTTCCCAGTTACCCTGGTGAGAAAGTTATAGTTGTCCTCTTCATCCACAATGAGATGTTGACCCTGTCTGGCTGCTGTCTTGTCACCATTTGGAATCTGGGTTATTTTCATGTAGTTGAAGGACTTGTCTCAGTTTCTAAGCTCGTTGTCAGAGTTGAAGCATAAAGCATTAAAAGGGAGAAATGGAGAGAGAGAGAGCAAAAATCTAAATTATTTAATTTTTTCTTTTGCATGTATTGTCCTTGTATGGATCAAGAAGTTCTTAAGACAACCGTAGATACTACACCATATTATTCCTTTTGCAAGCCTTATTTACCCTTATGTTTTAGATAATCGGGTGTAGTGTATATTCCACATACATTCTATTTACATTCTTAATGCTGTAATTGTAGTTCTCTGGAATAGTATTTCAGAAATAAATGGAGTACTAATTCAAGCCCTGTGGTGTGAAAGTGCAAAATTGCTAAAAATAAAAATAATAGAAAACCCACTGGCCTTCCTACAGGAGCTCCATTTCAGGCCCTAGCTGAATCTTATTAGTATTTCTCCAGCCTCTGCTTCTCTTATGATCCTGACTTCCTCATCATCAACTGATGTTACTGTAATTTTTACTGATGTAAGTACTCAGGAAGCATACTAGCTTTATTTCTACAAAATTTATTCTTGTTTTCTCTTATGCAAAGCCTGCTTATTGTCCTTTGCATTTCTTCCTGCTATCCCTCATCTTTGTAAATTGTCTATTTTCTCAGTGAAGAGAGGATTTTTTTCCACTTTACTCAGTTGAGATTCCATTTCTTTTCTTATGTATTTAATGCTTCAGAAATACTAGAAGACCAAAAATTCTTATATATCTTAATCGGTCTGTAAAAGTCACTTATTTTCCACAAGGGTTCCATATTAGAGGCACCTGGATATGGCACTTGGGGTGATGATGGTGGTACTCTGTTGACAGTTGGACTGAATGATCTTGAAGGTCTCTTCCAACCCTGAGGTTTCTGTGATTCTGTGATGTTAGAATGAGTTTTACATCAGGTCTTGGCAATGTAAATCCTAATCTGAATATATAGGATACCTCCACAAAAGAAAGAAGGCAATGTGTGAGTTTAGGAGAAATAATTTTACCCTACAATTATAGAGGGTAGCAAATCCTATCAGCAGCTCTTTAGCAATCTGCTGATCTACAGTAGCTGGAAAAAAAATACTTACAGGGAAAATATTATGTGTAAAGTTTAACTGGTGATCAAAGAAGTTGAGCTTAAGACTCTAAAATGTCATGCTTACGATTTTGTGAAGTATTTTTATAACTGACAGCTTAAAAATGCAGGTATATCGCAGTTACAATTTTGTTAAGGTAAACAGAAATTTTCTAGCAAGTGGCTTAGTGGACCTGGATTTATCATGATGTTCTCAAAAACTACCAATGTATGATAAGCACATTCATTATGTAATATGAAACACATGCATTCTGTATTGCTGGCACGCTGAAAGCTTGGAAACATTTCAACAGCTTCAAGGCAGCAAGTATGTAAAGCAGTAAGATAAAATCATTGATAATCAAGTTCTAGACAGAGGTTACACCACTGTTAATGAAGCAATTCTCATTAAAGCAGTTTTTCTGCATAGGACGTGCCTCACAGAATAGGAATGACTCTT
>NW_008237242.1:502809-511963 GCF_000691975.1 Corvus brachyrhynchos | reverse complement strand
TAGTAACCCTGAATGTGAGCAAATTGGAGGAAGAGGTTCTGATTAATTCTCTTTGGGGAAAAAAAATCAGCATTTTCACTACAATCTTAGGTGTGAAACTGTGTGAAAAAAACCCAATAGAATAATAAAATAGATGAAAAACAGGCGTTTTAGTTCAGAGTCCATTCATAAGCAATAAGAAAATAAAGTGTATTGAGAGAGAAAAGAGAATTAAAGGAAGTGAGGTCTATTTGTTCAGCTGGAGAATGTTGATATATTTCCTTGCTCAGTCCTTAAACTGACACTAACCTAAGAAGGATTTTATGATGAGGTATTTTAATGGAAAAATAACCATATTTGCTATACCTATATCCCAGTCACATAGACTTAGAGGCTTAAAGTGACCATGTTTTTCGTGCCCCAGTAAGATACCTGTTTATACTGTTACAGCTTCTGTGCAGAACAGATATATAGTAATTGATTGTTGAGATACAGTGTAATCTACTTAAAGTATTTCTATTTTCTTCTAATATTTTGGCTAGAGTACTGTAATACTGAACGTGAAGATTTGCTTTCAGTCAAGTTGTAAACTTGGGAAATTTTTTTCATATATGTGAACAGTTTTATTTTTATTCTTATACAATTTAATTTTTTTTAATTTACAATTTAAAATCAGGTATAATATGAAATTCTGACTTTTTGAATTGTGGGGGTTTTTCCCCCTAATTCAGGAGCTTGTTTGTTATTTAATCCATTTCATGCTCAGTTTTTAAAGAAAAGAAAATCAAATGGTATGACACAAAACAGTAGTCCTTGCAACAAAATGCCAGCTGTTAAATCATTAGGAACCAGTCTGACTTGACATTATGATCAATATGCTGGATCTCATTTGTGACAGGTGTGGTCCTTTTGTGGCTTGCATAGGAGATTATATGTTTAAATGAAGTAGAAAATTATACATTGTAATTTATAGCTATTGCTAGTAATTACTGTTTATTGCATTGCTGTGACTCAGAAATCTATTTATGATAGGAGTTAAATACAGAAGATGCTGATGCCTGAGAACATGTGTGAGGTGAAGGTCAAACCATATTTTCTAATTTGTTGTTTCTTTTTTAGTTTAGCATTTGACTTTAAACATGTTTTATCTGTAGCAGCTCATCAGTTGATGTAACTTGGGATTAATTCTCAGTGTTCTATGCACAGCTGGATACTGAACTATCCATTCATTTTATTGTCCCTACAAAAATAGGGTGCAGTCTATCTTTTAACTGAGGGACAATCTCTGAAATCACAGCAGCTTAAACTAGCACTTGTAGCAGACAAAGACCATATATTTGTTGTTGCCTAAACTGTGCTGCTTTGGTGGTCTTGCCAAGCAGCCTTTTCATTGGTCTAAAGCCTAGTTTGTTTGTTACAATTTCCTAGAACCATAGAACGGTTTGGGTTGGAAGGGACCTTAAAGACCATCTAGTTGCAGCCCACCTGCAATTGAATTTTTACATCATTCGATGTGGATATGGTGTTACCATCTTTCAAAGCTGTATTCTTTCATTTTAAGTTAGACTGCAAGATGTTTTCATAAAAGAAGTTAAGCTATAAGAGAATCATCAGTCTAGTTCTCTCCTGTTACTTTTTGTGTATTATCTCACTTTGATCCTATTCTGGTCAGTCTAAAAGAGTATTTTTACCGTATACAGCCTTTAAAATTTTACCTGTGCTTTTGCTGTTAAGTTACTTTTTAAATATATCTTAGTTTCTTAATTTCCTTTGAATGTTTTCAGATGAAGTGCTGAATTAAATATTATTATGAATAGATATAGTTTTATATATTTTTGGTATGGTTTTTCTTGGTTGCTTTTTGTTTGCTTTTCTGAAATGAACTCTCCGGTTTTTTTTAAGAATATGAGCTTTTTTGCACACATACCATTAAATTTTGGAAGCAGATGATGTGATTATAAAGACAAATGCATGTTTACGTCATGGTGGGATTTTTTTTAACATTGGTAGATCACATGTGTAAATGTTTTCAGTATTTCAGAATAAATCTCAGTGAATATATCTATTTTTATGTATATATGTATCTGTGTCTATGTAAGCATATATAACTCGTGTATACATACATAGTGTTACACATTTTATGTTAAGCTGTCTCTTTATAAATATGTAGCTTAGTGTTGTGAGAAAATGCTCACCATTAACAATTTGCTGTCGCAAATGAGTATTTTATATCACTCAAAGAATCGCCAGCAAAGGTGCTGGCCCCAGCAGGTTTAATATTTAAGTGAAAATGTAACAAAGTTCATGGGCAAGGTTCATTCTACTTACTCAATGATTAAAGCACACACAGGAAAAATTGAACTAGAACCTAAAATCAATCAACCTAAAACTAAAACTAACCAAAAAGCATCTACATGTAAGCTGGGAAAGGAAAAAGGGCAAGGATAGGAAAGGATTAAGGATAAAAATGAGTAAAGGAGACACTCCTATAGAGTCACAAGATTTTGACTAAACCACTTGGCCCAGACTTGACCAATGGTTTAGGCCTAAAGGTTTTAACAGCACTTAAACGTAACAGCACACTTACTAGATATTTAAACAATCTATCAAAAGATTCTATAGAATTTACTGTAAGCATAACAATATTTCACCTCAGGCCTAACTTACAAATCTAAGTTACTTAACAATCTAAGAGAGCAACATTCGTAGTACCTCTGCTTTAGCTTATTCACACTTGTACACACGCCGACCTGAAGGTGTATGTACAAGGTAATCGCTTGTGAAAAACTTCCCTCAAGGTCAGGGAAATACTCACATTGGATACTTTTGCATCTTCTCAAGAGGTGAAGGGCTGGGCCTTGAGGAGTGGGGGTATCAGCCCAGGATCCATTGTCATTGTTCACTGGTCCTCCGAGTACAGCAAACGTGCTGAGAGGTGCTCCACTCAGAGGAAGATGCGATCGCAGACCACTGCAGGCCAGGAGAGCGGAGAATCATTTATGAGGTTGCAAAAGATCTAAGATCATCAAGTTCAACCTCTGACTGATCACCACCTTGTCTACTAGACCATGGCACTGAGTGCCGTGTCCAGTTGTTTCTTGAAGAGCTTCAGGGATAGTGACTCTACTACCTCCCTGGACAGTTCAATCTAATGAATTCCAGTCAAACAATCCGTTCTGAGAAGAAATTCCTTCTGAAGAAAGGTTATGCTTAGGACCACTGTATCTAGGATCACAAAAGAATTGGCTTAAGTTATAATAATCTTCCATCTTGGCCACAATTCAGGTTGGTAACTTCAGTGACAAAAACGTTGTTTGACTTAAGTTGTTATTCAGGCAAGAAAAATAAGTTTCTAAAGTGGTTTGTGTTAGACAGCACAAGTTCCTGGGAGCAGACAGTATTTCTAATAATCTCAAGAGCTTAGTCCAGGTGCTGTTTGTCAAGGCTGAGGCCTAATGAGCATTTCTGAGATCACAGTGCAGCCCAAGGGGCAGGGAGCGAGGGGAATGCACCATCACACTTATTCAATGTTTTTGCTTCCTGCATAAGACATCCTTAAAAAGATACATTTAAAGAAATGAAAATGGGAATGACATGCAACTTGCAATTACTTTTCTTGGCCCTGGGAGAAAATCTTTATCTTCAATTCAGCAGTAGTCACTGTCAAAAGAGGAAAGAACAATAATATTGGAAAGGGAAAATTAATTTTGAACTGGCATAAGAATCTGCTTATTTTCCAACTAGTTGAGGGTTTTTTTAATAATACTCTATTGATGTTGGGAAAGAAATAATGGCTTCTACTGTCTTTTAAATATTTTGAGCTTTTAAGCTGGTACGAGAACGACTTGGTACTGCGTAATTTAACTGTGTATGAGGAGAACAACCTGCTCTAAGAGATTATGTGCTGTCTGTTAATTACTTCTTCCTAAAGTGAGGTATATGATTTTAAAATCAAGGGGAAACTTGATGCAGACACAGCCATAAAAAGTGATGATTTTCTCAATTAGTAGTGAATAGTATACCTGTAAGACTACTGGGTTAGCCTCTGAGGAACACGAAAAGCATTAGTAGTATGTCTTAAACACTGAGCAAAATGTATTTCCTGCCCTCCATGCACACCCTCCCCCAATCACTGGAAGTAATATTCCTGTCAGACAAACACAGCCATGCAGTCCAGAATGACTAGATAAATAATTGGATACAGAAATACAAGTCAATACAATGAGTTGCTATTGACTCCCTTTACTCCTTATTCGCATGAACAAAGTAGATGGCGATTTTGTATTCTAGTGGTCAGATCTAAATGGCTTTGAGTGATGTTTTATTTATAGAGCACTTGGTTGCCTATAAGATGAGTTGAAGTGCAAATTGTGATCAGGATTAAGACTGACTTTTTCATAGCTGGTAAAATAGCATCAGTAGCCAGGTCTGGATGCGTGGATAAAGTATAGACTAGTAAGAGGAGTTTTGCTGCTGTACTTCAGACTGTCCCCCATATGTGATGAGTCAGAATTTGTTCTTGGAATCTGAAGAAGTTATGTTTGTAATTCTGGAGTCAAAAACAAATTGGAGAGCATCATGACAAAATCTCAATCCATTAAGTATTTGGTCTTGATTTTGAACAGATGTATCAATGTGTGAGTGGACCATGTTCTAGGCAGCTGCCTCTTAAGACTTAGGAGCATTTTTGGAGTATGATCTATATGATGAACACTGAAAGCTGAAGAGGCGTATGTAAAATCAACAGCGATTTTGGTATATGTGATGCACTTTTTATGTTACACATGAGGTTTACTTTCTATAACCATAGCTTTTTTCCTAAATTAGTCACTTTCTTTTTGCTTTATTTAATTCTACTTGCGGTAACAACAGAACCAAATACGGAACATGAAACAATTGTATCATTAACTAATCCTCTCCAGCAATATTAGTACAAGTTATTGATATGTTAATCACATCAATAGTGATCTGTAGATAATGCCAATTGCTCTCCAGACATTAATTGGGCTAAGGCTTTGTGGCAGTTAATATTAGAACTAATTCATGTTAGTTTAAATCCTCAATTGCATTTAATTATAGATTTGTTTGTGAAAAAAACAGCTGCACCTTTTCCTCATCACTGTTAGTCTGCCAATTGAAATATGCAGCAGAAGTTTTCTGCACTGGGCAGAGTTATCAAAAGTTTTACACATGTAATCACACAATCTTTGATTATTTGTTGGCCACTGAATTATCTTCTCCGATCTTTGAGACAGTAGTGAGAAAAACTATGTATCTCTATCTTTGCAGATAGTATTATTTGTATTCATAATTATCACAATAGATAAATAGTTTGTGGGTGAATTACAGATCCATCATCATTACAATTCCAAGATTGTATGATTGGGACAGAAATTTGGCTGCTAGCCATCACAATGACATGGCTTAACTAATGTAATCAGTCTTGAAGCAGATTGAATCAGAATTTTCTTTCCTCAGGGAACAGAAGTCCCAAGGTATGTTCTAGCCAGCTGATATGATAAATTACTAATTTTTTTTGTTCTAACCAGGGATGGCAAATATGCAATTTTGTACCTTTCACAGAAAGAGATCTAAGGAGCAGCTTGTTCATTTTTTCCTTCTTTGTTTTTTTCCATTAATGTATCTTCTCCAAGACAGTGAGTGCTAATTCCAGTAAAATGATCCTTATGAAAGAGAAGCCAACTCTTCTGGAAGTGCAGTTTTGTTGAGTTGAACTTTGCTACAAACCTTTGCAAAATTCAGGTCTGCTGAAAACTGAACTGAACCTCTTCTTACTGCTAAATAAAGAAGAAATGGTATGAAAAGGACCTGTACTGCAAGAGTACAGTATATGTATTGCATATATGAAATAGACGATGTGGGAGGTATCCTGCCACTTTATATTAAAAAAGGTAAAAGTTAAGCCACTTTCCATTAAAAGCATAGCATTTCTGTCTCAAAAACAGGTTCCATGTAATGGAGATGATGAGTTTAAGAATGAAGTGAATGGGGAGCATAGGGCTGGGAGCCATGCAAGGGACAAGAAACAGCAAGGAAGCTACGGCATGATAGACAGTCACTTGGTTTAAGGGGATGGCAGTACTGACAGAATTTGGAAGAATGTAGCTTGCTAGTCAGAGTGAAAGGAATAGACAACAATAACTGAGGTGTGATGACAGAAAGGAATGTAAGAGACAGATTTGTATTATTGTGGAGGTTGAAATAGAACAGCCTAGGCAAAGCAAACTTGAAAATAATGTTTCCTTATGATACTCATTGTGATTAACTTGTGCAAGTAACCAGAGTTTCTTTTTCTTAACTATCATTAAAATTTAATTTTTTCCTCATGTTGAGAATCCTGTATTTCTTATTACATTATATACTTTATCACCGTGTGTCTTGCCTTTAGGCCCACCCAGCATCTTACAGATGAGATGGCTACTGATTGGTTGTAAATATATTTATCCCTCTGCTTAGGAAAGGATGAGTCTCTTTCAGAAGAACTGACATAGGAAAAAATACATTGTTGGAAGATATATTAGCTCACATCTTTCTGGTTCTATCACTATTTTACAGATAGTAAGAAGATCAAGATTGCAAAAAATCTACACAGCAAAATAGAAAAAAACTGTTTGTGGATTGGTTGTTTTGGGGTTTTTTTAGTCATTCGTATGGGCTTCTATTTTTCATTAGGAGATCTTTACATAACTTCTGATCATTGAACACTACATTCTTGTTCTTTCTAAACATTGACTACTGCGTAATTAATAACTTCAATATAACCTATTTGGCTTTTAAGTTAGCAGCACTGAAATTACTAGAAGAAATTTTATGGCATGGAGTTCATTGTGTTATTTAATTCTGAAAGTGAGAAAAAGAAACAAAATGTTTAATACTGTTTAAACTTCCTCTTAATAGGAAAATGCAATAGATCTTCTGCCCTATGTTGAAATATATTCACTGTATAAACAATATTTTCTTTTAAAAACAGCTCTAGAAGAGTCTCTAACTCTTCAGCAATGGAATATGCCATTTAAAATTTGTAAAATTTTAGCAGCCTTCTCAATACAAATAGAGAAACGAAGTCTACACAAAGTCTTTGTTTTGTTTTAATCAGTTGCTAGCATTGAGTTTGTAATGTTCTCTGAAATGATTAATTTTATCAACCAGAGACAATCACTCGATCTGTCACATTTTACAGACTGTGTCAGACTTTGTGTAGATTATCTTTCTCCATTTGCATCTAGAAGGATGATGAAATTTGAAAAGTTCTAAATGGCATATACCTTTGATGAAGAGTTTGAGACTCAGCTAGGACTGTTTTTAAAACAAGACCGGTTTTATAAAGCTTACTCTACTGGGAGAAAGGTGAGTCAAAAATATCATTGTATGTCCATGCTTCCTTGTATGACGTACTGACCACAAAATCAACTTCATTCCTTTATTGAAAAGGGGCAAATTATGCCATGCCTTTCTAACTCCGCAATCCAAAAAATATTCTCTTGAAGGAAAAGTATAAACAACAAATATATAGACAAGCAGGTAGTTAAACATGAATTACTACTGTAAAACAGTTAAGTTTAGTGCAGATTTCCTGTATGTCTTCAAGTAGGTGCTGTAATGAACAGTAATTATAACAGAAAAATCAAAACTGGAACTGCAGTGATTGAAAACTTTTATGACAGATACATGGAAATGCTGGCAATTTAGGTTGTTTTGGTTTGCTATTTTGTCTGATAATTACCTCAGCACACTTGAAAAGGCATCATTAATATTACAAAAAGAAAAATCTGTCATCATCACATTAAAGTTTACATTCTCTAATGCTGAAAGCTACATCCCTTTTTAGGAAATAGAAAATTTTATGTCTGATTTTAGTGTCTGTGTCTAGTGGTCCCTTTTCAACCTGTGCTTAACTTTCCTTTCAGGAAAAGGAGCCTGAAAGAATACAGAGATTTTGAAACAAGAAGTGTGAAACAAATCCTTCTCCTGCCCAGGCCCCCAGCTGTGCTACATGATGTAAGTTATTTAAACATTTTGTCTCTGTTTTTTTCCTTTGTAGACAATGAAAAGATACTATTTTCTGTATGTTTAATAATGCTTCATTTTGATTAAATTCTTTAAAAATCATGGTGAAAATTTTAATTTAATTTTAAAATTTAAGTTAATTTAGTAGATATAAAAGATGTTAAAAGACATAAAAGATGTTTTGGAAAAAAATATAAATTGAAGCCTTACTTCATTACTTTTTCAGCTAAAACTGTTAATTAGACTTGTAATACTTTCACAAATTACTCCAGCTGACCTAACCCTGAGGTATGTGAGACTGCTTATTACTACTTTCTTTGCATTGTTACTGTGTGCTTTTATAATGTTTTGAGCATTTAGAAAGTAAATGTTGTTATTGGTTGAAGTTCTATAATCTTGTTGTGTGGTTTAAATAATTTAATTCTTTTGTAGCTGTTAAAAAAATATTTCAGTGTTTCAGTCCCAATGGTCTGGAAGGATCTATTCACTAGTGTATCCAGGAAAAGAAGTGATCTCATAGGAAAGAGATCAACAAATTCCGATATATAAGTTATAGAGAATATGGGGAGGTATCAGAGAACTTAAAAGAAAATAAATATTTAATTCTCTGTATGAATCAAAAAAGTCTGACAAGTTTCAGTTCAGTATCCGTGTTAACACAGTATTAGCACACAATCTGTCTTGCAAATCTTTCAACTGATTTGTGCTACAGTATGATTAACATACATCCATAGTAACTTAAGGATAGAGGCAATAAAATTTTAGAGGAATTTCTTGGCTACCTAGATTGGTAGAACCCACTCTGCAAAAGTGAAGAAATAAGTAAGTTGTTTAAGAAAAAGAAGTGGGAACTTGGAATCCTGAGTAGCCTGTATTTGAAGGAAATGTTCATAGCTCTAATGATTCTCAGTTAACTGACAAGACATGTTACTTCCGAATGTCTTAGAAAAGCCATTCACTGAAGTCCTCACTGTAATTATCACAGTGGGGATACTGCAACACGCGTATCAATCAACGAGGCCCGTGGAAAAGGAATATATATATGGACTGATTCTTGATAGATGTCTCAGAGATGTTTATTTCCCCAGCCGCATGGCCGGGATCTGCCAAGGAACTGCTCAATCACGGGACCCGAGGGTCCTTGCCC
>NW_008237242.1:481079-502651 GCF_000691975.1 Corvus brachyrhynchos | reverse complement strand
CCCGCGCAGGGGAACACAAAACAACCAGTGGGGAACGAGGCTGACCAGGGGCAGGGAAACCCCGTGCCTCCCCCCAGGGCCCCTCTCCCAGGACCACATGGCAGGGGGAGGAGACCCAACGTGTAATGAAATATCAGTTGTGATCAATATGTTATTTTATTTGGAACCTGATTTTTAGTGTAGCTTTGGTTTGTTTTCCATACATTAGTACAAATATATTTTAACATAATTTCTATCTTCATTCTTACATGACTTGTAGGAACATAAGGACGCAGGGTTCCTCTAGAGTGGGTGTAAACATGAACTACCATGTGAGAATCTTGATTTTAGTCATGAACTAACCTTGAGTGTGCTTGTGTTCTTTTTGATCAGTGTCTTTTCCTATTTCTTATTCCTTCTTCTGTTGCAGAAAGCCCTATGTCCTTTTAACTTTGATTTTATCTTGCCCAGTATTCCTCCAAAAGGAATGAACTTGAAATCTTTGTTGTTTATTCACTAGTAATTCTTTTAAAAGAATTTTAAGTTTAGATTTGTCACATCAGTCATTATTGTTTTCTAAGCATTTGTAGTTATTTCTTTCTTTGTTTTGCAGCTGAAAAGGTACTTACAAAAATTAAGTAATTAATTAAATTTTAAGGTAGTTGTGAAAATTAGCTTCCTTTCCTAACTATAGTCCTATTCTTTTCTTTTATACAGATGTAAAATACATGATGTCAGCACAACTGTGTTTGCAACTGTCACTTGTTTCAAAGTTGCTAAGAATTAATGCTGGGGGTTTGCTGTAAGTGCTTTGTCTAATAACATCAGCTGTCCTTCTAAATGTGGTTGTATTTCCTATAAAAGTCTAACTCCTAGATTAAACTCCTTCATCATTAAGGTTTAAAATGTCTAATTAATGGTTTGGTTGTGCATTAACATTATTTTTAAAATGTGTAAAATATTTTATAACAGTGATTTCACAGAGCATTGATAATGCAAGATGCTCGTAGTCTTTATAGACTGAACACTCTTTTAAAAAATAATTTAAACAGTCTGTCATTTTCCAAAAGCCCCTTAGTTTCTTTTCAATGTATTTTCAATGTGCACATTTTGTGTGGTTCAGTCACCTGTGTAAATAACAGCTTTCTCAGAACTGAAATGAGCAAATAATTACTAACAATTTTGCATAAGCATTATTTTATTAAAAATAACTTTTCACAAGTTTACTCAACAACACAAACCATGAGGAGACTAAAGTACAAAGAGTATACAACAAATGCTCTTACTTTTTTTAACTGTGGTTGTGCTACTACACCTACTACATCTTGCTGATCACTGTACTATCTTAGCATATAAGGAAATTGATGCTGTCTCCCTTATTGCATTCTTTCAATCTGGTTTACTTTATTATTTATTTATTTATTTATTTATTTAGGATGTAGTCTGTAGGAAAATAAGTCAAACTATACATTCTACTTTTTTTCTGAAAGTAATAGAATTTATAGTTTTTCCAACTTCCCAGGGCTAAATTGACCAATGTGGGCCAGTCAGATGAACTCTTCATCATTGTTTGTTGGGAGTTTAAAAACCAAACTAAGCAAAGCCAAAAAGACCCCCCAAATCCCACAATAATTTTCTTTACATTTTAAGCCACTGTTCCTGAAGATGGAAGGTCAGTGTCACGGGAAATTGTCTTCATAGTTGTGCTAACCTGATCTTTTTTGTCATCTAAGCTTGTGCACTTGAGGTATTTGAAAAGGAAAATTGAAAACTGATGTATAACCATATTCAATAGGAAAACAATTATATGAGTGGAGTGATGTATTCTTGGTGACCTGTGTTGCTTAGAAACAAACTACTGTCTTGTCAATTGATTAAATGCTTGTCTTCTAATTGTTTTTTACTGGAAAGTCCATTGCAATGCCTGACTCAGGCTCAGACATTCCTCCATTAACCACGAGGTCAAGCTACTATCTGCTGCTTTCCTTTTCTTCAATCTCACTTCATCTCAACTAAAATCACTCAGACACCTCTCAGTGAGCATTTCTTACATAAAGTTACAGTTATTAGTACTGAATTTACCTGGTGCAAGTTGGGTTAGAACACACATGATCACATAGTGCATTTCTGTTACATTAGCCAGTGCACACAAGAAAGGATTTTAAACAGTATTTTATTAACATTAAATTAGTTTATATGTGGCCAGGTAAATAATCTGCCACTAGAAAGTTACCCTGTCAACATTGTTTGAACAAATTTAAACCAATGAAGTAATTTGATACAAGATCTATTCTATGTGTTGTAGTACTGCATGCTTTTGGTGAAGTACAAGAACTTATCTGGCTGGACTTAGAGTTTCAGTTGTTTTGGTTTTTTTTTCTATTAGTTACTGAAGAATGTTTCTAGAATCACAGCTTCCTTGTTCAGCTACAGATCTGATATGTTTCTTTTCTTTTGTTTCACCCTTTATCTTAATTATTGTAAAATCCTTCTTTTGAACTGAAAAACATAGCTGTCTTCTGTATATATTTATGTAAAATATTGCTGCAGTGTGTAGTTTCTCACCATCTCATTTCTATATCTACCTTTAAACTTGTTCCCAAACTTCTCACTTTAGACCCCAAATGCCTCCCTTTCTACGCTAGCCATTATTGTCCACTTTTTAAATTTTCAAGTGGTGTTTTTTTTGCTTTCTCTCATTTTGTATTTCCCACTTGGTAGGAATTTATGCAAACATTCAGTAATTCCCTTACATTCCATGGCTTCTTACTGTGACTTTTGGTCCATGTGCTCATTAATTCAAGAACTGAGTTTCAGAAGTGTTCAACCTGCTTAGGGAATGTCCTTGAAGTAAGTAATAGTAACAAGCTCAGTAGAATTAAGAGCATACAAGAAGATCTTCACAGCTTTTATTCTTTTCCTTACAATGACCTATAGAAAATAGCATTAAATAATCTATTTTCAGGTGAGATATACCTTAAACCTGGACATCATATGCGTTTCTGGATACTGTGGTAACTGCTGTTGTGTTGTCAGGGAAACAGCCTTGTGCTGTAGGCAAAACCAATGAGGATTAAGCAAAGCTATAATATAGCTAAGTCCCTGTGACCTTATCAGGATCAAGATCTGTCAGTTCTTCACTTTGCAAGTGTCCCTCAGGAGTGAGAGAGATATACACAAGTAAAAGCATACCTGCAGTATGCCTGATATAAGTATCAGTCTTGGAGTATTCTAAGAGGTGAAAGCATTTCTCAGTTAGATGGATTAAAAGACTCCGTTTGTGTAAGTAAAATCTTTATAAACTAAATGATAGAAAAGTTTTCATGTGAGCTATGAATGTGGATGAGATAACTGAAATATGATGAACTCTGGAGTCTCATCTTTGTTGAAAATTCACACAAAAATATACCAATATAAAAGTAAATTAAAGTCGCAGTGATAAGAAACAAAGTTTATAGCACTCTGGGATGCAGAGTAGTTGCCAACAGTTTTCAGCACAGTGTTCTTCTTTAGTAGTAAATATTGATGCATGTGTCACTAAAGTAAACTCACACTCCAATATAAATGTATTATTTAATCCCAGTTTTTTTGTATTAAAAGAAGTTAAACATTTCTGTGTAAGTGTTAAATTATTTTTGGTGTTTGTTTCTAATGCAAAATAGAATGTTACACATTAGCTGAATTTTCATAAAAAATACGAATGAGTGAAGGAGCAACTCCATTTTACATGCTTTGGCAGAGTCTCTGGAGTTTATTGTGCTTTTCTTTCTTGTATTGTTGTGTAATATCAAACATGATTTAATGTCTTTCTTAATTAGCCCTAAGTTTTAATTATTAATCTGCATTTATCAACCATTGTATTTTCTTTTCAAGTATCTCTTGTGTTACATGTCCATTATAAAAAAAAAATTAAATTCAGTGTTAGTTCATCTGGCAGAAAATGCCATATGAATCTTTTTCATTAGTGATACTGTCCCATGTCTTGTGCTGAGAAGGGAGCATCTGAGGCAAAGTGTGAAATGAGATGTCTGATATGATAATGGCTTGACTTCTAACATTACCTTGTGATATATTTTCTTTCTTAGTGATTTGTTTTTTTCCTTCAGGTTAATCTAAACCTCTGGCCAAAGACAGTGGATTCTGTTGATTTTGATTATTCCTTTCTGCCATCCCAGTCCTTTTTCTCAGTGGTCCTATATTTCATTCTTTTTAATATCTGATTATTTAAAATACCTGGGTGTTTGGCTCAGAATGATTGTCTTTACCATTTCATCAAAGTTACAGAAAATTTCTGTGTATAAGAAAGCAAGTGTATTATCAAAATAATTGTATTATCAAAGCAAGTTCAGGCATTTTGCATCATGTTTAAAGCCATTATAGAAAACTTGAAATTGCCCTGATTTTATTGCCTCATTTCTGAGAGCAGCCACTTTCCTGATAAGGTATTTCTATCAGAACATCAGGGGAATAAATTAAGCAAGAGGACAGTGAAGATTTGGCCACTGCTGTGAGTTCAATATGATATCAGCCTTCTTAACTATGTAAAATGAGCTGTAGAAAAGTTAGAGATGAGACCATATTCAATACTTTAAATATTTAATGCTTACATATTTAAGAACAGAACAACATCAAAGTTTTTAGAATACATGCAGCAGTTGACTTAGACTGCAGCTTATTTTTTGGAAGAAAAATGCACTGTGATGAAAAACAGAACATTAATTTGCAAAGTTAAAGGATTAGGAAACATGTTGTACCTTTCTCCTTCCTGCTTCCTCTTTTATTATTAATTTTTTACTTTTAGTTTTCAAATTAAGTACAGAACTGCATACTTTTCTTAACGTATTATCTACATCTCAGACTTTTTTCCCTTCTTGCATTTTTTTTCTAATTTTGTACAAATAAATCTGTCCTTATTTTCTCTTGGTCCACCCTGTATTAGAGCTCACTAATATGAATGACCTTGACCAGTAATGACTAAATTAGAAAACAATAAGTAGAATCCAACTTTTTCTTTTTCTTTTCTTTAAACCAACTAACTAGTTCAACAGTGTTCCAGTAAATTACTGCAAGTTGTCTACTACCCTGCTGGTTTCTGGGATAATCTGCAATCCTGAACAATAGTGATAGCAGCAGCAGTCTCTCCAGTTGTTTTGTTTGTGGACAAAGAGGCAGATCAGCCTTTCCCAGCTCATGGAGTGCATTAGGTGAATCCAGGACATGTCATCCTCCCTGTGCATGTGCTGTGCAACTGATCCATGAGTGCATAACAGGTCTAAGATATTTCTGAAGCTGTCGATTTACAGCAGGCCATCTGTGCATGGCCCAAGGCCATGTGTCCAGGTGTTCCAACTTGTTTAGCAGATATCTGTTCTTCCATGTGAAATGCTGGCAAATACAGTTTTCTCTGTAATTTTAAATTACTGGTGTAACTTTGGTCCATCTATTCAAAATACCATGTACCATGGACATTTAATTTTTTGGATCAAATTCAGACATGAATTCAGAACTAGTCATTGGAAAAATGTTATGGTGAAGTCAGCTTAATTCTGTAATATCAATATGGAGGAAACCAGAACTAGACTTACAGTACTCTACTCATGTCTGATTTTTCTTCCTCTTTTATCTTATATGGCTACGGACAGTGCTGTAAAATACAAGAACAGTTTACAAAATCAAAATATTCACATTTGTCATATATTGACAACACAACCCCAGAGAAAAATGAGGTTATGGAAGACCTCAGGTGTTTAGGTTGCTGTTTTCAAAAGACTGAACAGAGAACTGTAGGTTTAATTGAAATAAAGAAAAGCATAATGTCCAAGCTCTGATTTAGTCCAAAGATCTCCTCAAATCTAATTCTTGTGAATTATATCTCCAAAGATTACGGAACATTAATTCCATGATTTTTATGAGATTGTGTGTTTATAGGAATAGACTGCATTCATTATTTCTGCACTGCATTGTAATATGTTGAATTTGGTGCACTATACATAACACAAGTATACAAATCTGTAGGTTGGATGGGTTTTTTTCCTATGCTTATTGTTTTCTAATTTACTTTTAGACTTCTGATGTACATGTTTAAGAGTTAAATTTCTCATGAAGGTAACTTAGTAGCCATAAATCACCTTCTGAATAGGTTTGTATGAGTGAAACACTCAGCCTTGGAACACACTTATTCAAGTTATGAAATACAGATGCTATGGTGGGTATATTAATTAAGTAATGTGTGGTTTCTTAAAAGAAGGACATATAACAATATGCTGTTGTCTATCAGTTTCAAGTGAAAGACTGCCAGCCACAGCAGCTATCTGTGAACAACTGAATGTATTTGTAGTAGCTGTCTTTGTGTCACTGCAATAATAAGTAGCAATAGATAGATAATCCTAACAGAAATCAAAGACACTAACAACTAACCAGGAGTATCTCATGCTTTTGCAAATTCCTTGCCCTATCTTTTTTATATGGAAGATGATGCAAAATGCTTATATCAGCATATTCATATTCGTCTGCGTACTTGACTGCATGTTTTATCATTTGCTCCATTAGTATTTATTTTACTTGTGTTTTGTGTACAAAAATAATCAAACAAATAGAAAAATAGGTAGTGGTAGGCTTTAGATCTATGGATATTCTTTACAAACAACTCACTGTGGGTGTGTTTTTGTGTGTGTGTGTGTTTTACACATTGATTTTCTGTTTGCAAACCAGTTTAAACTTAGAGAGAGGATCAACCCAAAACTTCAGTTATAAGGCTGTTATCACTATGTTTGACTTTATATCCTCCTTAAAATCAAACTATTTGACAGCAGCAGTAGTTAATCATGCCGCCTTGAGGCTTACTGTGATCCAACAAGCAGCATGCAAGCTAGACAGTGCTTAAGGGTGCTCCCTTATGGCTCACTTCATCTTTCAGGAGACAACAAATGAATTCAAGTAGGGAGTAGTAGCTAAATGCCTCCTCTCATGCCTGTCCACATCCTAACTCAGAGAGCAAGGAGGCTGCTGCAGAGGTACAGAACAGTGAAGTCATAGCTCTGCACTGAAGGAAAGTGAAGTGTGGCTTTCACAGCTGTCCTCTCTCTGTAAAAGGGAAGGTGTTTCATTTCAGAATCAAAGTCGTTTGGCTTAATTACCTGTGAAAACTGTGTAATACTTGACAGCAATATGTGGCATGCTACCCTGTAATTTCATTTTCAAACTGTTTAAAAAGGGAAAGTTTGGGGAAGCCTCAATGCTTCTTGGGCTTTTTGATCTCTTGGTAAGTGTTGTGCACATTTGCAGATTATTTATTAAAACAATATAAAACATGCATGTTTTCCACTATTACTTTTATTTGAAGCACCAGTGTTTCAGTTTAATGTTTCAGAAGTGATAGAATCAAGTCCAGAAAATAGGAAAATCAAGAAAAATTCAACTGCTTTGCTAACATTCTTTGTTGTCCCCATTTTGAGTCTGCAATTTAGGTAAAACTTGAGTAAATGCTGGTGTAAATATCTCTGAGAGATATTACATTCTTCGGAAGCAATAATATTCAGCCTGCTTCAGTCTAAGAAAAACACACAGAGGATCATTTAGCTTAACAGTTCTGTTTTTTAAGGGTATTAACAGGCCCACATCCAAGAAAGTGATTATTTCAGTGCTTGTTGCTTAGGATTTATATTAAGGCACATGGTTGCTAACATAAAACTGTTCTGCTTCCTTAGGAAAAGGTATTTAAGTCCTCTCAGGCACGAAAACACGGAAGTGGCTGCAGTGGATCACAGCTGTTCATTTTTCCTATATTCAGCCTGTGGTTGAAGTTCATAACCCATTCTACAGAGAAAAAGGAAAGAATATTGCATTTACAGAATAATCATCTTAATAAAGAAAATTTCATGTTAGATTCTTGCTGCTTGTGAGGCTTGATTTATATGCAAAGACTGCTCAGTTGAGTAAAATGGAGAAAATGAAGAAATGGTGAGTTACTTCTCAGTTTTCTTGAGTAAAGGAGAACAGTATGACAAATAGAAGGAAAAAAACCAGAGAGGCCCACAAATTGACAGTGACACAAGTAGCTGACTGTCTTCTGAATAGTCAGTATTTGATGGATATTGCCTGACCAAGTACAACAAAGAAATTGGGTAAAATTCAGGACAAAATTTTAGGGAGGGGATATGATTGTCTGTCAAGAACATAGTGAGAACGTTGGATATATCATAAAGAAACTTTTGGGCTATTGAGTGATGTTAATTACATGTCCTGATACATAGGTTAGATAACAGTTGTAAGAGTTCTGATATGAGATGTCTGAAAAGCTCCATGTTCAGCCTCTGATAGCAAACAAGACAAGCACTGCAATGCTGCCTTTTAGCATTTCTTTCTGCACTTTGGTATTTACAGTTTCTGAGTCATAGAAGCCCAGTATATTTTCATTGCATCATTTGTTGTTTTATAAGCCCACACTGTTATCTCCTTTCTAAGTTACACAGTCCAGGTCTTTTTTCTCTTTTGTATGGGTTGTTTGTTTTTTTTCTTACATCTTTCCTTGTATTTTTAACGTTATATTAAAATTCCTGTCTGAATTCCTTCTGTTATTTCCTGTGGTTTTTTTCTTTTTTGATAGAGTATGTTTTAAACTAAAATCAGTAATACTAATATATAGATACGGCTTTGATTTCTGTAGTCCATATGAACACTGATAATACTGTCCAACATTCTATTCTTAGAGCATCTGTATAAAAGAGAGGGATTTTTTTGTTAGTAGGTTTCTTTCTTAGTACATCCATTTGATTTCATCTTCATTATAGGTACAACTACTTGGGTTTTTTTCTTTCAGTGTTCACTGAGTTTGTAGGTACCAAGAAAATTGTATTTGCTAATGTGATTTTCAAAGTGGAAATGAAATCTATGCATGTTCTCTTGGTTATAGAGCAGAGCTCAGATACAAACCACAGTCAACTTGCATGTCTTATACGCTGCTGCTTATGGAGATTGGACTAGAGTTTCCTGCTGTTATCTCAGTAGTCATTTGAAATAATAGAACTTCTAAGAGTTGAGGTTACAAACACCCTGTTTAACAGAGCGATATGGTGTTTGGACAACCAGAATCACAGTTAGGCAAGCAGATACTTTTCATCCAGTCGTCGCTTTTATCAGGTGTCTGATATGTTCTTAAGTGTTCAGGATCTTGGGTTTCAAGCCTATTGAATTCCTTAGCCTATGATATTAGGTGTAGTTTATAGGTCCCACACTGTCTAGCAGGGCACATTCATTTTGCACAGGGTAAATGTCACCCTGGAACTTCATCCAAGAATTTTCAGCTTATGTATCTTTTAAATCTTCTAAAAATATAATATACAAGCTTCAGTAGAACCCAGCAGAAAAAACCTAATTTCTTGCATATTTTACACGGTACTAGACAAAAGTGATACTTACCCTACTTCTACAAGTCAAACATATGCTTTTTCCTTTAAAACTCCTTTCAAATATCAGACTTCAGTTTTGGATAAGGCAGAAACTTAGACTGGTTATAACAGGTATTGGGTCTGCAGGAACAACAGGTATTAGATACATAAGTTTCTGTTTTACTGACCATGTGAACCACACATAAACCTTTAATATAATCTGGCATGTGTACATGACTGCTGCATTACATTTTCTTAACAAGGTTCTGTTTAAATTTCCCATTTATTCACTGGCATTTTGACAACTCCAGAAACAGGTCTGGCAGGATTTTTAAAAATAAATATTCTAATCTGTTTTACAATGCTACAATTTTATTTTTTTCATAGTAGTATTCAACTTGGCTTTCCCATACAGCTGCGTTAATGTCTTTGATTACTTCATTTCAGGTAAAAATTCCCTCTAAATTTTCTTTTCCTTGGCATGTCTGCAGTAGATACCTCCTATACACTATCTTCATGAAAGGAATTGGGTAGGACTCTAATGGCCTGTGAATATTTGCCAGTACATGATCAAAAATGTAAACAGAACTGTGTTTCAAGTTCTGCAATTCTTGGATTGAGTAGCTCAGTTGGAAGGGACCTACAATGATCATCTGGTCCACCTTATTATCACAGAATCATAGAATAGTTTGGTTTGGAAGGGACCTTAAATATCACCTAGTTCCAACCCCCTTGTCATGGGCAGGGACACTTTTCACTAGACCAGATTTCTCAAAGTCTCTTCCAGTCTGGCCTTGAACAGCTTCAGGAACAGGGCGTCCACAGCTTCCCTGGGCAACCTGTTCCAATGCCTCATGACACTCCCAGTAAAGAATTTCACCCTAATGTGTAATATAAACTTACACTCTGTCAGTTTAATGACACTCTGCCACGTCCTGTCACTATACGCCCATGTAAAAAGTTCTTCTCCATCTTTCCACATATTATGTATTGGAAGCCTGCTCTAAGGTCTCCCCAGACCCTACTCCTCTCCAGGCTGAATATACCCAACTCTCTCAGCTTGGCTCCAACAGGTCTGTGTCCTTATGTTGGCGGCCCCAGAGCTGGATGCACCACTCCAGGTGGAGTCTCACAAGACCAGAGTAGAGGAAGAGAACCACTTCCTTTGATCTGCTGGTCACATCATTCTTTGGATGCAGCCCAGGACACAACTGAGTTTCTGGGCTTGCAAGCACATGTCACTAGGTCATGTTGAACTCCTCATCCACTTATAGCCCCGAGCCCTTATCCCTAGGTCTGCTCTCAATCCTTTCTCGTCCCGGCCTGTACTTGTGCTTGGGATCGCCATGACCCAGGTGCAGGACCTTGCACTTGACCTTGTTGAACTTCACAAGGTTCACACAGACCTACCTCTCAAGACTGTCATGTACATGTCCAGTCCCTCTGGATGCCATCCCTTCCCTCCAGTGTGGTGACCACACCACACAGCTCAGTGTCATCAGTGAGGGTGCCCTCAATCCCCCTGTCCATGTCACCAGCAAAGATGCTGAACAGTGCTGGTCCCAGCACTGAGCCCTGAGGGACACCACTTGCTGCTGGTGGTGTCCCTTACTTGGACATCAAGCTATTGACTACAACTCATTGAGTTCAACCATCCAGCCCATCAAGATATTCAAGACTGATTCCTGTTCTTAGGACTCTCCAATGGTTCCTGTGCCCCCATGAAATTTGTTCCTTAGGATTTGGGGATTTTCCTAAGCATAAACCATCTACTGATCATACTGATTTGCTTACCCTTTATAATTGCAGTCTTTACTGATAATTTTAAGTTTTCATAGAGTCTAATATAACCAACTTGTATGCAGTATTATTTAAATACACGATGAATTTTACTTTTGCTGAAGAAGTTGAGTTGGTAAGCCCTCAGGTTTGTGGTCTTTTTTAACAACTCTCTGGGTCTTGAGAGGATATGATTAAAACTTTCATTCATTTTTTTCTAACTTGGAGTATTATTAGAAGATAGTGTAAATTTATAAGTCTGAATTTTCATCTGCTTAAAATCATCATAAGTCACTTTGAAACAATGCAGCCAATTACCCTGTTGGGTTTTAAAAAAGAAAAATAAAACCTTACAAAAAGTATGTCTATTTTTGGAAGATATTTAAATATAGAATAGTTGGCTTTCTCAGGTATGAAAAACCTGTATTTAGTAGAATCATAACTTTTTGAAAATATATTATTAGTTATTTATTATTGTGGCTTCTTGATGGCTTCTTTAAAGAATAATTCTGTATTCTTTGTCCAACTATATTTATCATAGTTTTTCCATTCTTTTCCACGATTAAAAAATACTTGTATTTTCTTTTATTCTTTATCTTTCTTATCTCTCTTAAATTCCTTGTGTTCCATTCTGTGGATTACTTCACATGTATAAGTTACTTGTTAAACTGTCCCTCTCAGAAATCTAGGGAAGGGTGATACAAGTCAAATGTTGTTATTGATGCCAAAACAAAATACATTGCTATTGAATTGATTCTAATAGTTAAGCTAGGGGCACAGTGTTGTAGATACAGACTCATGGACTCATTTTCGTTGGAAATAACCTTTAAGTTCAAAGAGTGCATTAAGTCAGCCTGAACCAGCAGCAAAAGCAGTAGCTGTGAGAGAATGAGAGAACATCAGGATAACATTGATTCAGTGTTTCTTTTGTGTATGATTTGTTATTTTTCTAAGATACTGCAGAAATTGATTTAATAAATTGTCTGCTTAGTTGGCATTTAATATTCACTTATCTTGCATTGCCGTGGCTGTTCTGTTCTGCAGCTTTTCCCACGGTGAACCGAACTAATTTACAATGTTGTCAGGCTGCAAATGAGTAGGAAAGAGAACTAGTGCTTATCTTACATTCAGGGCTAAAGGAGGTGAACCTAGGCATGTACACTAGCAAAGTGCTTTGGAAAATGCTGTAAATAAGATGGGTTGCATATCAACACTAATAATTTAGTGACTTTGGAGTCATGTCCCTTCAACACTACTGAGTCCTTTTCATTTAGTTTTGACAATTTGCAATAGTTCATTTTATTATTCTGTTCCAGATCTTGTACTGTTATGTGCATTTGAAACAGGTTTTCCAATACATCCTCTGTAAGGAAAGCTCTTTCTGGTTTGGTTTTTTTTCTGACAGCCTCTCATGGTGCCACTGAAAACTCTTCATGACACTTACAAGTCAATACTTTTTAACAAGGTCACTCATTTAATTTTTTTCTTGAAAGTAAACCCTGGATTGGTGGATATATGAATTTTTTTTTTTGTGTTGGACATGAAGTAAAGAATATGATGGATACAGTTGCAGATTAGTTCCTTAATAATATAAATTTGGACATAAATGATGTCCTGTCCTTTGCTGAGAACTAACTGAGGACCTTTTTCACCTCTTGTGGGTTTACTGACTGGATTCACGGAAATAATCCATTATAATATTGTAAACTTTTACCTCAGCAATGCACCCCTGTGTAATTTACCTGGTTTACATTATTGTTTGCTTCTTGCTCCTAGGTTTCTTGGTCTCTCATAGTATGTCACAGGCACTGTCATCATCCTAGTCCCCCTGTCAGTATTACAGTCTTAAAAATCCTGTGCTTTCCTACTTAGGTGAGAAATCCCAATCCACACTGATCCTATTTTCCTTATTAATCCTGAGAACTCATTTATCTGATTTGATTCAGGTATTTTAGTGTTTAACACTACTCCTCTGTTGCAGTGAACAGTTTTTCCGATGTTTTGTGTACTGAGCACAATAAGCTTTTAATTTATTATTTTCTTTCACTGTGTTTTTATGTGTTTACAATGTTATTAAAGCAATTTAAACCCAGCCATTTTGGTTCCCCCATTTTATTTCTTGTACTGTGCTTTGTATGTGTTTTCCTACCTTTGGTAGTACTTTTTGAGTTACCATACCAGGTTTAAGTGCAACTCTATTCTTAATCAACCAAATCCTCACATATCTGCAAAACAATACAAGTAAGTAATTTCTTAACTTCTTTACTTGCCTTTCATTTCCACCAGTACAATATAAACTTTATAACATTACTGTCTTAAAATTGAGTATGCCTAAAAAAATTTTACTTGATCACTATGAGATTAGGAAAAAAGGGAAATACAGAAGTTAAAGAAAAGCAATCAAATCTGAATTCCAGAGTCTAAGTGGAGAACCACATAGGTATGAATATGAAATGTTTATGGACTAATATATGTTTTATGGGAGGAGGCTGAAATTTTCATCATGCATAGTAGTAGGGACAAATTATTTTTGAGATCCGCTAAGAAATGCACTTATGCAATAGATCATACATGATTCTACACTTTCCTGATATCTTGAGTCACTGTTCTACACTTTCAAGAGACTGAGAAGGTTATGAAATAATAGGATTTCCAGTATTAAATAATAGAAGGTCTGTACAAAAAGTTAGAGGAAATTGCAGGATTTTTTGTTTTGTTTCTTAAATATTAATTTCCTACTTTAAACCTTTTCTAATTTTCTAGGTATTGTAGAAGCCATTTTAATTGAGACTGTGAGATTATTTGCATTAAATGCTACAGTGGTTTTCATTCTCAGTCTTCTTTTGCATGCTTGACAGTACTTCAGATTTGAAGTAATGATGAACTGCACAGTTACTGTTTTGTTGTTTCAAACTCAGAATATCTTGGAAAGACAACTTAGATTTTAGCCTGGTTCTGGATGCATGAAACTCTCCTTTTCCATCACATTCAAGCATGAAGTTTATTTTTATGTTGCACTCTTTGGCTATAGCCTCCTGGAAATTATTTTGATTTGCTTTTTTTATTCAGTGCAAAGGAAAGGGCATTCAGAGAAGGAGTTTTGGTTGTATTTTTGGTCTGTTTAATAGCAGGAGAAAACATCAAAACAAGACATTTGATCATGACAGAAATAGAAAAAAAAATCAAATTAGAAGAATTTTCAGTATAAATAGATGTATAATTGCAATGCCATAGCCCTTGAATTTCTGTAATTACACATACTCAAAAAAACCTCTATGTCATTGCCATAATGAAAAAGCCATCATTTCTCTTCAAAAGCACTTCAGAAAGCAAAATTCAGACAGTCTGCCAGCATATTCAATTTGTCCATCTCTCACAAAAATTGTACACTATCTTCAGTAAGGAAATTGGTCTTCTGTCAAAAGCAAAGTAATTACAAGAATTTCTCAGAAAAAAAAGCGTTGCTCTCATCACTTCTTGGAATTAAAATTGTAACTATTTCTCTTCCCCTTGCTCCCTCATCTGTTTAATTTCATGAGTATATAGGTCCCTGACCTTGGCCTGATTGACAAGGGAAGTTAAAACTGCAAGCACTTACTATTCCTTTCCACACATCAGTGAAATGATGTTAGGAATATTAAATGGATGAACACAGCTTCACTAATATTTAAATTATGGAAGGTATAATGTATGCCATTTCATAGTAAACAGTTTACTTTATAATATGATTTTTTTTTCAGTCAGTAAAAATCTGAAATACTATGATTAGAAGAAAAATGGATTAATTGTTTTTATGTATGATAAACATGTCAGTATATTGTGTACTTCCTGCTAGAATTTACTTTATTTGTTTACAATTATACAATTAGCAAATATTAGTAAACATGAACCTACAGACTGGTTATGCCCTCCATGATCCCTGAACTGCTCCTTTCAAACACAATTTTACTCTCTCTCATCTTTTCCCAGCCTCCAGATAGTAACAACAAGGCTGCTGTTTGATCAGCAGTTGTGTACATTCCATATGTCAGGTTATGAATTCTATTAGAGAAGTAAAATTGAACAGAATGTGGAAGTTGCCAAAAATTATTAATAAAAATTGTCAGCAAAGCTAAGATTGCTTTCAAATTGGGCATGAAGTGTTCTGTAGATACACTCACAGTTTTGGTTTTTTTTAGAGACCTCAATATTCATACTAAGATCCCAGAACCCACAATAAAATGTGTTGGAAGAAGGAGACTAAAGGAGAGTTAAATTATCAGGCCGTATTGCCTAGCAGTGATTTCTTTAATTCTCATTTGAACTTCTCTTTCTAGCTTCTGTGTTCTTTGAAGACTCTCACTCATAAACCATAAAAAGTGTGTTGATATTACAGCTTGTATTTCTTCCCTACTACAATATATAATTTTTCATCCTTTCTCAGTCCTTCATTACTATTTTATTCGAAGAATGTATAACCCAGCATCTCATTCAGAGTTCAGTTCCAAGGCTTAAGTTCATCAAGATGAACAAGATTCTCACATTATTTTTGTGCTGGTCATGGGAGAAGATTGAAAAGAGATGAAGGGATGAAAAGAAGGCTGGGTATCCCACTGGACACAAGTGAAGTCTTCGTAGTCCATTGGACCTGATGATATGCGTCCCAGAGTCCTGAAGGTATTGACTGATGAAGTTCCTAAGCTGCTCTCCATGATATTTGAAAGCTTATGGCAGTCAGTTGATGTTCTAGGCAACTGGAAAAAGGGAAATGTACCCATTTTTAAAAAGAGAAGAAAGAACAGCCCTGGAAACTACTAACCTGTCAGCCTCACCTCTGTCCCTGGGAAGATCAGGGAACAGATTCTCCTAGAAACTGTGCTGAGGCATTTGGAGCTCTATTCGGGACAACCTGCACAGCTCCACCAAGGGAAGTCCTGCGTAACCAAACTGTTGACTTTCCATGATGGAGTGACCACATCAGTGGATGAGGAGTGGGTTACAGATTTCATTTATCTGGCCTTCTGTAAAGCCTTTGATATGATCCACCACACATCCTTCTCTTGAAATTGGAGAGACATGGGTTTGATGAGTGGACTGTTTTGTAGGTAAGGAATGGGTTTGACGGCCATATCCAGTGGTCAACTAATGGACATCAGTGACAACTGCTGTCCCTCAGGGGTCCATGCTGGGACAAGGGTAATTTGATATCTTCATTAATGACATAGACAAAGGGATCCAGTGAACCCTCAGCAAGTTTGCAGGTGACACCAAGCTGAGAGATGTGTTTGACACACTTGAAGGACAGGATGCCATCCAGAGGGACCTGAACAAGCTGGAAGAGTGGGCTTATGGGAATCTCATGAGGTTTAACTAGACCAAGTGCTGGTGCTACATCTGAATTGACGCAACCCCTGCAATCAACCCAGTTTGCGGATGAACAGACCCAAGAGCAGCCCTGCCTAGAAAGACTTGGAGGTGCTAGTAGGTGAGAGGCTGGACATGCCCCAGGCATGCCACTCACAGCCCAGAGAGCCAAACGTGTCCTGGGCTGCATCCAGAGCCCCATGGGCAGCAGGGGAGGGAGGGGATTGTGCCCCTCTGCTCCGCTCTGCTGAGACCCACCTGGAGCACTGCATCCAGCTCTGGGGTCCCAGCACAGGAAGGACAGGGACCTGCTGGGGTGAGTCCAGAGGAGGCACATCGATTTGTTCAGAGGGCTGGAGCACCTCTGCTATGAGGAAAGACTGAGAGAATTGGAATTGTTCAGCATGAAGAACAAAAGGCTTCAGGGCTACCTAATTGTGGCCTTCCAGTACCTGAGGGGAGCCTACAAGAAAGATGGAGAGCAGCTATTTACAAAAGCATATGTCTTAGTTTAAGACAATTTAAAGGGGAACACTCTAAAATGAGTTGCCCACCCCAACAGGTTTAGCCAATCCCTTTCCACCAATAAGGAGAAAATGAATACGGGCAGGTGTAAGTGAAAAAATTAGTTTGCCAACAAATGAAACTGCAACAGGCAAAAAATAACAGTAAATAATCACTAGATACAAAATTTCTAAAACATACTCCCTGAGAACAAAGAGAAACTCAAAATGCCAGAAATGCCTTTTTCGGGGCTGGTGTCTGCCACAGGCAACTGGGTGAGGGGAGACAAAGGGAAAAGATGGCAGCAAACTCTCCCCCCAAGATGGCGGCAAACCGTCCCCCAAGATGGCGGCCTTTGCACAGCCCGGGAGACAAAGGGAAATTATGGTGGCAAACCCTGACAAGAAGGTAGGAGATATGGAGCAGTTCTAGTGGCAGATGGAGACCTGCTGGTTTGTGTGGGGTTAGCTCTGCTGCCCACCGCCTCTTCCTGCCACATCCAGGACTCCACCAGTGTCGGTGGTGCTGCTGTCTGCCCAGCCACTGTGTGGGGTTAAAACTGGCCTGTTGGCACTGACCTGGCCCCAGGGACCAGCTCAAGCTCCATGCTGCTCATAGGGTTTGCGAAGTTCACTTCAAAACAGTTTTTGCTCGTGAAAGCCCAGAAAAAACCCAACCACCTGAAGCAACCCTCTCCAAAGCGGAGCCTCCACCTTCTGCAAATGCTTCCATGAAAGAGAGGGCTCCTTGCTTCCAGGCTCCAACTTAAAAAGGATCTGAGCAACACCACTCTTCCCTTCCCCCCACCTCAGTATCCTGTTCTGGCTGCGATACTGGATCATAAGGAGACAGTAAGGATTTTCTGGGACACAGACAGTTACGGAATACAAAAACGTTTTGGGTTACCCATGACAACATGGAGTGGCAGGACAAGGGGGCGTGGCTTCAAATTGATAGAGAGTAGGTTTGGATTAGATTTTGGGAATATATTCTTTACTATGAGACTGGTACCTGAACAGGTAGCTCAGAGAAATTGTGGATGCACCATCACTGTGAGTGTTCACGTCCAGGCTGGATGGGACTTCAAACAACCTGGTCTAGTTGAAGGTGTCCCTGCCCAAGGCAGGATGCTTGGAACTATGGGATTGTTAAGGTCCCTTCCAACCTAAGACATTCTATAGTTCTGTGGTTCTATTCCCACATGTCCTCTCACTGGATACCAGGGACAAGAGCACTGCACCTCCCTCTGCACTTCACCTCCAGAGGAAGCTGTACAGAGCAATGCATTTCTCTCAACTAAACAAAGCTTGGCATCATTCAAGCTCAAATCTCTGAGTTCTTTTTAATGGACCTAGTTCTGATTTTCAGTTTGAACATGTTTAGAGGTTTTTCTGTGTAGATTAACACAGAAAAACACAGTTTGAAGCAGTGGTCTCAAAATGATCATATTTTAATATGTTTATTACTATTTCTGACTCTTCATTGCTTGATCTTTAGCTTTAGCATTTGAAAACTGTAGTACGACATCAGAATGACTTGCAACTACAGCAGATTTCAGAGCCTTCTGAACCAAAATCCAAGATGATAACAGATAAGAGAGCTCATGTGTATGTTGCAGAGCAGCTGAGAGCTCAGAACTTCCAAGAAGAGCAAAGAGCCCAAGATACTTAAAAGTGACTACTTATTTTTATAGACTTCTGAAGAAGTATTTCCTGAAGGTTATGTGCTTAATGAGTTAGTTAAAGCCAGTGTGAAGGCTTCTTGATTCTGTGCTACACACTCACATTTATCTAAGAACAAAGAAAAGTGGTGTGCATGGAAATAAAGCCAATGTACTCTTATGAGACCTTAAAAATGTATTTAAGCATCACTTGATGTTGAGAGTATTTGCATATTGTCAAGCATGGAAAATATTTATAGATTTGAAGACAAAGTGCACGTTTCACACCTTGTATGGGTTTGAGATGTCCTTGTAAAAGAGGTCTGTGTCATTCTTCTTTTGTGAAGAAAAGATGAAGCGCTGTACAAAAGCAGGAAAATGACAGAAGGGCACCTATAGTGGGTATGGCCTCAGAACATCTTGTACTTCTGTGTAGCTATTCCGATGAGGTAAAAAAGGAGGAAGAAATTTCTTTAGACATGGAAACACTCATCCAAAGCAGAGTTCATAGTTTATATAGAGGAAATGGCCTGGTATTCAGGGGGTGTTGAACCACATTGACAAAGTAGTTGACTAATTTGATGTGTATTTTATATGGCTAATGAAGGAAGAGAGTCTTGCTGTGGTTATTTAGCTGTTCTATTGCCACTGCATGAACAAGAATGGCAAAAAAATGTCCCTTCATGTATCTAGAAAAGAAAATGCAATCAATATGCAAAATACCCAAAAATTTTAAAGAAGATTTCTTAATATCTTATATGATATATATTTTATATGGTTTTGACTTTATGTATAAAAAACATTTTTCTATGCCACGCCACCTTTACCTACATGTATTTGTAGTGCCGTTTAAATGAGTGTAATTTGTATGCCTGTTACTTCTGATGATCTGAGACTCACTATTCAGCAGTACTGTTCCCTCCTGGTATTCCCAGTTTCTGTGCTGTATTCAGACCTGAAGTATGTGAAACATACTGGAACTAGAATTCAACGAAAGCCCTTAAAGGCACTGAGCAAAAACTCTTTTTCTTTAAGGATGTTCTTCTATTGCACCACATTATTTGTTAATGCAGACAAAGCATATAAAGATATACCATTTTCTGATAATTATAATTAAAAGATACATGTTCATCCTCAAATATTGAAAATCTACTAGGATATTGATAAGCTGTCAAAATATTTACAGTTTATGGTGATACTCTAAATGAATTCTACAACATCTACTTCCTGATATAAAAATTGTGATTTATGGGTACAGTGGCTGAAAATATTTTAGGTCAAGTTTTAACTATGGACAAAAGGGAGAGAATTTTTTTTTCTTTCACAACTTTTAGTGATCCTCTTAAAAAAAAGAGAAGAAAAAATAAAAGAAAGAAGGAAAAGTAATTTGCTGAAGACTATAGCCTGATAATCTCTTCTACTTTCTTCCTGGAAGATTGTTTTCCTTCTTGCTTAATTACATTTGCTTCATATATATATACATAGTGTATTACTTCAGACTTATTAAATAGTTTATTGGGGCCATGTGTTGTCTTTTGTTTCAACATACATATTTGAACACAAGATGTTGAATATTCAGCACTGCTTATGAAAAAGGAGACAAAATTAAATAATAACCAAGATTCAAACAGCAATTATAGGGGTTACAAAGCCACCATCAAGACCCATATAAAAGCTAGTGAAGCCAAAAAATTCGTACACAAGAAAAGAGAAGCAAAGGCAATTTTCATCTATAATCTTTTAATGTTAATTATATCAACTCAAAAAACATGATTTTAGCGAGCATTTACTCCTACAAATGCTGCAGTTGTACCATCCAAAAGCTGCCATTAAAATGATATAGTAGACTCAACCAGCAAAGATTGGGCTGACGATTTATATGATTATGATTCTGCATTTGTTTTTTAATAGGAATTGCTTTGATGTAAGAAGAAGTTCTTACTGAATAAATACCATAGGCAGGTCTAATTTGATTGCTGAAACTATTTTAGCTTCTAGTCTACCAAGTACAATATATGAAATAAAAACATTTGTGTTGCATTCTGATTTGTGCGTGGTGAAGTTTTGCACCGTAAGGTTTGAACTGTTCTGTTACACACTATGAAACTTTCTGCTCTACCATTTTTTACAAATGGGCAACAGTAACAGATACATTGAAATGTAGACTATACTAACATAGTTGCTTGATTAATTATCTGGGGTATATAAAGCAGATCATAGACCAGAATATCTTGTTTCAAGTCTTTGCAGGGTGAGGATTATACACTGTGCTAGAGCCTTATGCAAAATCAGAATTATCCTGCAGAATGAACTGCTGCAAAATTCTAGGATTTTCTGGCTGGTGGAAGTAGGTGTAGCTAGGAAGAGGGAAGAGGGAAAGGAAGTGAAAAGTGTAAGAAATCATCTTGCCTTTATTCTTGGTTGGCTGATGCTTACAATATTTTCAGTGTAAGCATTTCTGTTGTACTAACCTGACATGAAAGTAATTCCCTAGTACTTGCTCTGTTGAACCTTCTTTACGTTGCTTTGTGAAGAGAAAGGAAACATAAAATTTTGTGTTACTTCTTCAGAATGTATACAGGGAGATAGAACAGTTTGAGAAGTCTCAAGTGGCAGGAAGTACCTCTGCAGTACACGGCCAGGTGACTGACAGGTAAATTTGAATATTAAATTGTTAAGAAAAGATGGGGATCTAGATCTAGAGATCTAGATCAGCCCTGCCCAGAAAGACTTGGGGGTGCTAGTAGGTGAGAGGCTGGACATGCCCCAGGCATGCCACTCACAGCCCAGAGAGCCAAACGTGTCCTGGGCTGCATCCAGAGCCCCATGGGCAGCAGGGGAGGGAGGGGATTGTGCCCCTCTGCTCCGCTCTGCTGAGACCCACCTGGAGCACTGCATCCAGCTCTGGGGTCCCAGCACAG
>NW_008237242.1:478319-480202 GCF_000691975.1 Corvus brachyrhynchos | reverse complement strand
GGACTGCCCCCAGCCATGCCACTCACAGCCCAGAGAGCCAAACGTGTCCTGGGCTGCATCCAGAGCCCCGTGGGCAGCAGGGGAGGGAGGGGATTGTGCCCCTCTGCTCCGCTCTGCTGAGACCCACCTGGAGCACTGCATCCAGCTCTGGGGTCCCAGCACAGGAGGGACAGGGACCTGCTGGGGTGAGTCCAGAGGAGGCACATCGATTTGTTCAGAGGGCTGGAGCACCTCTGCTATGAGGAAAGACTGAGAGAATTGGGATTGTTCAGCATGAAGAACAAAAGGCTTCAGGGCTACCTAATTGTGGCCTTCCAGTACCTGAGGGGAGCCTACAAGAAAGATGGAGAGCAGCTATTTACAAGAGTGTGTTTTGACAGGACAAGGGGGAATGGCTTCAAACTGATCGAGAGTAGGTTTAGACTAAATATTAGAAAGAAGTTCTTTACTGTGGGAGTGGTAACTGGATTGAGTTGCCCAGAGAAGTTTGGATACCCCATCCCTGGAAGTCTTTCAGGCCAGGCTGGATGGAGCTCTGACCAACCTGGTCTAGTGAAACATGTCCCTGGCCATCGCAGTGGCATTGGTGATCTTTAAGGTCCCTTGCAATTCAGGCCATTCTATGATTTATTCTCCATAGATATGCCTGTACAGGGTGTTGGCAGTTGTCTGTCATGAGTGAAAAAAGTTACTATCTCTTTTTCCTTTTTTTTTTTTCTGACTTTTTGTTGTTTGACTCTCAAGGCCATCCCACCTATTGCTGTGATTGCAGTTCTTCAAAGTGTGGGCGCTTAAAACAGCTGGTTTCTTCATAGGCTCTTTCTTCATAGTCAGTAAGAAGTAGGCACTTGTCACAGAAATCCTTTATTTAAAACAAGTAAAGACATTCTTTAAGAGCCAGTTTCTCTTCATTGACCATATAGAGACCCCATAGAACTCAGCTACAAGCTCAGCTATAGGCATCTGGTAAAGTGAGGTGAAATTTGTCATTTTGAAAGTGTCATCTGATGGGGAATACACAATCAACTCAAAGTTCAGCTCAGTTGGACCCGTTAAGAAGAGAACATTACTTCCTTGTCCCAAAATGGCCATGTTACAGTGACTTTTCTAGCATGCAGTTTACTTGGCAGAGTTGAATGTTTTGCTGTTATCTAGTTCCCAGTAGTACTTTCAGGATTGCTTCTTCAAATTACAGATTTCTCTAAATCTCCAGGTTTTCTTTTCTTAAATTTATTAAACAAAAATCCTTTGCCTTCATGTGGCAAATATTAATAGGTCCTGGAACTGGACCTAATAGGTCCTGGAACTGGAACAAATATTAATAGGTCCCTGCAGATATTAATAGGTCCTGGAACTTCAATACAGGCTATGAGTTAATTAATAAAGAGTGTATTTTTTAAAATACGCTATTAAGACACAGCGTGATGTAGACACATTAACAACTTTCACAACAACAATAACAACTTTCTGGGGCAGGAATGGGAAATCCCCTAACTTGTTTCTATTTTCCGAGCTCACTAAAATATCAGAAAACTATCTCGGGAAATGTCTTGGTTTGAAAGACAGGTGTCTGCTAAGGAAGGCAGAAGCCTCCCGTGGAATGGCAGATGTAACCCCTTTCCCTCCGAGTTATTATAATTTTGAAATCAAGGGCTTTTAGGCAAAGATGTGGGAAATAGGAATAACGGTTCTTTACTATTATATATCTCTATGTGTATAACCAGTCAAACAAACAGCAATAACTATGGCAGTACCAGCAAACAACCACAAACCCAGTGCCAGCCCTCTCGGCTGTCGGGCCCTTTCCCCTCGGGTGCAGTTCCGCTCGCAGCCGGCAGGGGCGCTGGCGGCTCCCGGTGAGCAGGGCAGGTGCGATGGTTCCC
>NW_008237242.1:444279-478029 GCF_000691975.1 Corvus brachyrhynchos | reverse complement strand
GATGGGGGCAGGGAAGGCAGGCTGTGGGATCCCGGGGCTTGTCCAGCAGAAGGAAGAAGCGGCCGAAGAAAGCAGTCTCCCTCTCTGTCCGAATGCTGAATGCTGGAGACTGAACTGCCCACACACCCAGGTGAAACAAAAAGGCTAGCGAACTCTTTTGTTTTTCTTAAGTGCCCAGCCATTTGCTTCCGTAGCAACATGTATGGGGGAAATTCCTTTAACAGAAGAAAAACTAAGAGAGCTCCTAAAACTCCAACACAGTGACTACATGTAATGAAATACTTGTACAAAATCATCTTGATGTTTTAAAGAGCATATATCTGTCTTTCATTTCTGGTACTGTCTTGGGGCCCTATTGATGGTCACAGATGTTGCACAAAACCAGTGTGTTTTCACAGTAATGAAGTTTTTGACTACCAGAGGCTTTGGCTGGGAAAAAAAAAAGTGTTGGACATGTTGCTGTAGTCTTTTGCACTATAATTTCTGTATTCCATAGTGGTCTTGCTCTGTGACTCAAACAGGAAATTTGGCTGCAATGATGCTAGAAAGTTAGACATGTTTGCAATTGATTCCACTTCTTATCTATCCAGAAACTTCATGCATGATTCTTAACTCATGGAAAAAATATTTGTTCTAGCTAGCTGTGAGAGAAATTGAATTAATAGGTTAATCAGAAAAGAAAAAAAGGAAAAAGAAAAGGAAAAAAAAGGTAAATAGCAGGAAAGAAAAAGAAGCAAGCTTGGAAATTCATCAGTGCACTGTCTGGTGCATAGAGGGTATACTTATTCTCATAAGCAAAGTTATTCTCAGAGAAGTAAGCTAAACACAGGGAAAGTGAAGTCAATAGGAAGGGACCTGAAGGTTAAGAATAACTCAGGAGTTCAACATTTATTTCCATTAAGTGATTCCATGATTGATTGGAATTAAAATCAGAGCTGCTGTGTATGTTGATGAGAAGATGATTACATGTAAATGTTCTTGAGATATTGTCGATGCTAATGGTTAATTATGTCTGAGAAGGGTTGAGTTCTAGTAGCTGTCTTTAAGTATCGAGATCATAACTCAATTTCTGTTTCAAAAGAGCTTTCCGTCTAATTCTAAGAATTAAGTGAGAATCAAAATTATTATTTGTGTGTATATATATATATATATATATATATATGTATATGTATATCTAAAAGTAAGGATTCATGTAAATTGGTGTTTCTGGCTCATTCCTTCCAAGGCAAATGGGTTATTTTTGAAGGAGGTAGCATTTTAACCATCCAAAATTACTTTATACACCCTTTTAATTAAGGGGGTTGTGATCAATGAAAGGTAGAATGTCTCAAGTCTTTCAATGCTTAGAGCTTACTTTGGTTCACTCAACTTTGAATGCACACATGGATGTTGAATCTATTGTCTAGACTATAACTCTGGGGTGTGGATAATTGAGTAGCCAGAGATCAAACGACAATCAGCAACATAATGGACAATTATTTACTGGCTGCATATATAACTATGCAAAACTCACCAGTGATGTATAATTCCTGTTAAAAAGTTCTTGCCTCTGTTCCCTAAATGTCCTATGAGTCTGGACAACTTAGAAATCATGTAGCTTAGAAGTACACTTAGCTTTTCTTTTTTCTGTGTGTTCCCAGGTTTGCTGTTCTGATCACTTTCTGTAATTTTCCCAGTTCTTTGTCACTTAATTCAGCAGTTGCTCTACTTCTTTGAGGTGTTACGCTATTTTGTTTATCTCCTCCAGTTTTACTTAAGAAGTCATAAGTCTCAGTGGCAGCTGCTCATTTTCTTGTTAGATTCTGGATTTGCTTTGGTTACTTATACTAACTGCCAGCTACTTGACCGGCAAGAAGCCAGGTGGCAAAATCAGCTTTTGCTTGGGAGTGAATTATCTGTGATTGTCTGTCAGTGACAGTTATTCACTAAGGTAAAAACTGTCACCTAACTTCCTCCAATTTTTGTATTCAAATACAACTTTTTTTCTTGGTTTTGTTACTCTTCCTTTTGACTGTGTGTGCATTTCATGTGCATGGCTATTCTTATTTTGGCTATATTAAGATACAATTGGACACCCAAATAAAAAAATAAAAGCAGACTACAAATGAAGAAATTACAATGAATAGCCAAAATCAAAACTTCCCTTTCTATTTCTTTGTTTGGCATTTGGTTTGAATGTATCTCAAGGTCTTGGGTTTGTAATGTTTCTACATACTTTTCTATTTCAACAAGCTAAAACTGTTAAGATTTCTAATACAGAATTTGGGTTAGACTCTGCATTAGTAATTTTAAAGGCATTTTTCTATTTCACATTGCCCAGCTGAAGTAAAAAGTTACTTTAACAAAATTGTTAGTGTCAGTGTCAGACAACCCCTTGTATACTCTAGGAGTTTGACTCGAGGGAGGTTTTTTTAATCCAAAGACGACATTATTGGAAGTTTTGACTTCACTGAGAAAGAGTTTAACCTTTTAAGTAATCTGATTGAAACCAAAGCTCCCTGATGTTTATCTTAATTAGTTAATACGTGTTAAATGACACGTTGTCTGGCGTATGTCAGCTAATATGTCAGGTTGGGATTCTTTAAATATCGCCAGCTCACCTAATGTCATAGGACAAACATTTTCTTTCAGTTCCCTGACTTCGATTGTCTCATGATACCATGATTTCCAAGTGACATTTGAGACTGCATGCAATTTTACCTTTAATGTTAAGCTGAAAGAAAAGATCTTCTTAATTCCTCAATAAATCATAAAGAGCCAAAATAAAACCTGATCCCAAATCTTTTTCTCTTAAAAAAAAATCATAAAATTCATCTCTCAGAGATATAGCAGTGCGGGTAAAGAAGCCCAGATCCAGTTATATCCACACTGCACCTGGTAATAGACTGACCAACACTTTTACATATATTATACATTTGTCATTTGCCACAGCCTTTCCTATTCCTAACAGGATGCATACTTAATAAGTAGGTTTTCCAGTGATTTTCTGCTTAAAGAAATTAGTCAGATTTTCCTTACATAAATACAAGTAAGTATTGATTCTTTCCTAGAACATTATTTTGGTACTTGAAACAATTTTAAATGAAGATGAGTGTGCTCAGCTCCTTTTAGTATTTTGTTCACTTCAATGTTGAAATGGTTTATGCTTGTAATGTATGTTTGTGGTTGCATGACCAAAATTAGATAGGATTCATTACGGTCTTGTTTTTCGTTTTCCAGTGGACAGTGTAGTATGTTTGTCAGACCCAAAGAATTTTTAGGGAAAAATAAGAATATTTTAGTAATAGACTAGGCTGCTAATAAGTGGTATCATAAGTACTGACACAGTTTTTCTGATGATGATATGCATTCATACTGTGTTCACTGAGTGTGTCTTGAGCAGTGCACAGCTCATTCTGTAATGGGATTATTAGTTCAATTTTATTAGAGTACTTTATACTCTGAGGGTATTCCCGTATTCCCATTCCTTTAGCATGCAGAGAAATGGCAAATAGCAGTAATAGCCATTAGGGTCAAGTAATAGTCCCTTGCTCTCCCCCCCCACCTTTCTGCAGCTATAGAATTAAAAAGACTTTGCTTGAGTATACAGGAGGAAGAAACGAAAGCCAAACACTGACACTTAAAATTCAGTTTTCTGTCCTGCACTCGTAACTGTTGAGACCTACTTTACCAAATAACCATTTGGACACATAGGAAAGTTACATTAATGGAATCATAGAATCATTACGGTTGGAAAAGACCTCCAAGATCATCAAGTCAGACTTTTGACCAAATACCACCATGCCCACAGAACCATATCAGGAAGTGCCACATGTACTCATTTTATGAATGCCTCCAAAAATGGTTACTCCACCACTTCACTGAGCAGCCTAGTCCGGCACTTAACCGATCCCCCAGTGAAGAAATTTTTTCTTCTACCCAACCCGAGCTTCCTTTGGCACAATTTGAGATCATTTCCTTTTGTTCTGTCACTTGTTGCCTGGGAGAAGAGACTGACCCCCACCTAGTTACACCCTCCTTTGAGGTTGTTGCAGAGAGTGATAAGGTCTCCCTTGAGCCTTCTTTTCTCCAGGCTGAACACCCCCAGCTCCCTGAGGCACAATAATAATAATTTCATAATATAATGTTTATAATAAAATAATTATGATTACATAATAATATTTATAATAATATAAACTCATAGCATTTCTATTACAGACCCATCATCAGCTCCATTGGCCTTCTCTGGACATGCCCCAGCTCCTGCAGTGAGGGGGCCAGAACCGGACACAGAATTTGAGGTGTGGCCTCACCAGTGCTGAAGACAAGGTGATCCCTGCCCTTGTCCTGCTGGGCACACTATTTCTGATATAACTCAGGACATATATATTTTACATACAATATTGGTAGACTACTTCCTATGCATATTAAAAAGTTTCAGCCTTTCTGGCAAGCAGTCATTTTGGCTGCATTTTTTTTAATAAAATAAATGTGCCGAGGAATATTGTCATGGAGGCCAGCTGGCATAAAATACCAGGTTCATACTTTTAATTTCTCTTGCCCTCAAAAACATTGTAGTTGCATGCAGACAACCTACTGGGAGTATTACATATTACAGATATTACAGATTTGTATTCAGATCTGCAGTTCTTTGGGAGATTGGCAGATGGTTTGGACCAAATCTGTATCAGGAACCATTCAAAAAATTTGACAGTATAGACAATCAGGTTCCAATGCCTGGGAAAGTTTCTAGATTTAAAGACAAGTATGTAGTCATTACATGTAGCACAAAGTAGTTTCAGACTATAAAAATTCAAAGTGACCTTGTTAGTATATGAGTAATATCTGTGGGCACTTTCTGGATGCTGTTGCTGTCTCTATTGAATTCTCCAATAATTTGATGTTCTGAGGAAATAATAATTTCATAGATTCCATTTGCTACCTTCAACATGAATCAAATTGACCACTTTTACTGATGCATTTAGAAAAAAAAAATACAGCACCTGATTTTCTTTGTGTATGCTTTTTACATTTCAGTGGGTGTGAATGAATTTACATACCCATGATGCTGTCATATATATTAACAAATGTATTGTGAAATGTTTTGATTGTTGCAGTGGGGATCCTGCAACACGCATATATCAAACCAGGAGTCCCGTGGAAAGGAAATATATATGGACAGACAGATTCTTGATAGCTGTTTCAGAGAGATGTTTATTTCTCCAGCCGCGTGGCCGGGGCTCTGCCGAGGAACTGTTCCAGTCCCGGGACCACGCCTTCTGCCCGCGCAGGGAACACAAACCAACCGAGGGGAACGAGGCTGAGCAGGGGCAGGGAAACCCCGTGCCTGTGCCCTCAGGGCCCCTCTCCCAGGGCTACACGGCAGGGGAGGGACCCCAACACCTCACCCGTTTTATTTTAATAAAAGGAGAATGAAAACAACTGGATAAACATAACAAGAACCGTTTCAAGACAAAACAAGCCACCCTCCTGAGTCTTTAAATGTCCAATCAGATTCTGTGGAACATCTTAGGGCTGACAGAAGGGAGACAGAACTCTCTGAGCATGCTTTGTGGGGAAACTGAGGCAGGAGAGGGTTTAACTTCTTCCCTCCCCCTTTTCATCCCCCACTCGGCATTGGAAAGGGATTTTTGGGGAAACAATTGGCAAAAGCATGGTTTTGTGAGGGAAACCATGGATGAAAAAACGGATTGGGAATACACTGATTTCATCATCATCTCAGTAGTTGAGCACCATGTCACAATTTCTGCTGATCTTGACTGAGAAACAAAGTTTTACCTCTCAGTTTGGCAGTACTTATTTTAAAAGGTTTGCACATTAAAAAAGTGAATGTTAAGCAGTCTTCTAACAAGTACCAGACAGGATTTAGTGAAGGATAGATACCTGTCAGCTTACAGGGAATATTCCTGTTAAATGCTTTAACCCTTGGACAATCCTTTTTTGCAGATCTGTAATGAAAATTACCTACTTTAAAAATAGTAACTTCTCCAGTCCACGAACTGCAGAATTCCATCATGGCATCAACAACCACTTCAAAACCATGAAAGTGTAACATATAAATAGATTTTATGAATTTTTTATTCATGAAGAGACAGTGGCAGACAAGAATGTAAACAATTATAATGGTGAGAGTCTAGTGAACACAGTTAAGCTAGAAAGGTAAAGAAAAACAAACTTCTGGTGAGCAGCTAGTAGAATAATCTACTATCACTGGTGATACTGAACCATTTTGAGTTCTCAGATATATTTTGATGATAGGAATGCAGCAAAATAAAACCACCAAATTCCAAATTAGCAGACTTCAGCTCTGAAAATTATTATATAATATTTCACAGGAGGGGTGCCTAAGAAAAAATTAAAGTATGTATCACCTTTAATAAGGTACACTATTACAGTAACTACACACTCCTCTGATGTAAGAGATATACAGTGTATAAATCAACAGCCCAGACAAAGCAGAAGTTCTTGTGTGATCTCAAATATAAGAAGTAAGCACTAAGAAAGCAGAAGCTAGGTCAAATGGCAAATATTGAGTAGAAAAGAATTGTAAAAATCTCAAACCAATCCAGAATATTTGGAGCAATCGAAATAGAAGAAACCACTGATTAATTAGACAGGAGTTAGTGGCAGTGGATAGACAGTCACTGTATGTATATTGGTGCATAAAATGAACCAGTGACAATTCTGTAGCCCCAAGAACGTGTGGTACCACACATTCAATATCCATATAATTAAATTCTCTCTCTTTTCTCCGAAACAGTATGGCCTTGTCCCAGTCTGTCTGTAAGGAACAGTAAGTGGTTCATGCTTCTTCCCAAACACTCCTGTGCACCCCCTGGAAGAGTGCTGTTTTGAACAGGCTAAAAGTGGACCAGAAGTGTGCTAACTGTTAAGTAGTATGGACAGATGAATGCTTGAGCCTGAGCTTGTGCCATGACTGTGTTTTGTTTACCACAGTAAATATTGCTGGCAAGTCCTGTTCACATTTTAGTTTCGAGTGTATTTGTTTTCCTTAGGGACATCCTTACATGCTTTGCTATCCTATCCCCGAAGGACCATTTTAATACAGCACATTTATCAGCATGGGTTTAGTCCCTGTTTAAATCCTTTGAATAGGAATAAATCTTCCCCCACTTAACAACATCAAATCTTGGTTTTCTTATAAATCAAGCTTTCCCAAGCTCAAGACACTACATGAGAAGTGACTAAAGTGGGACAATTTTGAAAATATAGAATGTGTCTCTAGTACTGTAAGAGCAGTAAGAGAAACAACAACAGAATTTTTGTTCTCTAGCAAGTGAAAAGGCCAAAGATGCGAATTATCTTTAATGAAAGAAGTCAATTTCTATGAGTTGCTGGATGCTGTTAATACCAAGCTGAAGAGCTAATGGTACTTTTAAATTCTGAAGGAGAGAAGTAAAACAACATAATCAACTACTTGACTATAAACATTACAAAGGGCACCAAGGAGATGAGTAACGTGACTGCATTGTCATAAACAAATTATGTCATCCCAGCTTTATTTCTTTCTCTAAGAGGACAGCAGGCCTTTGAGATAGAGACCATTAACTATTAAATACCTTTATTTAATAAAGCCTGTAGGGAATAGGTTGTATCCTTTTATGCTGTATGGCATGCCATTTTCATAGACCACCAGGGTAATTCGATCAGGATTAATTTATATTAGAGTAAAACCAAAACTAGTAGGAAAATCAGACCAGAGGTAGTTATCAATAGTTCAGCATCAAAAGTTTGTAACAACTGGAGTTCTATATGCATCTGTCCTCTATCCAGTACTATTCAGGATTTTTATTAACATCCTTAAACATTGACTTGAAATTAAAGAAATTAAAGAAAACTGGTGTGGTGGAGCTGCAAAGGTAGATAATACAGAATATATTTCAAAAATTGAAATTATGCTAGGAAAAAAAAGAGATGATATAAGAAGAAAGGGTGGAGACTTTCAAATTTATGTAGGAAAAAATAGCCACATGATAATAAGATGAGATACAACTAAATACCAATTCTGCAAAAGTAAAAGGGTCTCTAGACTACAGCAGCTCACAAGATGAGAGTGTTAAGCCTGTTGAATGCAGTTTGGTGTTTATCCCTTCAAGTATCTGGATATGAAATTCATTTCCACATTGAAACCCTACTTCGTTTGCAAAAGAAAGACTTTGTGTTTTGCCGTATGTTTCAGTTATTCTTTGCAGATAAGCGTATTTTATCAGAGTTAGATGTATGGCTACTTCCTGGTTTACTAGAGAAAAACTACCTCTATTTGTGAGAAGGACAAGTATCATGTCACATATTAGGACGAGTATAGTTCTTGAGATGGGTATTTTTCCTTCAGCATTTACTCTTCAGCAATGCTAATGTCTAAATTGAAGTACTTAATCCATTTTTTGGAGTGTTTCGCTTGAAGAACAGATAGAATAATTTTGGAGAAACTGCGAGAAAGCAACAAGCTTTGCCAGAAATTCAGAGATATCTATGACAAGGGAAAAACTTGAAACGTTTGATCTTGAGAAGATAAGAGAGGAGGATGAGAGTGGAGGCATACGGTAACAATTGTCGCATATTTTAAAACTGTTGCATAAAGGAGCAGGTTGATCTGTTCCCTACCTCTGGTGCATAGAATAATAGGTCCAATTCACAGAACAGGCTATTTCTTTTATGGTAAAGTATTTAAAACCATCCGGCTTTTGCTGCATTACACAGTTAAACCCTCTGGGTTTACCACAATGGAGACTTCCTGTGATTCCTACCTTCCTTGTGCTATAGCATTTAGATAATTTCTCTTTAGCACCTGTGCCATGGTGTCTTAATTTGAATTTATCTTCCTTTTATCTGTGATTGCCACCTCTGTCTCACAGCTTTCTGTTTCAGTGAGTTTCAGGGCAAAAGAATCTTCTATCACAAGCTGCTGGAAGTGCTCAATAAGATGGATTTTGAATAAACAGAATTTATTAGTTCTTGTATGCTGAGGCAGCCTTCCTTTCTGTCTCTTCAGAAAGTGTATTTACGTCTGTTGGTGCACTCCAAACTAATGTGCTCCTGCTTCACTGCTCTTTGTGCGTAAAATTCTTGTTTCCTAAGAATGTTTCTTCAACTTACCATTCAAATGATTTTCTCCAAATGTAACTAACTGATGGTTGCATTGTTTCCATGCCAGACTCCATGGTTTCTTCATGATCTGGTTTGAACCATCAGGCCCCTGCAGTAGCCAACTCTCAGATCTCTATGGTCTCTCTGGTATCCAGCCCAGACTTCGGAACAGTCCAGTACCTGATTCCCCAGATTTTTATCATAAAACAAAACTTCAGAAAAATTCCCATCAACTATATGAAATGTCTTGACTTGAAGCAGAAAATTAGGGAAATTTGAATTGAAGTAAAATGCAGCAAGAAGTGCTGTTGTCCACAGAAGTGCAGAGAGTTACACTTGCAATATTCTGAACATTTTGGTTACCTTAGACTATAAAAGAATACAAGTACCATGTGCCTTTATTTTTCATGTTTTCTATGATCTCTTTGAATTTCAGTACTCTGTAGCTTTGGTTTATTTCAAATTTTAATTTTCTCTGTGTTTACTCAGTATTCAGTTGTTTCAGTTAAAATTCTGTCCGGGGCATGATTGATGTTTTTTTGTTCAACAATGACTGTATTACTGTGCAAAAGTTGCAAACTACTAAATACTGATTGAAGCAAAAAGGTAGATATTGCATCACTTTTACTAAACTTGTGAATTGCAAGATTTGCTTTTAAGCAGACAAGGATTATGCAAGGAAACAAAGATACACAAAAGTAAATACATGCAAGGATCACTTATTAAAATAGAGCCCAAATATCAGGAATTTGCTGTAGGCATTGGTAGTACCACCAGTGTGCAAGTACCACCATCATTTGATGAAATTCATCCCCTTGTGACGCTCAAACACACAGTTGCACAAAAACAAGCTGAGCTTCACAGACCTCACACAATATGCTGGGAAAGTCCAGCAAGGCAGAATTACAGCCCAGTACTACCAGCATAAGAATGAGAGCTCCCACCAATTTTTGTCCATGCAGAAAGCTGAAGGATGAGACAGGCTATTAGTTTGTTTTCACATTCAGACAGAAGTACTCTTTAATAACTGCAGCTTAAGAAAGTTGGCAGTCTCCTAAAGGAACAAGATGAAGGCACCCACGCAAATTACTCTTGAGCAAAAGAAAGAGAGGCAGTTCAATGAAGTACCAAATTGGCTAAATTGTGAGTTCTTCAATGAAATGAAGAACCTGACAAGTGACCTGAGAGTCACATAAAAGACAGAAGATAGGTGAAAGGCTAAATTGAAAATTAAGAGCATATGCATATACCTCCAACATAACAAGGTGCAGAATGATATACAGATAGGTTTTATTTTCTCTGACCCATTTTCTGAGAAGACAATTATCTACCAAAGTATTTCTATTAATGTAAATCCTCCTTGTAAAAGTTGGTGTTTTTTTCTTGAAAATTGCATTAGAAGTACAAAATAATTCTCAGCAAGTACATTTCAAAGAAAGTAAAAATGTGAGCCTGACATCCTGAGAGGGAAAATTAATCAAAGGGTGGGGTTTAAAAGTATTTTTTGGTTAGTATGTTCTGATGTGTTTCACAAATGTTTTTCTTGTAATAAAAATTAATTATTATTAAACAAGTGTTCTACATGGACACCTCTAAATCATTCTAAACTATTTACTGAAAACCAGTATATTAAATAGTCACTTTCGACAATATGCAGAAAATGAGAAAACCATGAGGAGAAATTATGGGATTATGCCTTGGAACTGAACAGTGATTTAAAAGAACCTGAGAATATCAGCTTCACACTGTGCCTAATTGTGTAAAATTGAAAACTTTATTACACAGATTGGCTTTTTGCTTTAAGAAGCAAGATAAAAACTCAGCATTCTCAAAAAGCTTGGTAGATGCTAATTTCCTCCCACAAGGTGACTTGTCCTTAGATCATCCATTTCAGAAGCATTTCCTGTCTCTTGTACATATGGGTAAGAGAAGGCAGCCGATTTCGTACATCAATAACTTCAATACTTTCACTTAATCATCCCCTGCTAGTGAAGTGGAGTGCATATGTCAAATGCTGTGCATCAAATTGTAAAGGGTGCCGGGAACAGAATGCATTGCAGTCTTTCAAAACTACTGTAAGACTATGAACATAAAGCTGTGGTTTTTAACAAAGGAACAAACCTATCACAAAACCACCTTTGTGTCTTTGCCTCTGATTAGTGATCAGTGCATATCAGCAAATTAATAATAACAGAGTTTTGCTAAGAAGCCAGCATTTTAATTTTCCTTAACTAAAGTACCTTCTGCAGCAGATAAGCTCTTTACAAGGGATCTCACTTAGTTTTTTAAGAAAGCTTCTGATCTCACAATAATAAAAGATGATGTAGAGCTGGAAAAAACAACGTCATCTACTATAAACAGGTACTGAGGAGTGGAATTTGAGATGCCAAAATGTATTTGAAAGTGAGTGTTTCCCTACGTAATTACAATTTGTTTTCCTCTGCCATTTTGACGTACACAGAATGAAAATCTCTTCTCTTGTTTGTGCAACAGGCTTACTGAAATGGAGATCAGGCTATTAGACTGTTAGCTTTACTATGCTGAAGGGAGTAGCTATAAAAAAGGTTTTAAGAAGCAAGAGTTGTTCTCAAGACAAGAATCATTACTAAAAAATAATCGTATTTTGTAACAATAAACTACAATTGTAGAAATCTGAAGTTTGTGCATAATGATAAAACACTGCTTTAAATTTTTACCATCTGTTAAGCACCTAAATCCTGTCTAAGTCATGTGAGTTGGTCATATACTGCCACTTACTGTGTCTGAGCACCTGGGAATTATTCTTCTAGATCCTCATGCCCATTCGTGGAATGCTGTCAGCTGGACTCTAAACTAGGGCATCAGCTCCTGTAGCTCATCCAAATCCCAGCAAGGAGTGTGGCTGTCTGCTTTTCATCATCCTCATGTGTCAGTGCCTACCTTCTGTGCTGGACATTCTCCCAGCACACAGCTGTGCACACCCAAACATGTTCAGGAGTGTTTGTTCTGCAGAGCCAGACTCTTCTAAAAAGAGAACAACGAGAGCACACTGTGGTCATAAGTTACAACGAGGGAAATTTGGGTTGAAATAAGGAAAATTATTCAACAGACAGTGATTAAACTCTGAATTGGTTTAGCTAAAGGGGCCATTGAAATCTCCATCTTCAAAATCCTCAAAGGCACCGCTCCCCACTGGATTATGAGGAATAGGAACTTGTCCTGAACATTCTTTTCCTAAGGTCTGAAGTTTGATTTCAGGTTTTATTTATTAGAGAAGCAGTACCTCAAATGGATTCTTAAATTAAGCAGAGCATGTTTGGCCTTAGGGAAATGTAGTAATCATTTAATTTGAAGAAACTGCTTTTTCTGCCCTTACAGTTTATTTTCTGTGCACTACATTTTCTTTAATTTTGTGATGGTAGTTCATTACCCTTTGCTAGGAATATCTCCGTGAGAAACAGCGTGAACAGACAAAATTAGCATTATTTTTTCTATTTGTTTCTAATTGAGGATGATTCATAAATAGTCTTATAAGTGTTTGTATTTTTAATGATTATGCCCAGATTTTTTTGAAGTCTTTATAGAGGTTTTTTTCAAATATGTAGTTCTATTGAAAAGGCCATTTATGTTATGCAGAAAGAGCAAGGCATGTACATTCAATAAAAATTCTTATTTTAGTTTAAAGAAAACAAAAATAAATAAATGAAATAAATAAATGAAATAAATAAAAAACAGCTGCTGTCCTTGCAGATAGGCAGACTTACTGGGCTATTAAAGATCAAGTACCAAGAAAACAAGCATAAGTTCTGCTTGTCAGAATTCTTAGAGTGTGCATTATACTATTAATTTGCATATGTTTTATTTTCAATTTTGCCTTCCATGGAAGTACTTCTGATTAGTGTGCTGTGTGCTGTATCTCACAGATGACCTGAGGAAATTATGTGAAGTTTCTGTTTTTCCAGTCCCCAGAATTTCTCTCTTCAGGTGGTATCATTGTGAAGTTCCACGTGTTGGTTCCTTCTTTTCAGTCTGTGGCTTGTAAGAAACTGTCGCAAACATTTCCATTGCTAGGTTTCTACTGTGTGGCTGCCTTTTTTCTCTTTGCAGAACTTAGATCTTTGTGTTAGTGTACAGATAAAAAAGCTTCAAGTCAAAGTAGGGATACCCCACTGCTAAAACACTCTTCTGGTTTTGAAAGATGATAATAGAACAGCGTCAGTTAGAAGCATGGCTTATTCATTGTAACTATTTGTTTCTTGTTAACAAACTATCACATGCAGAACTGGATTGCGTCCTAGAGAGAAAAGTTGTTTTCTCTTGCACTTTTGTCCATGACTCACAGCGCAAAGGAAAAAAAAACAAACCTGAAACACAACAGAGAAAAGGAGAGCTAAGTAAAGATTAATTATTAGTAATTATGTCAGTATTAAACTGATAGTCTAGAATGCTTTTAATGTACTAGTGGTCTTTATGTGGTTTCATCCAACTAAAAGATATCATTCTGATTAAAAGGCGAATCAGTGCCCCCAGATGATTCTGAGTAGCAATTAAATTATCTTGGTAGAAAATAATTAAGTGGAAAATTGCATAGTCTTGATGGGAGGGAACTATTTCAAAATTTCCTGTTTAGGACCCAGCTGGTTTTTTTCTCTAGTTTCTGAAAGATCAGGTAGTTAATGATGGCAAAGACATCTTCCTTCAGGTTATCTCCATGGATTAGGCTTAAGAACATTCATGTTGGAGGAAAAGATGCCTCATACCTCCTGTTGTTGTAATTTCTTGATTTAAACTGTGTTAAATAAATACTATTAGAAAAGCAGTCATGCTGGGTCATATGAAAGGTCCATCACTGTCTCTTCTCCAACTGTGGCCAGTAAGAGTTACTTGAGGGAGTATGGCAAAACTTTACAGCTTTCTGGTTAATCTAAAGAATACTAAATAAGTGATGAAATACATTTTTCTACACAGTGATTATTCAAATGTTAAGTAAGAGAGCATGTAGTGGGTTGATCCTGGCTGCATGCCAGGTGCCCTCCAAAGCTGCTCTGTCAACTCCCCTCTTCAGCTTGACAAGGAGGAGATAATATATGAAAAGCTCACAGTCGAGATAAGGACAGGGGCAGATCACTCAGTGATTATTATCGTGGGCAAAACAGACTCAACTTGTGGAAAATTAGTTTATTACCAATCAAATGAGAGAAGAATAAAGAGAAATAAAAGGAAATCTTAAAATGCTTTCCCCCAACAACTCTCATCTATCCAGGCTCCACTTCACTCCTAATTTCTCTTCTTCTTACCCCCAGCAGATCAGGGGTTCTGGTGAGTTCATCACACATTGTCTCTTCTGCTCCTTCCTCCTCACAGGAAGGACTCCTCACACTCTTCCCCTGCTCCAGTGTGAGGTCTCTCCCACGAGAGACAGTCCTCCACAAACCTCTCCAATATGAATCCCCTCCATGGGCTGCAGTTCTCCATGAACTGCTCCAGGTGGTTCCCTTCCATGGGCTACAGTCAGAAAGGCTGCTCCAACACAGGTCCCTTGTGGGCTCACAAGTCCTGCCAGCAAACCTGCTCCAGTGTGGGCTCCTCTCTCCATGGACCACAGGTCCCGCTGGGAGCCTGCTCCAGCACAGGCTTCCCATGGGGTCACAGCCTCCTTTGATGGCATCCCCCTGCTCCAGTTTGGGGTCCTTCCCGGGCTGCAGGTGGATCTCTGCTCCCCTGTGGACCTCCAAGGGCTTCAGGAGCACAACTGCCTCACCATGGGCTGCACCAGGGGCTGCACCAGGGGCTGCAGGGCAATCTCTGCTCCTGCACCTGGAGCAGCTCCTGCCCTTCCTCCTTCACTGACCTTGTGTCTGTAGAGCTGTTCTTCCCACACTCTCACTCCTCTCTTCAGCAGAGAAATTGCTTGTCAGTAATTTTTCCACCTTCTTAAATACGTTATCCCAGAGGCACTGCCACTGGCACTGTCACGGGTGGGCTCAGCCGTGGCCGGCATTAGATCCATCTTGGCTGTCTCTGTTGGACATGGGGAAAGGTCCTGGCAACTGCTCACAGATGCCACCCCTGTAGCCCCCACCAGCAAACCCTTGCCGTGCAAAGGCATACAACAGTATGATTCTTAAGGACCTTATAACGTGATTTTGAATAGCAATATATTTTTTGGAAGAGAGTATTAATTTCTCTTTCATAATGGTATTAATACACTTACTGGAAAAAATTCTTAAGGAAGAGTTTTCTTCTAATATAGATACATCTCATAACTGAGTAGCCAGCCATTCTACTCTTAATTTGTTTATGCTTATGATTAAACATCACTCAGAGGCACCGCCATCAGTGGCCATCAGTAGAATGGCATGCCATGTACATTAGGCCAGGTTCGTATCTGAATGGAGTCAAAAGGAGTATTATCATCATTGTATAATTCTGCTTCCTACATATTGCATACTTTATTGATTTAATATGTCCTCATCTACTACAATTTCTGATTGATTTAAGGAGCAAAAAACTCAATGGAGTTCTAATATTTTTGCATTCAAAGAGGATAAAATGTAAGAATATATGGCAGTATATAAAATATACTTTTGCAGCTAATGCTCATAAGGCAATCGTGTAAGTTAGCAACTTGGTATCATTTGTGTTTAGTGTCTTTTAAAAAGCTGTATCTGCCCTACAAAAATGGATGAGACCATTTCCTAGAATATATTAAGAGATGAATCAGTTTGAAATATAAATAACTAGGAGACAAGTCCTCTGAAAGCCTGTTTTTGTAACCACCTCTTTTACTATTTGTCTTTTTGGACAATATGAGATTCTGTGGGACATAACTGTGCTAATTAGATGTAGGTTTTTGTGGAAATGCGTCCTGGTTTAGAAATGCAAATAGGCTTTCTGTAACAGTACAAATATCCAGTAAGAAATGGCTTGTTGTATGATAGTGTAACTTCACTTACAGATTAGAGAAAGGAAAACATTTAAACTCTGAAAAGGTTGGCTGGTTTCTCATTTAACTACCAATACAGAGAGACCTTGTTATTGGATAAATACTACTCTGTGTTCATAGCATAACTGTTTATCAGTTACATCTCAGGTTGTTAACCCAATATTTGTATATATATATATCTCACATCAACCAAGCTGTTGTGATACAGAAATTGTTTTGGTTATAATTTAAGCAAAAATTTCAGTCAGGATGAAAGTTACAGTTATTTAATGAATGTTCTTACAAGAAGAAAATGTATTTCTAGAAAATAAATAGGGTTCATGGTTTTTCTCCTCCTCTGTGTGATTAAATTGGTCAGTGAGAACTTTTGGCACAGACACATAAGAAATAATGAATTTAAATACAAGTAGAGGATGCAGTCTGCATTTCTTCCACTATGTTCCAATTTTGTTTTGATAATAACCATAATTAAACTATGTGCCAGCTGCGAGAGAATGAGACACTCAGTGAAGGCGTCCATGAAAGCTATGGGTTTGTTACAAATCCACAATTAAAGGAAATAGGAACATTTCATTAATTTCTTTAGGAAGTAGTCAAGTGATCAAGCATGGTTTAATAAAGTAGAAAGTTGTCACATTCTACAGTAATCCCAGCCTAGATAAGAGTTATCTGTATTAACATATAAACTCAACTGAATGCGCCAGCCTTGTACACAAGAATTTACAGACATTTATAGGGCAAGGGATACAAGGCTGAATTAGCAAATGTTAATTTCGTATACAGTCTATACCAAAAAAAAATTTTCGAACTATTTTGTATGTATATTGGAAATCATAAGACAAGGATGATTTCTGAAGAGCAGCTCTCAGTGATGGCAGCTATATTCCTTATAGTTATGTAAATTCCAGAGATGTGCTTAACATTACTTTTTATTTCAAAACAAAAGTAAACAGATAGAGATAACTTCTGTAAAACTAGAAGACTTGGTTAATTCATTTGTTCATTAATTCATTCAGGTCTTATAAAATTTTCAGTTTTCTTCAGCACAGTTGGAGGTAGCTTTGAATATCCCTCACCTACTAGGAGACCCATTTTCTCCATTATTCCAACACAGATCACAAGTTGCACTGGCTACAGGCTTGAGCAAGTGTGGTAGTAGATGGAATATTTTTCACTAGTTGATGGACAACTTTTACACAAGATGTGTTCTCACTCCTGGCAGAAATCCTGCATGCCACGGTTGCATGGCAGGCTCACCCAGAGAGTGCCAGGTCCTTCAGGACCAAGCAGTCTCCCTTCCTTTGCTTCTCTCAGCCTCCGCATTGCCACCCTCAGTCACACACTCTGATCTTGAAGCTTGCCATGGCTGCCTGCCTCCTGGAGCCATGCCTGCTTGCCAGTGTGGTCCATGCAGACGGAGGTCACACTGACTGAGATCTTTCTGGGGGCATCTGCTGCATGTTAGTGTAAAGATCACCAGCCTGATGGTGGTCTTTTACCTGAGGGTAAAAGGACTGGGGATTTCTGCAGCAAATGGCAGTCTCGCACATCCAAAGAAAAGGAGTGCAAGAATAAAGTACCGTAAGTGGAGACTGCTGTGGAGGGCTGGGGAAGGGTTACAGTGTCACACAGCCCTGGCTGCTACAGTGGTTGTGTTTGTCTGTAAGAGGCACAAAGGATATGTGGAGAAGAGTCATAAACATAATGACTGGAAATGTGGTACATGTTAAGAACAGAATTTGGAAATAAACCGCATCAGTGAATTGTGACCATGACCAAAACTACAGGAACAAGGAAGGAGTATATTTCTGATAACACGGAATACATGCAGAGTGTCCTGGACTTGCTGGCCCACGAGCACATATGGGTGAGCAAGAACTTTACAGGTGCCACCATTGTTAGGCCTTTCTCAGACAGCATTAGCTACAGCTGTGTCGAAAGGATGATCGCCACGTTCTAAGGACATCCTGGTCCTGCAGGTCCTTGCTGTACTTCTTGGGTGAACTTTCTGTGTGATGAAAGGGGCAGGACTTTAGAGGCACACTGCTCATGTGAGGGGAATTGAGCAGCCATGGCACCTGCCATGTGTTCTCTTATGTAACAAATGTCCTGAAAGTAAATTTTGTCTTTCTCCAAGGACACATCAGATGTTTTGGTGGCTGCTTCTTCAGAGGAGGTCATTGTAGAGAAAACAGACAGCAGCAGAAAAAATACTGTTCTCTCTGTAGTTCCATAGCTTCTTATTTTGTTTCTTAGAGTATTTCTACATTTTAAAATAGAGAGTTGCCCTGTTTTCCTGTTTGATTTCCTCTCCTGCCTTTTATTTTTTTTTCTTCTTGAATTAGTGGGAGGGTGAGGAATGGCGGGGGCAAACTGCCACAACTTCTCAACAGTGACTCTCCAAGGAAGGCTGGGCATTTTTGATAGATAAGGGCTGTGGGAGAGATAAAATCAAGACTGCAGTCTTCTCTCTGTACTCCTCTGAAGTACATGCCCCTCACTACCTGCATGCTCCTTTTTGCTCTTTTCCCAACTGTAAAGTCCTTTCCTTATTGATTCCTTTGACTAGATCTTCCAGCTTTTATCTTCTTTCCTGCCTTTCTCCCAGTCCTACGTGCTTCCTTTTCTGCCTAGATGTCAGAAGTCTGATGGAGCTCCTATGCAGAGTAACTTCAGGTTAGTGCAGTTGTATTGATACGAGTGTCGTTATATTCAAAATAAAGTTAGGCCCTTGCACTTTAATTTACTAAATCTTGCTTTCCATAAATGATCTGTTGGTGTTAAGGACTGTTTTTTAGAATGTAGTAGGTTATTTTAACAGATTCCAAGCCTACAAACTCTTCTCAATGAATCATTCTCTAGAAATGAAATTATTATGCTTCTAGATCAGCCACAGAGGAATCTTTCTCTCTTGATGATAGGGCAGGTTAAAATCCTGACCTAAACCGGATTTCTGAAGTTGATACACCAGTTACATGAGATGGGATGAGTCAAGCTGATAATCTCCTCAGAGACTGGCTGAGATCTATTCCAGAAGTAGCTGTGCTTTTTTATACCCTACTGAAAATCTGCTTCAATTTTTCATACTTTAGTGGTCAGTATCCTTGTAGTTTACTGTCTGGTTTTATGTGTGTTCTGTTTCTACCTGTTGTTTTTGCTCCAGAATTGTTCGTTAGCCTAACTGCTCTTCACTTGTCCAGTGTTTACTCTCTTTTGTATTTATAGACATAGATTACCTTTATAGGGACACGTAAGTGCCTGTTCCATTTTCTGCCTCAACCTTTACTTTGCCACACTAGCCCAGCCAAGTTCTATCAATCATCTTTTAATAGATAGGCTTTAGAGCCTTTACATCATCCTGGTGACCTTTCTTTTCTTCTGTCCTAATTTGAAAGAATCTTTCTTGAATGTGGGTGAGCTGTCTTCTGTGCATAAGAGATTTTACTACTACCTTAAAATATTCTCCTTAATCCAGTGCTCCTAGGATCAGAGTTGCCTTTTCTTGGCAGTATTCCACCAGAGGCTGAGTGTGCTTGTATTGACTTGCCTGACTGGCTTAAATCTTGCTAGTAGTGTAGCCACAGGCACACAGTGTTCATTAAAAGCTGAAAAAGCTAATTCAAAATCATGGGGAAATATTTAAGAGCTATCTCACGGACCTCTCCCTGCTGCCACAGTTACTAGGGCTGCATTACGTTAGCTGGCTATAAACTGGATAGTGCAGGTATAAATGTCTAAAGTTACCATTTTTACAGATCCCAGTGATAGTTCTTCACTATTACCCCTCATCTTTCACTGCTGATCTGTTAGTGATTTAGTTTTTGTTCTCTTTTCCCAATCATCCAGACTCTGGGGCTATAAAGCCTGTTTTGATTAGGGCCAAAACTGTACATGCAGACCTTAACAATACATACTTCTCTTACAGAAATTAACATAGTGATGGTGTGAACAGTACTGCTTGGTTCACCTTCATTTTGGAAGTTTCCTTCCTAGGCAAATCTTAGCTTTCTCATCCCTTCTTCCATGTTTTGATCTCCTTGTGTTTAGCAGAGTCAAGCAGATACAGAAATAAGAGAACTGGGCACAGCCTGCTACAAGGCTGGTTAAATACATATTGGGTTCTATCTTGCGTTCCTTTTCTTATTTTTGAGGTGATAGCATCTGTTCAAGCACACATTCCATATTTATCAGGAGCAATTTTATCCCTTTCAACACAGAGAGTCACTGGTAGAATTTGTTCAGAGATGGCTGAATGCTATGGGCATGTGCTGAATCTTCTCTGCCAGCTATACATTCTGTTCCCCTGCATGCTGTCCCTAGCATTTGTTTGATCTCAGAGTGAGCCTGTTCAGAAATTTACAAATAATAATAAAAAAAAAAGAGAATTGTCTTCCAGTACCAGCTGAGCTCCCTAACCTGTCTTAACATGGAGTCAAATGGGTAACACAGCACACATGGTGGGAGCAATGCAGGCAGAGGTGCAGTCTGACACTGATCCTCTGAACAGCAGCTGGTACTTAGCACAGCCAAACCACACTGAAGGAGCACACCTGAAGTTTTGTGATTTCTGTGTGGATAGATCACAAGGCACATACTCCTTACCTGAAAGTGTTTTTCAAGAAACACAAATGTTTGACGCTGTTCCTATGATTACTGTTTTGAATAGTCTGTGGACTGTCCGTTTGGTCACAAGATGTGAGCAATGCTGACCTGGATTGGAGAGACTTGTCTCTAGTAACAACTTAGCATCTGCATGCCTGAAATCTCGTTTTGTTATGAAAAAGAGCCTTCTTGCTCAGTCTATTTCATTAAAAGAATCTTCACTATACATGCATACATTTAATTTTATATTCAGTTCACTGGCTTGAATACAGAGAAGATAAAAATGTGATTCAGTTGAATCATTAATAAGAATATGTAAAAATGTTTTTACTTAAGTAGAGATAGATGAGTAGTGAATAGTTATGTTAGTAAAATTCACAGCCTCATTGCATAATGTGAAACTCTCTTCAAGTCACAGGAAATACCTCTCAAAATTACCAAAAAAAACTCCTTTTTTCTTTCCTTCTGTTTAATCAGCTTTTTGATGTAAAGCCAGCACCTTTCACTCCATTGTAAATGGTTTTTCTGTTTTTCTAGAATATAAAACATGGGCTACTGGTACACAAAAACTATTATGGGTGCAGTTTATGTTGAAGGGGTATTAGATTTCCCTTGGAAAAAAAAAATAATGGGCAATAAGCATTCAAAAGGAGCCACAACAACCTGTAGAGTATGTAGCTGATGCTTCCAATTATTCTTTTTCTGCTGCAGCATTCCTACACTCCAGAGCACACCTCTCACCTTTATAGCCATCACAATCCAAACATTGCTTGCACTGAAGAGAATCACTGTTTTGCCTGAAGCAAGGAACATAAGTGTTGCAAAACTGACTCCTCCTCTAATGGGGTGAGCATGTACAAGTACACAGAGTTGTATTTCTCCCAGAGCTACCAGGCTGAATATTTTGCAGTCAGAGCTCTAAAGCTTACAGGCTTTTTCTTTGTTTATCTTTCTTTTGGGTCTTTCTCCTTCTTTCTTTCTGGATTTTTTCCTTTTTTAAATATATGAGAAACTCCTTGAAACGCTGGATTTTCAAGTCCTTTTTCAGGAAGCATTCATAAGCTGGCATGGGTCAACATACATTTCATTACCAGGCAAAAGTAAGTACTGCAGTAAAATCTGTTCCTACTGTATGTGTACCTTACTATAAAGGGTTTGGTGTTGTATGAAGGACAAAGTAGACTGTAGTTCTGTTAGCAGAAATTAAAAACTTACAGAAATAGGTAAAACTAGGTCAGCTTAATATGGTATGCTAAATATCATGTGGCTCACAGTCAGAGAAAGAAAAAAAGCATTTTTACTTGTAAGTCAGTGATCTTTTGAAATACTGAAATAAGCTGTGGACACAGGGATGCCACTCCTTCTGTATGTTTTTTTGTAAGTGACAGTTGGCCTGTGTTTATTATTTTGAAGCAGTTTTAAGCCACTTGGTAGTACTAATCTCATTATATTACTGCTTTATATCATTTGCGTTCACTAAATATACATTATTTTTGTTTTTCATTAATGTAAATATCCTCCTGGAACTCTCATAACTGCCATCATATTTTCCACTATCTCATGTTCCCTAGCTATTATTTTTTTCAACCTGTGTTACCTTCTCCTGTGTCTGCACATACATTCACTAGTTATCAGATTCTGCTTTGTGTTATTATCTTCAGAATGTGTTGTAGTGGCATGGATTGGGAGGGAAAGGCTGAGGGGAAATGGATCTCAAAAAGAAGAGAGAGAAAGGCTGGTAAATGATGTAGCAAGGAATAAAGAAAACAATGTGCTTTGATCCAAAAAGCATTTTTTAGCCAATTTTTCATGCATTTTATTGAAACGCTGTACCGTCAACATATGTAATATTTTCACTGTTCCAGCAGTCACCTGGGAATTCATTAGTACCCTGGGAATGAATACAGTTTCCCTTGCTATGAGTTCCCTCTAGAGAGCGCAGCAGCCTGCGAGACAGTTGTGCGGATTCTGTGTCTGTGTTCCCGGCGTAAGACTTCAGCTGCGGAAATGCTGTGCTGCAGCTCTCAGTCTTTTCCTCTTTTGAGAGTTGGCTTGCTTTTGTTGAGCTGCACTACGCGCTCCCACAAGGCAGGCAGATGGATTGCCCAGGCAGCGAGCAAGTTTAGCAACAAGTAATGCTCGAATGCCTGTGTACGAAAAGCAGCCATTTACCATACGCACATTTCGCAGCTCCAGGCACCCACAGCGAGTCTGCAGCGTGAATGCACGTCAGGCTCCTGTGACAAAGTGCAGCCTAGTCAAAGTCCTGCACAAGGACTAACCTAAATCCCTACTGTGGCTTGGAGCACGCAGACCATGGAGGGAAACAAAATCTGGAGAAATACAGTTATCATAAAGCGAACAAGGAGCAAAAAACTGGTGGGTAATCCTAGCATTTTTGTTGTTGTTGTTAAAATTGACCTGGAAATCTGCCAGACTAAATTTTTATGTCTAAGATGTGGTGCTTTGAAATGGCAGGTTTTCCAGTGGACTAAACTGAGTAGGATAGTTCAGTCTCAGAATTTTCCTCTTTATTTTTCAGAAGGGCTTTAAAGTTTTTAAGCTATTTCCATTGTTCTATCATTTTTTATTGCTCAGCAAAATATACTCTTTTAATGTGTCAAGTGTTCACGGCTCCAGCTGCAATTACCACCCACAGCAAGTGAAGCTCAGCTATCAGAAACAGGGTGCTTGGGAACAAAGGGGGCTTTTGAAAGCTCTGGCCTTCGTTTAGAGATTGAGGAAGTTTGACTTCCACACATTCCTTATGGCAGTGAAGCAAATGGAGTTTGGCCACTTAATTCAGCTATATCACAGTTTGAGTTGAAACCTTTATTCTCCCAGGTGGTTTTCTTCTCCAGAATCAGACACAGGTTAATTGCAGACTCAAAGAACTAGAAATGCTTTGTTCCTACTGCCTCTTTTGTTTGTCTTGTTTGAAACTAATATTCTGGTCTTTCCAGACACTCAAATTTACAAGCTCCAAGTTTTATATATGTACCTGCATGTACATATCAATACACTTTTTATTCTTCAGGCAGGATTTTTTAGGGTGTTGTCACAAACTCTTGCTATGTAATACCCTTCTTTCGAAGTTCTACTCCTCCCTGAAAACCTTAGTTTTCTATGGTTTCAGCACCACTTTTGGTTCCCATTTATTTCTTCAGTACAGCTCCCTTTCAGAGAGGTTGTAGGGTTGCTTCACAAGGTAAGATAAAAGGGCAGCTCAATCTATACCTTAAGTTTTTGGTTGTACTCATAAATTGGACTAATCTAATTCTCTAATAACTTCACTTACAAAGACTTCCTGATTGAACTTTTCCTGATTGTTCTACAGTTTGGGGGAGATGCATTGTTTGGTCTCCACTCTTGTTTATCTGTGCTTGCTATCACATTTCTCCTCAGCCTAGCTCTGAATTTAAAATCTCCGATCACATGAGTGTATACTTAGGCTGCATAGACTTAGTTCATTTGAGGCTGATCTTAACCCTTTTGAAGAACCAACCCATGTTATTTTAATATAATTTATTCATTGGTCAGCTGTAGCTGTACCTATTCTGCAATCTTCACTCTCACTGTGGATCAATTTAATTAAACATTATGAAGTCAAGGTTGCAGGTTTTTTTACAAGCTAAATGATGAGAGAAGGATGGTTTCTATTGTCTTTCCTATCTTTTATATTGCCTGGTCTCACTGAAGAGGTGATGACCTCGTTCTGAGACCTTGCTTTATCTATCACAGATAGATACAGGTTGGTAATGGTTCTATTTAACATGAATTTTAATCGTAAAAACTTACTTGTTAAAAAACTTTCATACCCAATACATTATATTTACAGCCACTTTTTAGGCCTAAAACTTTATAGTTTCCAGTAGAGCCACTGGTAATTCCCCTCCTTGCACCATGTGCCTGCCAAGTGCAGCTGTGGCTCTGCCTGACCCTTCCTTTACTGCATGTACCCCATACCTAGCAGCAGCATATGACCAAGAAAGCAGAGTTGTTTTCTTTTCCTGCCCCACTCTAAATTAGTGAATTAAAAATAAGGAAAGAATGAATGTTCAAAATAAACATTAAAATATCTTTGCTGCTTAGAATTGCATTTAGGTTGAGTCCTCTTGCCATTGTATATAGGTTAGAGTATCATTATGATCCCTTCAGATTTACAGGTAATTATCTCTGAAAAGATCTCATTCAGCATATTTATTACATCTGGCATAATTTATTTTCCTTGTCTTGAGAAATTTTCTAATCTCCTGAATTTCAAACCCCTTACAACCTCAGGTAACCCGAGATTTTTGGCATGGCAGTTCTCTTTCCAAATTCATTGTTCCCTCAGGGCAAAGTCATTCCATATTAACAGTACTTTTAAATTGTCACATTTCCACTTCTGGTGAACGTGTGATCCATAACATTCCCTGTGAGCAAGCACGGACTGGTTCATAAAAAGAGTCAATAAACTTGGCAATGATAATTTCTGAAAACTTTCAGACCTCTAACTGGAGCAAGAACAATCAGGACTAATCATGATATAAAAACAGAGGGTTTAGAATTCACAACAGATCATCTGTTTGATGAATAGCACATTTTGGATGCTGCTATATGGTGTGACCCTTTTTTCTTGGACAAAACAGGAGATGGTCTTTGGAAAAGCAAAGATGACTTGTAGCCAAATCTACATCTGCTCTCAACCTCATCCAAAAATTGGATTGCTGCTGTTGCTGTTTCTTCACCCCTAAACATTTGCTGGTAAATAATGAGAGTTCAAGAAAGCCAATCCAAAAGGAGTAGGCTTTTCGTTCGGAAGATTCCTTTTACTTAATCATGATACAAAGAGAAAATAAAGAACAATTCGCTTCAGTGATTATAGGGCAAATTCCACCTACCTTTGGAAAGGTAGGTGGATCATGGTTTTGTGAATACAGAATAAAAATAGGAAAAAATAGAAGGTATGTACTTTAAGTGAAGAATAAAGATTAGTCTTTAAAACATCAATATATAAATTACTTATTTAGATGGAAGTGTTAACTAAATTACCTTGTTTAACTAAACTACTAAGCTACCAGGTTCAGTGGTAAAGTCTGGTCATCTGAAGTTAGGATCCTCATGTGGCCCCTTTGTTTTAAGTAATAATACAAAGTATTTTTGTTTAGACAAGGTAATTGGGTATGATCATCCTATTTTGTCTTAATATAAAGAAGACAAAAAATAGTTTCTTGTCTGTTTGTCACTCAAGGTATGTCTTCTAATCTTCTCTTCCAGAAAAGCCCTACCTCACATGACTTGTATCATCTCTTTATCCTAATCATCATATATCTGCTTAGTCTAAGTAATGCCAAATTACCCCAAACTCCCTGTAATTGTTACTGTTGTATGTTAAAATAGTATTCATACAGAAGTTCACTCTCTAATTATCATTATATACTGTTTCCTAGTTATTTTATGTCTAGCCTCTCTTCATTCCTCGTTTGAGTGACAGCAATGTAGATTTCTATTGTGATTTAGAAAAATGAGGAGAAGATGAGAAAAGGCTACAGCCAAGGGAGATGTCATTGGTCACAGTTAAAGAACAACTTTGGGGCCAGATGGTGCAGGCTCCATTCCTCCAACTCCCGCTGGAAACCTGACCCTCAAAAGTCTCATGACCTTTGTCACTAGAAGCCCTTACCCCTGTTCCAGCCATATGACCCACTTAGCCCAAAAATGTATCCGATCCATGAGGTCTCAGAAGTCCCCCCTTTGTCCACAGGAGTCACCATTTTGTCATGGTCATGGGCATACCCCATGTGATCTCTAAACCCCCTGTACTTGCTGAAAACCTTGCCTTTTTCTTTGCCACAGAAGTATGTTAAAGACCCCCACACATACACACACCTATAGACATTTTTGTGTGTTTACAAAGACAGAAGTGGAAGTGTATGAAGTGTATAAATGTATGTTTATACATAGTTATACTTCTTCATACTATACAACGATTTTATTAATAAAGTGTGTGTATAAAATGTTTAGTAAAAGATAGTGAAATTAAGTGAAAATTTAATGGGAGTAGAAAGAAAACAAAATAAAAGGAAAGTACAGTTAAATGGTGTGGGAATATGTCAAAGGGAGTGGGGGGGCCATGAAAAGATCTGAATATGCATTGGGCGAAGGGGTGAGCGTGTGAAGCTGTCCAGGAGGCTGTCACCCAGCCCCAGGTCATCCAAACAACAGACCAGACCTGTGAATCTGACCAAGAGGCCCTCTTCACCTACCTTCAAACCAACCAGGTCACTTTGTGGGGTTGTCCTGCAGCTTTGTCCTATTCTAGAAAATATAGTTAATATTACTTACTAGAGTTGAAGGCCAGAAGGAAAAAATAACTTCATGGGAGCATGTTTGTAGGGACACCTATATCCCAAAATGTTTTCCTAAAAAGACCATGTACATTGGAGATGGTTGGGCTGGGATTATGAAAACAAAAGTTTGTGTAAGGGGAGATGAGGCAACTCTTTTCTACATCTCAGTGTTCCAACAGCTACTTGTAATACCATGACAGGGATTATGCTCTGTATATTCCCTTATCCTTATGTTGATGTGGGGTTCATAGCACTTTCTGAAAACAGAGTCCTGGCTGAATACGCAAAGACACAATTTTTCTGTGAATTGTTTTTGTTCCTGCTTAGAACCACAGTATTTAAAAAAAAAATAAACCAGCCAAAAATCCCAGCTTTGAAAGAAATGAAATGGTAACAATGGGAAACCGGTCACCATCACCCCAGTGATCAATTAATAAATAAAGTTACATTGAACGTGACTGAAATGTTGCCTAATGTTTGTTTCTCTGTGGGCGTGTAGTAGTGGCATGTTAATAGACCGCAGCTTCTGTTAAAAGGCATCTTCTGTGCTCCTGGAGAACTGGGAAGCTTTGGGAGTTTAAGGCCCTTTTCTGCAACAAGCAATACTGTTGATCGGAACATAAAACAGGTGGCCTCACATCATGTAAATCAAGACTCGGGATATACATAAGGCTGTGAAAAAGTCTTTTAGAAGTAACAGGTATTTGTGGCCTATTCTAAGCACAATAATGACAGCATTAAGTTCGTTTTAATGGTGGTGAACATATTATCCAAGTGTGCCTGGACTGTGTGTCTGAAAGGCAGAATGGGTTCTCAAGTAGCTGAAGTTTTAAAACCATTTTTCCTGCCTCAGTAATTACGGACCAAGCAGGGAATGGATGTTCTTAAATCAGCCTTCACACAAGCTGTTAAATTAAAATAATTTTCATGTCTTTGTTACTAGTAATGAAGTAGATGCCTCTGTCACAGATTGCTTTAACAGGGTGCTCCAAACCAAGACATGGAGATGTTTTACAGCACACAGTTACCATTTGCTACATTGGTATGTTACTGGAGTTTATAATAAAGAACAACAACCACAGCTTCTTCGTTACTGTCAGAGCCGGACCTGTATGTGAAACATTCCGGCTGTGCAAGGAATTGGAAAACTATGTCTGGTAATTGGTGTAAAATTAGACTAAATATACTGCCACTCAGAAAGGAAGACCATTAGGATGTTTAGGACAAAAGAAAGATTTTACAGTGTTTATGAACAGATGTTCACAGGTATTAGTTGAAAATGTGAGAAAGGGTCAGATGTACTGTTTAACAGACTACACCAAGGTATCAAGTCACATTCTATTCCAATGAGCTTTAAAAAGTGAACACTACTGAGGGCAAAATTAAAAAGTTTCTAGCGGTAAAAAGATGAGGGAAGAAACAGCTGTTTGTAAAGGGGTGTTGCTTGCCCTAGAAATTTAACAGCTGGATAAAAGTCTCTCAAGTCCATGATGTTTAGCAGTTGGAGCCAGAGTGGGAGAAAAAGAAGGATGGTAAACCGCAGTTTTTACATCATGCTCCCCAACAAAGCTTGCACCGAAATATCCCCACAAAACACCAGTTTGAACTTTACCAAACAGCCATTCAAAGCCCCTGGAAGCTGTCAGACCAGTGGGAGGTGTGGTTAGCAGAAATACAATACCCAGACAGCTGGAATAATATTAATAGTGCTGCTGGGTAAGACATGGCATTATTCTTTGTGGCAAGTCCATTATTCATCCATATGCATATTGCTGGAATTTATAAGCACTTACTGGCTCCAACAACAGAACTATAACTGTTGACCAGCCTTGGACCTGGTCTTCAGTCCTGCAATTAGGAAAACAAAGCTTAAAATGGATGAAAATTCTTGTACTTTTTCTACAGCTGGAAAACTAGCAAGTTTTTTGGAAACAACTTCTGAGGTTGCCAGTGACAGTTTCCTTTTTCATTGACATGCCTGGAAGGTTTTTATCTCCATCTACCTCTACACAAAACATTGTTGAATACCAGCTGGTTTGAGATTTATTAGTCCCATTCTTATGCTGAGTTCTGGAAAAAGGTAATACCAGTGAGCACATTGCAACAACACAGTACAAACTGGATTATGTGCTATTGAACCAACCTCATATTGATAGAGAAAGCACTGAAATAAATACAGATGAAAGCAAGCATGTTGTATTTCACAGTGGAAAGGAGGTTGTGAATTTTATCTGTTGACCTGAAAGGTTCTGGTATTTCAACAAAGCCACCAAATAGTAAAGAATAAGTAGTAAAGGGAGTCATAAAATAATTAAAAGGACCCCTCCTTGTACATTAATTATTAGACATCCCAAGTGGAGTGGAAGCTGGATTCTACAGCCTCTTTTCAAAAGTGATACGATTTTTCTCAAAGAGTTTGGGAATTATTAAGCCACATGTTAAAAGCATGTCTAGAAACGTGGCCAGAGATGTGATCAGATATGTCTCCAAAGCAGTTGTGGCCACGTTGAACTCTGGCAGAGCAGAAGGTCTCTAGGGCTGTTGAGAGACACGTCACAGCCCCAAAGGGCTGTCCTTTCTCAAATCCTCAAAAGAAAAGGATGGGTAGTGCTCTGTATTCCAGCCACCAGAGGAAGTAAAAGCTGTAACTACTGACTTCAGAGTATGGTTTCATTTGCACCTTAATCTGGGCAGAGGGACCTCTTTAATAATTTAAATAATTGGATCTGAACAGGTAAAAATTAGGGGTTTAATACTACAGAAGAGGAACAGGAGTCAATACTGTCATCCTGCTGTGCAAAAAGTAAATACCATGCCAGGATTTACAAATGGGAGTGTGGTTTGCGTTGTGAAAAATGTTTATCTTATTCCCGTCAATATTTTCAAGGCCTCAGCTACAATACTTTGTATTTCAGCGGCACAGTGCTTCAGAAAAGATAGACGGGGAGTCAGCAGCAGAGTAAGAAGATTTAGAGAGCTGGAGAATGTGGTACATGAGAAAATTCATCAAGACTGTTACATCTAAATAAGAGAAGATATATTTGAAGTGTTCAAAGTAGTGTCTCAGCTCTGCAGTGAAATGGGAGCAGTTTGGGTTTTTTTGCTTTTAGGCTGCAAAAGAAGTGCTTGGATTAAGTTGTAGCAGGCAAGATATAGAACAGATATTAAGATCATTTTATTAACAAAGGTACTAAATCAGTAGTCTACATTGCCTAAGGAGGTTTCAAAATTCCCCTAGTTGGAAGTTTTTAAGAATAGATTAAGCAAATCTAAGGTATTATATTGCCATTGTTGAACTCTTCTTGGAGCTCTTGGGGTCTAGATGACCTCCTGAAACCTCTTCTAGTCTGAATTACTGGGAAGCTTTTATGCATGAAATTATGAGGTTTCACATTCTCTGGAAACAGAAATATAGCTCTGATGTTTGTACAGTGCCCAGCAAAGCAATTAGACCTAGAGAGTCTGGTCATCATAGAAACTGTACAGTAATAATGATGTCTAATTAGCATGCTGTGTTGAAGTGTAACTGTAAAACTGTGATTCCCTGTGCTATCAGTGATGTGGTGGGTTGACCTTGACTGGCTGCCAGGTGCCCACCTAAGCCATGCTGTCACTCCCCTCCTCAGCGGGGCAGGGGAGAGAAAATAGCAGCAGGCTTATGGGTCAAGACAAGGACAGGGAGAGAATCAGTCATCAATTACCATCACAAGCACTTTGGGAAAATTAATTTATTGCTTAATATCACAAGAGTAGAGAAATAAGAATAATAATGAGAAAACAAATCTAAAAGAAAAAATCTCCCTATTCCATTCTACTTCTTAGGCTCAACTCCACTCTTTATTTCTCTGTCTTCCCCCAAGCTATACAGGGGACCTGGGATGGAGGTTGTGGTCAGCTGATCACGCATTTTCTCTGCTGCTCCTTCCTCCGCATGCTCTTTGTCTGCTCCAGCAAGGGGTCCCTCCCACGGGAGACAGTCTTCCATGTATTTCTCCAGTGTGAGTACTTCCCACGGGTTGCGGCTCTCCACAAACTGCTCCATTTTGGGTCCCCTCCACAGAGTACAGTCCCTCAGGAAGGCTGCACCAGTGTGGGCCCCTTGTGGGGTCACAAGTCCTGCCAGCAAACCTGCTCCTCTCTCCACAGGCCACAGGTCCTGCCAGGAGCCTGCTTCAGCCCAGGCTTCCTATGGGGTCACAGCCTCCTTTGATGGCATCCCCTGCTCCAGTGTGGGGTCCTCCGGGGGCTGCAGGGGCAGCTGCCTCACCATCCACCTCCTTCACTGACCTTGGTGCAGAGCTGTTGCTCTCATACATTCTCATTCCTCTCTCTGGCTGGAGGCGCTGGGGTTTTTGTTCTGTCTTTATAAATCCATTTTCCCAGAGGTGCTACTGCCATCACTGATCCTGGCACTCAGCTGTGGCCAGGACCAGGTCCATCCTGGATCCATCTGGTATTGGCTCTGTAGGACATGGGGAAAGCTCCTGGCAGTTGCTCACAGAGCACCCCCTGTAGCCACTCTGCTACCAAACCCTTGCCACACAAACCCAGTACAACCATATTTCAGAATTACCTGGCATCATTCAAATTATCTTGGCTGGTTTGAGCTTTATTGGAAACTCTGGCAGTGACTAGTATAGGTAAAAATCATTTTTTGGAACTAGTACATTATCTATACTAGGAGTCAACCATGATAACCTTTAGCTTATAATTTTAATATGTTCTTGTCACAGTAGTCACAAACGAAATTTAAGTCTAGAATGGTTGTAATCTGTATCATACTTGTGGGGCCTTTAGTGTTTCCTTTCAGAGTGCTGAGAAGGAGGTACTCAGCTCATCTGATCGGTGATAGTGTATCCTATTAAACTCAGGGAGCTCATGATGTCCAATCTGTTGTGAAATGCCTTCATTAAAATGAATTTTTTTAGGCACTCTTTTAGACTCTTAACTAGAAAGAATGTATTAAGTATAGCCTTTAGTGCCACTGCCTCTGCTAATGCCAGTTACTGGAAGCCATAGCCCAGAAGAAATTACAACAAGGCTAACAAATGCTTTATGCTGAAGAATTTCAAAACAAAAACTTTGCAAACCAGAGCAGTTTAGAGCAGACAGCAGATGGAAGTGGGAAGCTATTTACAGTACACAGTGATGTTACACAACAGTTTTTGGAAGAAAATGTGGAAAAGAATCTTTCGTTAACTGAAATTGTAAGGGGAATTGGCTACATTATACAACACTAAAAACCAGCATATATTGGCCCCTGTGGATGGTTATATTAATGCAGTAATACTAATTTAAATGCTCAAGCTAATTGATTCAGAACTATATGGTTTATATGTGAATGGCACTGATACTGGCAGAAACATTTTATGTTTCAGACACAAAAAATCTGAATATTATTTCACAGCAGCAGTGTAACCCAGAGGTGCAGCTGATGAAGTAAAGAGGTGCTTTTAAAGCAGATGGTGTTTTATGACACTCAGGTCTTTTGAAAGCATCACCTGACCCCATAAAAAGCATGAAGGGGATAGTGCAGCTATTGAATTAGTGTGTTTAATATCTGGTTTGATAAACAAGTTCTGAACTTAGTTACAAGTTATTTTCATTAAAAAAAAAAATACTAGCCTATTTAAATGAGTTTATAATTCTCCTAAGATTGAACTCTTTTGTTTTTAGAACAAACTTCCGTGTTTCTTTGTCTAATCCTTGTGGTTCTTAATATAATTTTTAACCAGAAATTTTAGCCAAAGTAGTTGAGAAACTAGGACATTCATTCTCATGGATTTTTAGAGATTCAGTTCCAGGTCCTTGCTTTCTTTCAGCTTTAGCCTATATCTTTAATAATCTATCCAGTAGAATAAAAGTACTATGATATCATTTTTTTCTAGTTTGAAAGAAATCTGAATAGCTACTCTGGAATCATTTTACTTCACATCACCAAGCAGTTAACAGGTGTTAATATCTAGTATTAATGAAAATGAAATAGTTTCATTTCTTCTGTCAGTAGTTTAATTCTTCATAAATGATACAGTGTTAACTATAGCAAGTATCCTGGCTGTCCAGTATTGCAGATGAATGTTTTTGCTGCTGTACTATGCTCTCTGGTTCATTTAATGTTTAATAACTCTTCAAGGAGGAATAGTTCGAACAGGCTAAGTTGAGATACAGAAGTTGAGGCTTGTCCATAACTCAGTAGTAACGACATTGGATGGGGTCTGAGAGATGATCAGAGGGGTCCCTGGTATTTTTAATCTAATCATATCTATTCTTGATGCAGGCCATGAGTAGAGTCCTGTAAAGAGAGGTAGAGAAAGTGTGGACATACATAATTAGCTGACTAATTAGTCTGACTTCATTTCTGCAGTGCATTCTGTGACAAGTAAGGAGTAGCATAAGGAGAAAAATGTATTGAATTTAGGAAGGACAGGTTGTTTTGCTGCTGTATTGTAGAAAATTAACTGTAATTGGTGTAAGAGCCTAATAATAAGAGAAAGGCTCCAAAAAGTGCTTCATCATTATGACCGCTCAACACCTGAAAGGCTTCAAAAACGCTCTGTCATTTTGACTGCTCAAAACCTGAAAAGCTCCAAAATGCCTCATCATTTTGTCTGCTTGTCATAATACGGGTGGTTTGGACCCTGGCTAGCCCGCATTGAGGCCCATAAAAAGGAAGGTGAAACTGGTGCAAGTCGGAGGGAAAAGCCAGGGGCAGAGTCCCTGACCTTTGCCTCTCCCCCCACCACCACCATCGCCTGCTGCGAGACTCTCTGAGGCCTTCTGTGG
>NW_008237242.1:430434-444231 GCF_000691975.1 Corvus brachyrhynchos | reverse complement strand
CGGGAGTGGACCCACGAGTGAGTTGTGGAACCCCTGCCCGGCTGCTGCATCCCGTGCTGGGAGCACCGCGAGTGGGCCAAGGCTCGGCTGCAGGACCAGGCACCGCGCCTGCAGCTCGGAGGACGGGAGGCCGCATTCCAGCCCAACTGCTCCAGAGATTGGAAAAGGCAGAAAAGATGCTTCGAACAGCAGCAAAAAAGGGCAAAGACTGTTTTGCTCCCCCCACCCCATCTTGGCAGGACTAAAGGTAGCACAGTGTGGTGGTGACCTATCCTATGATTTTATTTGTAGTTACCTTGGCTTTTTCTTACTTTTCTGTACTTTTCTCTTTGCCTCTTTTACTATTAAATAAAATATATCAATTTTTTGGCACCAACATTTAATGTTGTTTGGTTTTAATCTCTTTTCTGGGAATATTTAGAACCTTCTAAGTTCTTTCTGATTTATGCACAGAGACTTAGCTTTCTTTGCGTTTCTGTGTTTAAACCGGATCATAACAATGGGCTCTTTAAATCTCAAGAAGACCTGGATTCCTGTGTAAGGTTGTTAGGAGTGAGATACGCTCGTGATGCGGCCCAGAGATGCATTAAAATCATAGTGTATTATGGAAGTAGGACAAGCATTGTTGTGAACATTTGGGAGGAACAGGGACGGAAATACAAAAAGATTTTTTTAAAATTACACTTAAGTGAGTTTTAGAAATTGCTGCAAGGAAAGCAGTCCAGAAAACCTGGGAGATAGAAATGGGTATGGCTTGGGGATTTTTATGCCTGATAAAAATTGGGTAGTCTAAGTCTGGAGGATGGAAGCAACAAGGAACCACCAGAAAGGTTTCAGAAGATTGCTAATGCATAGGGAGGAGTGTTTTCATTTTTCTTTTTGTGGAATGAAGGGACAGTACAAAAGTATTGTGTCAGGGCAATACAGAACTGTTGAAGGAAAAACTTTGATGGAGCAACATACCTAGATTATGTTCAAAGAAGCAGGGACAGGACATACCAGAGGACCCCCCATTCAAGTGTTCATATATGATATAGAAGATTAAGTAAGGCATCATCAGAACAAGATGGATTTTCTTATAAAAAGGTGGACACAACTATACCACCAAAGCCAGGAGCTCTGTAGTTGAGGAAAAGAAGACTTACATTCAGGTTCTTGATCTGAATCAAGAAACAGAAAGCCTTGAGCCTGTATTTTCTATAATCTATTATGCTATTTGAATATTTGGAAAAAATGTTTTCTTAAACAGAACAAACTTGTAATGATCCTTGTTTTCCTTCTTCAAAGCTGAATTTATCGAAGGGCAATGAAAGCTCTGCTTCATGCTGCAGCCTTGCCAAAGAATCTCGCTTCTTTACATCTGTTAACATTGTTCCTCCCATGTCAGAACTCAGGTTTGAGTTCCATTCCACAGTATCCCAAAATACAACTCTGAATTCTCCAGTGCCAAAGTCTTGAAACATGGTCCTTTACAGTATACAAATTGACAGATCAGTTTCCAACAAAATACACCATTCACTGTCACAGAATCACAGAATCAATTAGGTTGGAAAAGACCTCTGAGATCATAGAGTCTGTAGCAGGGCATCTCATCCCACAACAAGAGCTTATCAGTTGTTTGTTAACAGTCAGATAACTCAAACAGGACAAGCTGTCTTGTAGTGAGGTATTTTAGTGCCGTGGGGTTAACAGCGATCTGGCATCTCCCAGCTGCCAATAAACATCTTACTGTTGGAGAGAAATCTGGAAGATAAGGTGGACTTCTGACTGTCAGACACCTCACTTTACAAAAGCTACACCAAAATTTTCACGAAGCAGAAATATTCTACACATTCCCTGGAAATGTGTGGACTTTCTCACCTGAGCAGGGATGCCTGCTTTGCAGTTACTCCTCTGGAGGCAGAGTGAAGAAATCTGTGTACATTATTATTCCTATTATTATTATTATTATTATTATTATTATTATTATTTTGGTGGTAAGTTACATTTGGCCCCTAATCAGTACTATTTCTTTTTCTAGCTTTAATATAGGTGCAACCTTGGTGTTGTGCACTGTTTTATGTTATGCAGTAATCTACGAATAGTGCTTTCTACTTTTATACTTTGCAGTAAGTGACTCTGATTATTTTATCTATCTATGGTCTGTTTAATAAATAATTAATTTTATAAATAGACCTGATCTACCATCCCTTCGAATCTGCGTACCAGAGTGATTTCTTAAATTTAAGCAGTTGCCAAAAATCCAAGGCTAAGGCGGGGCTTGTCTGAAGCTCCCTCTCATCCTGTGACAGGGTCCAGCCTATGACCCAACATCATTATGTCAACCAGACCTTGGCACTGAGTGCCACATCCAGTCTTTCCTTAAGCACCTGCAGGGACAGTGGCTCCACCATCTTCCTGGGCAGCCCATTCTAATAGCTAATCACAGTGCTGTGAAGAATTTCTTCTTAACATTCAGCTTAAACCTCATCTGGAACAACTTTAGACTGTGTCCTCTTGTCCTGCCACCAGCTGCCTGGTTGATGATGCTGACCCCCCACGTGGATACACCCTCCTTTCAGGGAGCTGTAGAGAGTCATAAGGTCTCCCCTGGGCCTCTTCTTCTCCAAACTGCTACCTCCAGCTCCCACAGCTGGTCCTGATAGGACATGTGCTCCAGACCCTTCCCCAGCTCCATTGCCCTTCTCTGTCACTGCTGAGTGGATCCTGGAAGCAAAGGAATGGTGACGTGATTGCTCTTTCCTGACTCATGTAAAAATTAATTTACAAGCTCAGACCAGGACTCTGGAATGCTCCAGAAGGAGGAGGAAAGCAACTTTTTTCCTCCCTTTTCCTGGCCCTGCAGTGCAGGGCCAGCTAAACAGCTGTATTGGTGTTCATCATTGTGTTGTAGAATTAAACCTCTAGCATTTGGAAGAGAGGTCACTGTAACCTACACTCCTTGTGTAAACAGTGTCTGCATTGACTGTGACCCTGTTGCTGGGGAGCTGCTGCTCAGTTCTGACCACTGATAGTGGATAGTGCTTAACACAAACCTGAAATTTTAATTTTCTACGTATGAGGAATCACAACTTTATGTGGACTATGCATCCAAAGACAGTCTAGAGTGTATGGGCTAGATTCTACAAATAGAAGATAATTTTTACTGGATCTGTAGGACTTTGTCCCCCCTGAAATTTTTTCCACCTGGCCTTAAAACTTTCTTTTTCTGACTATGGGAAGACCAGTAGCCATAGCTTAAGAATCAACACCATGTTCCCAATTTTTTTCTTCTCAGACTTTTGTCTTGTTATCCCATTGCGTGGGGATCCTTTCAGCTACTTGATAAAAGTTTCTCTTTATGTCTTTAGCTGATTTGAATACTCACAGCAAAATCTCTCTATGATTCCCTCAAATAACATCTATGTTTTCCCGTCTCAAGGAGGAGTGTGTGGCTAACTTCTGTGATTCAGATAGCTGAGCCAAAGGTCATCCAGGCTTAGAAGCTCTTCAGTTATGTGATGGATGCTTTTTACGACTCTTGTCTAGTAAATCCATGGAAGTCTGGTTATGTCATCACAGTTGTACTGGGATTTATAGCATCAGCTGTTTTCATTCAAAGAGGCATGAGGGATTATTGTTGCAGGTAATAACCAATACTCATGAGTACCTGAAAAATGTTTTTACTGTATTTCCACTCTTGTTTTGCTTTTCAGCTCGTTGCTGTCAAGAGACTGCTGCTTACTGAGTTCAACAGGTCACTCACTATGTAGGGACAGCCTTAATGGATATAAACAATCAATTTTCTGTTTGAAGAGACATATTTTAATAGTACTTTGATAGCAGGCAGTAAAAAACTAGTTTTTCATTGGCTTTGACATTTTTACCTTTTAGCTACGTCCTCATAGCTGAACCAAAACTTCACAGGGATTATCTTTAGCGTTTGCCTGAAACAAAGTGGATTTAATTGTTATTGCATAAGAATTCAAACCATCTCCACTTCCACTCTTGTTCTTTGACTGATATTAATCTGATTTGTTCAAGGAGATAAAAAACCAACGAAAATAATTAGCTCTGCAAAAAGAAAAGCAATTAGTTTTAGTTCCTTGAGCTGATTCTTTGCGGATTCATGGGAGTACAGGAAATGATGCTAAGAGAAGTAAAAATATCTGGAGTTTATTGGTCAGGACTGCTGAAATTAGTTTAAGAACCGTACTGTATAAACTGACTTTACTGTTCAGCACCACCAAAAAAACTAGAACAAAATCACCCCCTACTCCAAAATAGGAACTTTTTTTTCCCATGGGTTGACATCTGTAATTTATGAGTAGGCTGAACTTTATTCTAGTAATCACTGTCTGTAGAGAGAAATTTCTTTTGAAGGTGGATGTCCATTAGCTGTGTTGACCCCCTTCTGTTTTAGAGTTGGAGTAATTCTGAGTGTTGAAAACCTGTGCCCTATTTTGGTTTATACCTCAAATCATGCTTTAGGTGTTTTAACTTTGTTCTAATCCAAATAAAGAAAAAGTTAATATTATATTTTTATGAGAATAGCTTCAGACTGGTATAACTAGAATGATTGCCTCTCCTCTGCTCAAAATGTCTGATCTCTTTCCTAACTAATAATCTCAATCCTGTTGTGCTGCCAGAATGAAATAAGCACCTATATTGTTTAATCAGCCTCTTGAATGTGGATCGCTCAGTATCCAATGATGAATGGCAGCTCATTAACTGCCTTATTAACTGCTTCATGGGAAAAATTAAAAGAGATTAAATCAACAAATTAAGGAGTTTGTTGCCATTTATTAATTTCTTTATTTCAGCTGCATAATTTTAATGAGTTAGTTATTTCCTTTTCCTTCCAGTTCACATCCTCCTGCTATAGGCACTGGTGTGGATTAAGCTGAAGTGAGAAACATTTTAGTAAATCAGTGTCATGCTAAGAAAAGTTTCATCAGGTTTGATACAGAACTGATAGATTAAAATCTCCCTCTGGTCTCCTCAGTTCTGCTGCTTTCCCCCTGGGAAGCCTCCCATGTTTATCTTGGCGGGAGGCTGGCTTTCCATGCGCCCTGAGAGCCAGGCCCAGGTGTCCTGGCTGGCAGGATGGGCTGCAGATCTGGCAGCGCAGTCCTGCTCAGCTGCAGAGCAGCATAAGGGTTAGCTCTCAGCTTTGGTTGAGGGCCCAAACCCTGCATGAGCGTTTCCCAGTGGTTGGGACATGAGCACAATGCAGGGCAGCAGCCACCAGCCTGCCAAGCGCACTGTTCCACGTGGGGCAGATGACGCATGTGCCCCTCTCCGCCTTTTGTTTCCCCGTTGCCTTGGTCCCCAGCTGTGCTGAAGGGATTTGCCTCAAGAACTTGGTCATATTTTTTCATTAGAGAGGCTCTCTTAATGCAAACGTTCTGGGGCATTTTACAAAGCAAATACCTTACCCTGTAACACATAAACTGAAATCAAATGGCATGACTTGCACTGAAGCTCTCTACTGTGTTGCCTAAAATAGATGGCCAGAGTTAAAAAATACACAGACTGTGTTTCTCTGTGTAAATTTTAAAGTCAGGCAGAGGCTGTATCTTTGTGTAGCTAGTTGGAGAATGCCACAGGCAAGGTACATGGTACAGTAAACCACCATGCCAGCAAAAAATGAAGATTGCAGGTGCAGGAAAAGTGCAGTTTGTTCAAAAGTCCAGTTATAGCTGAACATAGAGATCCCCTGAAGACATACCAAAATAATACTGATTTACAAGTATGCTTTCTGCTAGAAAACTATTAACTTACATAATCTTCAATTTCTAAAGCTTAAAAATATCCTGAGACTGTTACCACTGACCAGAAGTCAAAAGTAAATTTGGTCAGATGAATGGATATTTAAACAACTGCATTGTTCTTTAAAAAAAGACATATCATGATGACCCTTACAGGCTAGCTCTGAGGTCTGATCTTGTTCTAGTTATAGAGAAAAATAAAACGAAAAATCATTCTAATCTGAAGATTTTTGGTTGTTCCTAAAATTTTCCACTGGGCATTTTTATAAGAAATAACTGATTTTCTTCTTAATCTAAGTATATTTACGATTTTTTTAGTAGAAGAAATGGCTTTTCACAAGCTTTTAAGAGGGCCCAGTACTAGTAAAGTTTCGTCTTGTCTGCATCCTTGAGTGGTTTCAAATATATTGTTGTTTCTGGATTACATTCTCTAGTCCTCTCAGCTCCCACAAAAATTGGACATGATCTAGCAAGCAGAAGCATTAGATGAAGGTGTAGTTCTTTTGAGTTCAGTGTAAGAACAGAGACAAGCCAGTTGTTTTTTGGCGGAATCAGGCTTTTCTGGATCAGAATAGGCTACAGTATCTAACGCAGAAGACCTGAAATTTAGATTACATTGGTTGTGTCTCAATTTGATTTTGTTAAACCGTAACAAATACAGATTGGAAAAGAATACTAAAGCTCTTCTTAAGCTATAGGGACCACTTTAAATCCCAAAGCACTATCTCTTTGTAATGGTTCTTGAAGTTTTGAGTTACATTAATGATGTTAAGTTCAGAAAAAATACACAGTGAATCTTCAAAGACTATAGGGTTTCTTAGAGGTGTTCCCAAAAGATCACTGGAGAGAGCAGTACTACTTTTGCCTCTGCCTGGTTAAATCTTCAAGATGAAAGAGAAAACAAAATCACATGGAGTTAACTGGCCAACAATTGTCATGAAGTTAAATAAAGGTGGGAAGGAGGTAATCCTGTGTGGTAGTTTGGGTCGCACCATGGCTTAGAGGTCTTTGTACAGGAGATGAAGCCCCTGGTTACATACAAACCAGTAGGTAGAAAGTAGTGAGTAATGAAGGTAATCTTTACAGAGAGGAGACTATCACTGACTCAGAACTGCTGAGAAAATGAGCAGCTTCCAGGATAGCAACACCCTTTCAGTGCTGAGCATGATTCTTCCCGCCAGATGGGTTAACAGGGATGATGATAAGGACTGCATGGTAGGCATCCATAGGGAAAAGAAGGGCACAGGCTGACTACTCACATGGCATATTCTTTGTGCCAATTGACAGGGGGAAAGCCACAACACTGCACTTCAGCCAGGAGATTTGGAATCAAAGAAGGTTTCTGAAACCAGTGGAGACTGCCTCAGAAGAGACCGTGGTAAAATCAGTTACTTCTGACTTTTCTGTGGATGAAACAGATTATCTTGAGTTACTTGATTAAGTGCATGAAATGTATTAGCCTCAAATGTGCAAATGGTACTGCATGTTCCGATGTTTTTCCTTTTGTCCTTGAACTTTGTGTCTGGAAATAACTTGGGATTTGCTTACGTAATAAGAACCAGGGTATGTGGAGTTATTGGATAGAGCCCTACTGTGAGTACCCCATTAGAAACTTAAGCTGTGGGCAAACTACTGCTGACATGAAATTCATATTAGCCTAGAGTTACAAAATATTTCTGTATCATGCTATTACCAAAAATTTGTATAATCTTGGAAATTAGTTTTAAATGGAGCATTACCCCAAGAAAATTAATTTCTCATGTTTTAAATTAAACTGTGAGGCAGGTAATTATTTGAGTATTGGAATAAACAACCTAGATGTTAGTAAGTATCCACTAGGTTTTGCGTTTATTGAAAAGAAACACCGAGTTGAAAGGAAAGACTTCAGTGGAAACTCTTGCAAAAACACTTCAGACTTTGTTAATAAGCAGATTTAGGTCAAGTCCACTTAAATTATTTGCAAGTAAATTTTGTTCGATATAATGGAATTCCCTGTGGGTTTGAACAGGATGTGTTATTTTGCTATTTTATTATTTGGTTTTTTTTCTTTCAGGTAAACACAGGACTAAATCTTTGTAGGCAATTTCTTTCTAAGTATTTCCCTCAGGTTTATGTAATGAAGTTGAACAAACAAAACCGGAAAGGCCATCTGAAAACTTCGTATTTCTTTAGAAACTACTATCACCAGACAAAAAGCTATTTTTTTACAATAACCTGTTCTCAAAAAAGCTGTGTGTGTTGGCTTGGCATTGTCATTTTGATGTAAATGTATATAACTTTGTGGGTTTTGTGAGAATTTTATTCCTTGAACAGAAGAAACAAACCTGAGTATATAACTTGAATCTTTATGTGAAAAATCAGATATTTCAATTTTAAAAAAAAACCCAAACATTTGCTTTTAAAATTGAGGAAGATTTTTGAAGGAGCTGAAATGATGAGTTGATAAACATCTGGGCTAAAGCCAGCTTTTGTAAGACAATATGAGATCTGAGAACCACAAAACCAAGAGTGTTGTAGACACTGTGACAGAAAACCAGGCTGCTAATACAAAATATACTGCCTACAGATCTTAGAACAATGCCCCAAATTGCTAACACACAGCAACACACTGAGTTTGGTTTCAACATTGTTTTTCATTTCATAAAAGCATACAGTTTTTAGTAGATGTTTAACTTTTCTCCAGCATTGGTTTGCACAGTTATTAATTACTTGCAGTCTGTATTTTTCAAGGTTTTTGCACAAGATTTCTTTTCACAGATGATTTGGTGAGTTCCGAAGTCGTCTACTAATGTTGGGTAATGGGGAATCTCCATCACATAATTGTATGGAAGTGTTATACAAAAACAGAGCATGTAAGGATAAAATCTTTTCTCAGATATTACAAGATGACTCAAGAATGTTGTGTACATAAAATATATATTAAAGGAGATGTTGGAGAGAATTAAGCAGACAGCTTTGTAGTGGCTAGAGAAATTTAGAAAATATGGGGAACTTCAAAACAGCTCTGAGTAGAATGAAGTGTTGAAGCAATGTGAGCTAGACTGATAGCTGTCTATCCAGAAGTGCAGTAAATCTCATCCATCTTCAGTGAAACACCTTTCCTTAATAGATAGGAAACTACAAAATTGAGAAGTGGGATTTAGAAAACATTTGTAGGACTGTCTCTCTGTACATAATAACACTAGCAATGAAAGGAAAGCTCTTGTGTAGGAGAGGGTTAGCTCTGGAATTCCTCAGGATAAGTGCTGGATCTGAATATTTAATATTTGTTTGAATCAATGACTGAGACTGGACTAATAACAAAAATTACTGTTTCAGCCAGCAGCTCATTAGTTGGAAAAACAGACTAATTACTTTGACACGCACAGGTCTAGGAGTGTCTGCCTGATGTAGCTGAATTATTTCTAGTGGAATTAGAGGAGTGTTAATGATGCTATTCAAAGTTTTAGTGAAAATGTCAAAGTAATTTGTGAAGTTCTGCTCATTCTCATTCAAGGAACATGAATTAAAATTTGATCAGGTGCAAAGAAAGCTTCTATTCTTGGTATTGAAGTAGCTTTTCTTACAAGAAAATATCACAAAAATAATCTTTTTAGCCTAGCAAGAAATACAAGGGACAATCATAGAATGGTTGGTGTGGAAAGGGACCTTTTAAGATCACCAATCCTCTGTACCATGGGCAGGAATATCAAAGCCCCATCCATCCAATTGTCTGCCATCTGTAAGGGGGTATTGTATCTCTCCATAACATGTCGTAGAGGGCAGAAAGAATGCCAGGAGAAGGCTGTAACACTAAAGACAGGGAAGAAATGAAAATGTAAAACTCTGATGTGAACTATAAACAAGCAGACGTAAAACAGAGAATAAATTTTAGGGAAAAATAGGAAGATTATTCTTTTCCATTAAAGGAATTAGAGACCAGATCACTTCCCAGTAACAACAGTCAGAGCCAAAGAAATAGCTGCTTAAAAAAATTCTTGAGTAGCTAATTAAGAAGCTTATGCAATATGATTATTCATAATAGCAGGTGATTTGGGTGACTCGGGTGCTTTTGTCCAGCAACTGCTCCCAGTTGTTGTCTCTGTGAGGGTGGATCTACAGAGAAGCCTGTGGATGACAAATCACAGATACTACAGATCTACCTTAACTCAAAAAAAAATTTTTTGAGGACTGAACCATGATGCCAGTGTCAGCTCTTTGTAATTGTGTGGTTCAGCTATTATTTTGGTTGCCTTAGCACGTACTTTCATTGCAGGTTTAGGCAGTGGTCAGAGATGATTCTTGTATGCAGGAGTATTAGATTATCTCACTTTAGAGCCTTTGACGCATCAGGAAAAAATATGAAAGGCTGAACTATAGTTTTGTGAAGTTAAGGTGCTGCCTGTTGTGGGAAGAAGATAGTTTCTGGCAGCTGGGGAGGCTGCGATGCCCTCAAGCACTTCCTGCTGCTACAGTGGCTGGGCAACACCTGCAGGACAGGTCTGGCCAGTGTTCCTGCTGCTTTCTTGACTGCATTTACCAACGTGTATGCAAGCGAGGGGGGATCCTTGGGAAAAAAAGTGAAAAAAGGAAAAAGGCACAGGGTTATAATCACCTTTCAGATACCCCTTCTTAGTCAGCATTGGCCATGTTAGGGATAACTGTTGCTGAGTTTCTAAAGCCCTGTTTGGTTGACCTCTTGCTCAGGTCGGTACAGGCTACCACACTGATAAGTGGCGCAATTGCCTTGAACTTGCACTTTCCTTTTTATGCACTATTGCTTTTCTTCCATGCGTTAACCCGTGCTAAATGTTTTGGGAGCTTTGTTTAGAGAATGTGCCTGTCTCACTGCCGAAATAAATAGAGGGTTATGAAGAAGAAATGTTATATATACATATATATATATATTTTCTGCAACCCAGATCTGTGCAATGGAGATGGGCTTTTCACATTATTCTCTTAGTTTCTTATCCCGTTCTTTTAATCAGGTATCCAGCAACATTCCTGACCATGTCCAAAACAGTGGAAATTTGCAGTGTGCACTCAAGGGGGAGTAGTGATTACATAAACACTTCTGGGGTTTACACGCTTCCCACAGAACTCTTGGATCCCTTGAGTAATAATCTTTTTTCCATAAGGAGAACTGTATAAGCATTAATCATCCAGCATAGCAATATCCTATACTTCAGTGGGACAGGCAGCTTGCCTGGCCTCTGCAGAGTGCCATTTGACATTTTTTTGGCATTGGCAAGTTCAGGAAGGGTTGGCTTGGGTGACTTTCCCCATAGCAGCCCTCACAGTGCTGTGCTGTGTATTGGTAGCTAGAAAGGTGCTGGTAACACATTGGTGTTTAGGCTACCACTGGGCAGCCTCACTCAGCATCAAGGCTATTTCTCCAACATTCCCCCTCCACATTCTGGGCATGGCCAAGAGCTTGGGAGAGGACACAGACAGGACCCCTGAACCATGCTAACCAAGGAGATATTCTATACAGTGTTTTCTGCTTGGCAATAAAGCTAAGGAAAAGGAGAAGAGGAGGGAACAATAATTGTTAAAGCATTTATCTTCCAGAGAAACCTCCATGTATAGTGAGGACCTGCTTCCTAGAAGGTAGCTGGACATCACCTTCTGATGGGAAGTACAGAATTAATCTGCTTGTTTTCCCTTCCTTCTGTGTGTAGACTTTGCTTTTGCTTTACTAAAATACTAAAGCTAGTGGCTTATTTAAGTGGGCAGCCTGGTGAGAACAAACACAATTATGTATTATATTCAAGAAGCTGAGCTACTTCTTCTGTATTGTCTGCTGTCTCCATTCATAAACCCTCAGAGAAATGTAGCAGAGCACAGTTTGAATTCAGAGTGATCAGTCATATAATTTGCTGGGTTTGACACTGTGACTGAGTTCAGCTAGCAAATGCTTCTGTAAAAGGGAGGTTCACCCACTCCTCCCTCCACTTCTTTATTCCTACCTACCTGTGAGCTATCACCTTTGCACCATCTTTGGTGTTCACTGTACCTCTTATGAAGCTGATTTAACTTGTTAGCCTGACAGAAGTCCTTTGCCAAGGTAGTTTGTCGGTGTGGATCTCAGCTGGCACACGGAGAAGTGGGAGCACATGTCCAGGAGCAAGGTGTGTGAGGGAAGGGAAACCCCCATTTCATTTATCCACTCTTCCACATTGTCAAGAATGTAGTTTGTAGTCTCAAACACAAAATAGGCTGCCCAGAAAGGAACTAGCTGGAGACAAAAGTTTGTCATGGTGTCAGAGATATGTATGTTCATAATTTGTGTCAGGGCACAGCCCACAGTGCCCAAATAGGCCTAGTGACAGTAGCCAGGTTCAGCCATGATGCCAGACAGCCAGACAATCCATAGAAATGAGGCACACCAGGGATCAAGCTGGGAGCTCAAGTTGAAGGGTCAGGATCCAGATTAATGGGGCACCTAGCGCAGCACAGGTGAGCCAGAATGAGGCCTTGGTTTATAGCCACTGCAGAGAGAAATGGGAGAGACCACCCATGGACACTTCTCAGGAGATTATTCTGGAAGATCTGTTTTCAAAGCTGGGCCCTTAGACCCTTACTGAAGCTGAGCCTGAGCTCAGGCACCCAACAGCCCATCTAGGGGGAAGGGAGAAAGGGAGTGCTCGGAGCTCTGGAAGCTTTCACAGAACACCCATTAGCTCAGAGCTAGAACTGTAGTGAGGAAAAGTTTTGATGGGTCAGGGGACAGAGTCTGCAGTACATTTTATCCTCCAGTACCTACAGTATCTGCATTTTCTCTTCTCCATAGTGTAGAGAAGTAAACAGTACAGTAACTCTAAACAATGTTTGCTTTCATCCAGAAGAGGATGGTGTGTTTGGAGAAAGATAGTCACCTACAGTTGAATTTACCCACAGCATCATTTATGGTAGCTCCTTTCCCACACAGTTGATAGAAAGTTCCCATAGATGGGTTGTTCTGTGTATTCAAAGTGAGCAGTCTTGTTCTTTGCTGTGCATCAGCCAGGAGTGGAACAGCTGGGCCATAGGATCCAGGATCTCCCTTTCACATATTCATTTACCAGCCATAAACAAACACCACAGTATTTACATGTGTTCATAAGGGACTGTGGCTCTCTTTCAGATTCATAAAGCCTTTAAAAAACCCCACATGTATGAAAAAAGAGATCACTGTTACGACCCACCCACATAAAGGAGAGTAACCCAGCTTCTTGCTGATAGATCCCTTGGGGCAGATTAGAGTGGTTTATTAGATTGGTTTATAATAAACATGTAGGATTTATTTTAGAACAATTTGCTTGCAATTGAAGGTAGGGATGTACCCTTTTGGTTATTATTACCTATAGTAATATGATAACATAAAAGCATAAAAATACCACTTAAGAAAACATATATGGAAAAGAAAGAGAAGGAAAGGATAAGAGTAGATGATCTCACCACCTGAAGGCCTCGCAACCAGTCTTGGTTGTTGCAATTTCCGTATCTGTTTGTCGCAGTCTTGCCAGGGATGATTGCAGACTGGATTTGTTGGGTGGTGGGAGTAATTCCAAGAAAAATCCACAGAACACAAAATCTACTGGGTTTATATCTGCTCGGGTTCAGGTGAGAACACCCACGTACCTCCTCTGGGGCAGGGAGTTTCACACTTGAGGGATATAATGTTCTGGGTCATGGGACACTTCGGGAGTCTTTGACACCTTCTAAGATGTTACAGTGCCTATGATGTCAGCACAGTTGAGTCCATCATGGCCCATCAGCAGAGATCAATACCTTTACGCTACAGTGTCCTGGTACTTCCCTGGCAGGGGAGTTATCACAGTTGAGTTCCCTTGAGTAAGGACAAAGAGACAGGCCCACTTCACGGGTTTGCCTCTTTCTGTGTCTCATTCAACAGCCAGCTGTAGCCTGAGGTGGGCTGTGCTGCCCTCTCTACCGGGGTGGTTACTTTGCACAGTATCACTTGTGGATACCCTCTTCTCCTCAGCCCTGGGCTGATTGGACAGTAGTACACTCCCTTTATCTTATCTCAGGTCCAAAGTCCACTTAGTAGGTGTATCTGGGAAAG
>NW_008237242.1:416607-430418 GCF_000691975.1 Corvus brachyrhynchos | reverse complement strand
GATAAAGAGCTGCTTTGCAGTTTGCAAATGATTTTAGCAATGTTTTAGCTATTAACCATTTCAGTCTCTCACAAACACAAAGGTTGATAAATTCCTGTTCTATCTTTCACTCAATTAGCACATACATGGTTATTACACGGTTAACCAACGATGCACAATGTATTATGATATTTAAAGAAATATGTGGTCTAAAACAAGCTTACATTTAAAATGTTCTGGCCTTTCAAAAGAAAGTACTTGTCATCATAACACAGTGGAATTATTCTCTTAAGTAAATTGAAATAATATACTTGGTCTTTAGAAATGTCTTTGGGTGATCAGAGCTCTCTGTTGAATTAATTTTACAAAAGATTTTCTTATATTTATTCTGCTTTAATGTATTAAAACTGTATTTGGTCCACATTGAAAAAGAGCAAAGTTTTAAAATCCCAGTATCGTCACTTAGTAAATAATTGTGCCTCTCCATCAACAGTCTTGACCTAGTTTTAGAGAACATCCCTGATGTAATTCTTACTTCATGGTGCCTGCCATCCTGAGTCAGTAAGATTGATTCCAGAACAATGTTCTGTTCCAATATCCTGCAAGTCAGCCAAGGCTAGATGGTGATGGGAGAACAAAAAGGTCATACTTGAGTCATTCTTTTCAGACTACAAGTATAGGTGATCGATCCTTTTTCACTGCAATCAGAAAACACCTAATTTTTCTGTTACACAGGAATAAAATAAAAATACGTCTATAAGGAAGACATATTTGTAAGGTTTCATAATCTTTTAAAGTTTATAAACTATGTGTCTCTTACTAGATCATATTTAATAAGTAATATGTGAATGTGTGTAATTCAAAAGAATTCTCACTCAGATCCAATCTAAAATTATGTTAGCTGCTAGAGGTAGAGCAGTAAGACAAGATTAGTAGTGGCTGCTTTAAGTCTATCAGACATTTTAAATGAAATTTATATCATAGGTTCACTTTTTTGTAATGCTTCTAAGGATGAAAATATACTTATTTCTTCAAATTCACTGTCTCTGTACATGAGATTTGAATATATGGGCAAAGGTAACTTGATAGTCTCGATTTTGTAAGATTCCTGCAAGACTTAAATTTAGAAGACCTGAATGTGGTGAAGATGACTGCCTCCATTTCCATAGGAACACCTCTAATTAGAGGTATACTAATCTCTAAGTGTTTGTATGCAATTTTCTCTCTGTTCCTCTTCCCCCTCAGAGTAAGTAAGAAGTAAGTAAGAATCAAAGGGTTTTGATCATCATCTCTCATTGTCTGACTCAACTCACCCCATTCTACAGTGATGAAATAACTTCTCACTTTGAAGTACAAAGTCTTTGATTTTGCTTTTGTCAGTTAGGATCAAATCATCTTTCATAATCTTTATATAGCCTTTCTAAACCAATTGCAAATACCTGTTGATAGCTGCCTCTAAATTGTTCTTCTCAATTGACAATCAGATTTGACACGACCTTATCATGGTACTCATGACCATTTTTGCCTGAGTCAGGAGCAAGTGTTTTAGCCACACCACACAGGCTGCAAAAGGCAAAGGCAGGGACTGGGAGAATGAAGAACCATGTGCTGTAGAAGAAGATGGGGTTCAAGAACATCTAAGGAACCTGAAGGTGCACAAGTCCATGGGGCCTGAGGAGATGCATCTGTGGGTCCTGAGGGAGCTGACAGATGAAGTGTCTAAGCCATTAACCACCAAATTGGAGAAGTTGAGACAGTTCAGTTAAATTCCCACTGACTGGAAAAAAAGATAAGCATAACGCAAAGGGGTCAAAAAAGGGAAACTACAGGCCAGCCAGTCTCACCTCAGTGGCCAGCAAAATCATGGAGCAGATCCTCCTGTAAGTTGTGCTAAAGTGCATGGAAAGTATGGAGGGGATCGGTGACAGCCAGCAAGGCTTCACTAAAGGCAAATCACACCTGATTAATTTGGTGGCCTTCTACAATGGGGTTATAATGTTGGTGGGTAAGGGAAGAGTGACTGGCAAAACATCATTTACCTGGAGTTGTGCAAAGCATTTGACACTGTCCCCCACAACATTCTTGTCTCCGAACTGGAGAGACATGGATTTGGTAGACGGACCATTTGGTGGATAAGGAATTGGCAGGATCAACAGCTCAACATCCAAATGGAGACCAGTGACAAGTGGTGTCCTTCAGGGGTCAGTGTTTGGACCAGCAATGTTCAACATCTTTGCTGGTGACGTGGACAGGGGGACTGAGGGCACCCTCAGCATTTTCGCTGATGACACTGCGCTGGGAGGTGCAGTCACACTCTGGAGGGCAGGGATGCCATCCAGAGGGATCTGGACAGGCTGGAGAGGTGGGACTGTGAGAACCTCATGAAGTTCAACAAGGCCAAGTGCAAGGTCCTGCACCTGCATTGGGAAAATGCCAAGCACAAGTACAGGCTGGGTGGAGAATGAATTTGGGCAGCCCTGCCCAGCAGGACGTGGGGGTGCTGTGGGTGAGAGGCTGGACATGCCCCAGCCATGGCACTCACAGCCCAGAGAGCCAAACGTGTCCTGGGCTGCACCCAGAGCCCCGTGGGCAGCAGGGGAGGGAGGAGATTCTGCCCCTCTGCTCCGCTCTGCTGAGACCCACCTGGAGCACTGCATCCAGCTCTGGGGTCCCAGCACAGGAGGGACAGGGACCTGCTGGAGCGAGTCCAGAGGAGGCCACCAAGATATTTAGGGGGATGGAACCACTCTTATGAAGACAAGCTGAAAGAGTTGAGGTTTTTCAGCTGGGAGAAGAGAAGGCTCCAGAGAGACCTGATAGAATATTTCAGTACATAAAGGGGCTATAAGGAAGCTGGAGAAGGACTTTTCACAAGTGTCTGTAGTGACAGGACAAGGAAGAATGGCTTCAAACTGAGAGAGGGTTGCTTTGGATTACATATGAGAAGAACTTCTTTACTGTGAAGACAGTGAAAACACTGGCACAGGTGGCCCAGAGAAGTTGTGGATGCCCCATCAGTGGCAATGTTCAAGGCCAGTTTGGATGGGGCTTTGAGTAACCTGGTCTAGTGGAAGGTGTCCCTGCCCATGGCAGAGGGTTGGAACAGGATGATCTATGATCAGCAACCCTTGCCATGTCTGCAGCTGTTCCTCTTTTCTGTAAGTATGAGTTGTCCCAGTTTTTAATTTCATTGGGTCAGGAAAAGAGGGTGGTATATAGAGGGCTGTTGAACAATGATCTGGGAAGAATGTACTGACTTTATGAAGACTGCATATACTTATGCCTGTGAAGTGCAATTATTACAGATTGGGTTTTGTGAATTTACTGTGTGCATTCATCAAGCTTTAAAGGAGCTGTGAGAAGAGTAAACCTGAAGACAATCAAGTGTCTTAACATCTTTCAACAAAGCTTTGGAGGATTTTGCTTTCTCTATAACAATGCACTTCAAAGATTCTGCCAGAGTGACACACTTGTGTAGTTAGGTCTTGGAATTAAATAAGAAAAAAGAGCACTAAAGAAAAAAACCTTTTTTGGATTGAGGAAAGGGGAGGGTGTACTTGTCAGGTGGTGTTCTCATTGGAGCAGTTGCAGGTCCTGAAGTGTTGTCTGAGAGAAGTTGAGGCCTTCACTTGCTCTCAGGGAATGACAGGGCTTAGGGAAAGGGAGTGTGTAAATGGACTTTTTAGGAGGAGGCAATCTAAGAACCATTGCTTTCAGAGCATGCCGATGCTGTCCCAGTGCTTAAGAGGAAAAGCTGAAGCCATGGAAAGCCATGGAAAGACTTAAGTCAAGGAAAGAACATTTCCTTGGATTCAGTCTCCTCCTGTACTTGAGCACACTGTTTTGGGGAACCTAATAACATCTGCAGATAGACCACACAATTTTTCAGGTGTTGGAATATTAGTGATGGAGTATTAATTTGGGAATGTGAAAGGTCCTTCTGGGCCTTATTTCATGCATTCTGAATTAGCTAGTCTGTCTTTTTAGAGATGTTTCTGGGTGTTCCTACTGACCCAGAAGTCAATCGGCATCATTTGACTACAAGGTACTCATTAAAGATTTGGAGATATTTTACCACTGGCAAACTCTGACCCTGTAGACTTTCCTGTACCAATCCTGCTCAAGTTCATCCACTAGCTCTGCATTTCTGTGATCATTGCTGTCCTAGCATCACTCCTTTTTCCACAGAGGGACCATTACCAGCTGTGCCAGAAATTTTGTTAAGAAATACATAACTATAGCTGTTCTCTGGAGAAGTCCTGACAACATAGTGTCATAATCTGGTAATTTACAAGCTGATCTGAACAGTTTGTGTTCAGCTTTATTATATACTCCATGAAGCAGTGTGATTCACATATTTCAGGACTTCAGAGTCTTCCTGTAGGCTGTGATGCTAGCTTGTTCCCATGCAAAGGTTTACAGTCAAGAAGTTAATGTTCTGACCTCGATTGTTACTGCATGTGCTCAGCTCTGCTCTGATAGGGAATGACCCCATAAATCAGGTTGGCACAAGCCTGAATAAAATACTGGAAAGCAGGTGAATGTTTTGCAGTCTGTGAAAGGACAGCAAAGAGCAATGGCCCTGGCTGTTTGTGTCTCCTGGCCCACATCTAAGCTGTTGCCAAGCCTGAGACTAACTTCGGTTACAAAGCCAGGAGTCTATGAGGAAAAGATCATGCTTCAGTTTTGCAGCACCATGACTGTTCTTGCCTTGGCTTTTACCTAGTCTTGAGACTTTAAGTCTACTCTTCACCCCTAGCAAACCTTTTTCATCTTCTTCCTCATACCCATATTTTCATAGTTACAGACAGAAAAGAGATAGAGCCAGAAAGCCAGCACAGACTTTACTGCCTTCACATCCCAAAAGCCAGAGGATGGTGTAGGTGTCCAGGTGTCAGCATCAGGGGTGGCTTCTGTGAGAAGTGGTCCAGGACTGCCCTGTGCCAAATGCAGCTGGTTCCAGCTGGCTCCACAACAGCCCCACTGTAGGACACCACTGAGCCCATCAGCCAAGCTGGTGGCACCTCTGTGAAAGCATATTTAAGAGAGGGTAAAACATTGCATGGCAGCATGAGGAGTAATGGAAAAAAACCATGAGAAAACAGCAGTGTGAGCACCAGCATGTGAGAAGAAGGGAGGAGGCGCTTTGGGCATCAGAGCAAGTGTTCTTTTGCATCTTGTGGGAGGGACTGTGTTGGGACAGATACCCACACAGCAGCCAGAGGAGAGACCTGTGCTGCCACAGGTTGGCTTTTCCTGAAGGAACCACACTGGAGCAGGTCTTGAGGGACTGCAGTGCTAGGGCAGAACCTATGCTAGAGCAGGGGAACAGTACAGGGGAAAAATACAGGAAGGAAGGAGTAACAGAGATGAACTAGTGTGTATTGACCACAACCCCTCCTTCCCCAATTCCCCCTGGTCCAATTTAGTGGAGAGGAGTAAAGGACTCCACGAGTGAAGGAGTGAAGTTGAGGCTGGGAAAAAGAGATATGAGGAAGAAGGTATTATTTTAATTTTGTCTTTGTTTCTTCTCATCATCCAAATCTACTAAATTTGCAATAAATTAAATTAAATTACCCATATTTAATATTTTTTACCTGAGATGTTAATTGGTGGGTGTTTTCCCTGTCTTTATCTCCATTTACCAGTTTTTTTAATTTTGTCTCCTGTCTTGTTGAAGAGGGGCTTAAGAGTGGATGTCTGGTTGTTTGGCAACTGACAAAGGTCACCCACCTCTTTTAAAAAAGGGCTTTTTCATTGGTTTGATTTCAGTCTTTTTATGATAAGCAAGAGGGCTTGCTTGGATTTGACAATAATGCTTAGATAATGCTTAGGTAGCCTTCATTTCTGTATGAGCTCAGAAGATTCTCTGCATCAGATGCAGTCTAATGGGGCACACAGGACATTTGGCCATATCTAAATGAGATTTTGCCTCCAATAGCTTGTTGCAGCAGGGCTTTTTGGTTTTATAGTTTTCTTTATTTTTCCCCTTTTTTTATTGCTGCCCAGACTTTTTCTGTTAGAGTATTTTTTCTGTCAAGACCAAATGAGCAGCTTCCGTAATAGCTGGCAAGTTATTAGAGACCCAAGAATGACATCCGTATTTCCCCTTTTTCAGTTGTTACGCTATGTAATCCAGTTCTACTGCCCTGCATCTTGCTCTGCTATTTCTGGCATAAACAATTGGTGCTGCCCAGTCTTCTATAGGACACTGCTGGCCTGCCTTTAAAGCAGCTCATGACACACTGACTCAGAGCGAGGACTGCCTTTCCCAGGCAGTGTAATAGTAGTGTTTGAGTGAAGAGTTTATGCTTGCAGTGTGGAATGCCTTAGAAGAAAAGATGGCATGATATGACAGGGTCCCTGGCCATCATCTGAAATAATTCTTTGGAGAAAGCACAGGGCAAAGCTGCCAGTCCTTGTTGTTCTAATCAGCCTCCTCCATTTGGCCGGAGCATCTCTGACAGCCTTGCATGTGTCTGCTTGCTAGCACACGTGTTTTTCCACCGTGACTCAAAACACATTCAGGAAGCCTTGCAGTGGAGATTTCACTGTGAGAGCATGACTAGGCATGGTGCTAGCACTGATCAGGTGCTCAGGAACCACTGGCTCAGGAGGGTGCCCCATCCCTTGCGGCATCCTTAAAGGTGCCTTTTTTCCCGAGCTGTAATCTATCACACTGTCTTGAATTTTTGTCCTTCATATTGGGTGATAATGAAACAGACTCCCTGCAGCTCTGCGTCTTTTCGTGTTTGGCTGAAGTTTGTCAGACTGATCATTCCAGAGGGAAGGGAATTTCTTTATGTGTGAGGCAAAGGATGGGTGGGAGCCAATAAGCTCAGTAGCATTCATAGGCCTTGCCAGAAGGAGGAAGGAGTGTCCCAGCTGGATGGATTTAGCTGGTAATTGTACCTCACTGTTTTTGAATTGCAAACCTAGAGGAATTGATGTCCGTGGAAGATTTATTTGAAACACAGTAAAAAGATACCAGGAGCTATGTGAATAGAAGTTTTGCCTCTGCTCTCTGGGTAGGTATCTACAGACCTTTTCGTATTCTTCTCCATCACATTGTGGTGATGAATTCGTGCACAGTTATAGGCTCGAGGATATTTAACTAGAATTATTCTTCTCCACTCCTCTCCCCTCCCAGTTGTCCCTGTACTGAGATTTGTTATACTCCCTTTTTATAGTCCCTTTGCTTTAGTTTTGCAATTTTGCCCAGTCCATTTATGGCACTGATGTTCATGTAGTAGGTGGCATTTTCAAAACTTCAACCTACCTGCACAGACATCTTAAAAAAAATAAGGCGGATGCTGTAGTACAGCTGGATTCATGTTGTCTTTGTCTCCAGCCCCGAAATGATGTATTACAGCATGTTTTCTCTCCATTGTGCAGGAGGATGCTGTGGAAAGTAGAATAAGCATTGGGCACTCAAGAGGCTTCACTGTTTGGTGCTCTCAGGGAGTGTGTTGGACGTGCAGAATCTTGTCTCTCTTCTGAATATGAGTGCCAGAAACCCTCTGGTACTTCAGATGCAGAAAAAGACTGGGCATTCCCCATTGCTTACAGATTTTCTCCTCTTGTTGGCAGTACAAAATGTTCTCTTTTTACATAATTATGAAACTCTCTTGTGTTTATACATAAGCAAAAAATTACACTCTTTTTGACAATGAGCAGCAGGCCTATCCACTCTATAGATTGTTTTACTGGGTTTTTTTCTTCTCCTTTTTTCTTAAATCAAAACCTTATCCACTAAGCTTCCATTTTAGCCTGACAGACTTAGGTCATTAATCTTCCTGCTGTGGTCTGGAAAATATTCCCAGACTCATTCCCAGATGTTTTGTTCACTTTCTTATCCAAAATGTGCACCCTGTTGGTGAATCTAAAATTTTAACCCAATCATGGGTAATTTCTATTCACAGTGACATTACAAAGTGCATGTTTTTGAGATCACTTTCAAACTCAATGCATAAATAACTTCACTAAATAATGAAATTTGCCAATTTGAATTTTCCCAATTTGTCTGCTAAATTTATCCATCACCACCACTAATACCACACAAACACACACTGGTTTCATTTTTATATTCGTTTGTGTCTCTGCGGGGAGGATGAGAGATAATTAGCTGGTCTTGGTGACCAAGACTGCTTTAATGAAGACACATGTATTTGCTGAGGAGGTCCGCTGGAGGAAGACCAAGCCCCCATTTTGAAATCCTCTCAAGCTTTCATTCAGAGTAGCTGTTTTCCTATGTGCAACACAGGGTCTGCAAAAAATATCTGCATACTATGATGTGGGCCACGAACACTCACTCCTTAGAAATCTGAAGTAAAAAGTCTAATGTTTGTCCGTGATCTAGAAATGTGTTCTTCTGGCAACTGGACCCTGAGAAGCGCTTGTTAAAAGTGAAGACTCTCTTATTTTCAAATTCTTCACTATTATTTGTGCTGTTTATGACTTTGATTTACCTTCCTAGTCCTTCGGAAAAATGGAAAATATTTTAGAATGCTTTAAAATATCCTTGTCTTCTCCATCACAGCACCTCTCTCTGGTTAATGGCTTTCAGAAAACTGTATGTTCTAAGTAATGTGTAAATGATATATGTGACATGTAATTTCATCTTTTTAGTTGCTATAGCAACATCACACTAAACTATGCATTAGTCAGTAGTCCAGACCAGCAAATGTCTTGTTTCTAATGGATGGCTTACACATTATGAAGACCATTAGAAATGAATGCTGAAACAGATAATTGACTATATAAGCAATTCCAGCAGAAGAATGTGCACATGAGAAAGCATTACATTGAATAGGTTTAGAACTGAATCTGTGTGCTGAGCTCCACATATAAATCTTACAAACATCTCTCACCTCCTCTTTTTTCATGGAAGTACATATACCAGTTCTATATGCATGCAATGGAAAAACCCCATGCTTCAAAGGCAGGCAAATAAAGCCCAAGACCCAGAAGTTCTTTGTGATGACGTGTGTATCTCTGTCCCATAACTGGAATACTCAGTTACATGATGCCACTGTGTTTGCCTTGGTCTTTCTGCTCCTGTGTACAGTATGATGGCATGATCTGGTCTGCCTCAGGCAGAGGTGAAAGGGGAGCAGTGCAGCAGACAGTCAGTGCTTCAGATCTTTCAGAAGAGTGAAATATTGATGCTGTGGTCACTTGCTGTTTTCCACTAGGAGGAATAGGTTATTGCTTTCTTCATTCCCTTCCCCTAGGATAAACTTCGAGCCATTTTTCTACGCTTGCTAATCTTCTGCACCTTGCTATTTACTCATTGGTCTGATGGTTTACATTACATCAAGGTTTACTTTTGGGATTTATGTATCTCAGATATTGTTCTTTGTAACTTTGATTTCGTTCAGCTCATTGTGGGGATTCATTAACAAGCTGTTGGTAAGTAGTTTACAGACCTTGGATTGGGTCAGTTTGTCCCCCATTTCTTACAATTCCTTCTCATGCCTGACTTTGCTCTGCACCCTCTGTCCTTATTCACGCATCAGACCAGGCTTGTATTCTTCTAGATTGGGTCATTGTGCCATTATTAAACATTTCATCATATCAGAATAACTGCATGTTACTTTTCTATATAAAATTATAATCATAACATACAAAAAAAGACAAGCAAAAACTGAAATAAATTCAAAAGATTAATTCTTCACCTAAACAAGCCCCCTAAAATGTGCAGGTAGACTAAGAAAATTTCAGAGTAAGCCTGAGAAGCCTCCATCTGCAGACTTGCAATGTCAGGACACTCTGCTGCCTGTTGTCACCAATGGCTATAGTGTGTTTACAGAGCCACAGGGCTGCAGTAGAAGACAGCTATACCTTTAGAGAAAAATGGAATTGAATTGGAGGTGCAATTTGATCCTAGACCACAGGTGCTGTGATGTAAAGTATCTGTAAACACAAATAAATAGGAAGCCTAACATTAAATTAATATGTGGAAACCAAGTACTGACATGAATTGTTCAGTTTGCTTGTCAAGTAAATGCAAGATAGCTATGGCAATTATTCAAAGCATGACCATTCTTGAAAGAAAAGTATTGAAGCTGTTGTTCCCTTGGTAAGCCTTTACACAAATAATTGCTCCATAGTTAACTTTCGTGAGTTACCATTCTTTAGAATGACAAAGAGGTTGAAGATTTGAAAAGAACTTGGTTAGCTTAAAATCTTGCTTGAAATTCTGTTCTAATTAACAAATACTTAACAGTTCTGTTTTCAAGGATGATATTGAATGTGTTATTATGTGTGCAGTTTTCACATGGTTTGTTTCATAATTTGTGAGGCATTTTCTTGCATCACATTCTTCCTCTTCTTTGAAGATGTGCTGCTACTTATTACGCTAGAATCATTTCAATTAATGTTGGCATAAGTGGCAGTGAGATCGGGGGATAGCCTTGATCTTCTGTCAAACTGTAATTTTGTTTTTCTTTATTTGTGCAAGGTTTTCAGGCATTCTGTTTCATTGAAAACTGTTAATTTGAGTTTTGTGGGGTTTTTACATTTTGCCCAATGAAGTAGAAAACTGTGTAGACATCAGATGTCAGATGCGTATCTTCTGCTAATGCTAAATCCAGTGAGATTTGTCTACACTATACTGAGTGTAGACAATGCAGAAAAGAAAAGATTACTGTATCCATGGGGTTGATATAGCAGGTGAAATTATTTAACTTAGATGACTGCTTTCCATATTCTTATTACTGGCCATGGTTAGAGAGAAGGTAATGGTCAGAGAAAGTGCAGTAATTTGCAAAAAGAAGGATGTATATTAATTTTTTTCCTGCAACATAGTAGTATTAAGGGATAGATTAAAAACAAAGTTCATTATTGCTGTTTCTTTATGTGATAATTGCAAAGTTTAGTTGACTTAATTTCCTGTGTTTGCCAACCACCCCTGTCGTTTCTCTATCCTTCTTTCAATGGAAAAATCATGGGCTTTCACTCACAGACACTGAAAGATTGAATTAAAACATAAATAAATCAAATCAAGGTTTTGCACTATACGGGGGAAAATGACGGCACCAATGTCTTTTTCTTTTGGAATTCATTTTATTTTATGATTCAAAGCTGGCAATCTTTTCCAGGATTCATGGAAAATTTTAGTACTGAATTTGGTGTTCAGCATTAAGAGTGGATCCTGGCAATGTCATGGAAGGAGTAAATCTGTAATTAATAGAATTTCATTAATAGAGTCAGGTCTAAAGAAACTGAATATATGTGTTCACTGTGTATATTCCTGGTAAAAATTTTTCCTATTTCATTTAGAGTTGTCATTTTTTATTGTCAGTAACACTGATTTTAACAGCAATAGCTGCTGCAGACACTTTTGCACATTATATACATAGTTTTACAGGCAACTTGGGCTTCTTGCAGCATTGTTAGAGTGTGTCTGAGCTCCAGTTGGTGCAGGCACTCTTCTGGTGTAAGAGTACTTCAAATCCAATGCTTCTTTTGTCACACAGGGTTGCAATATCTAGCTTAATTGTAAAGAGAGTGGGTGAGAAGGAGAATCTCTGTTCTTAGTACAGAACCAGGAAGTAAATGTTATTCACTGTTTAAATGTACTATTAATAAACAGCTGTTGCTCTATCTCTCAAAAAAAAGATACTTATATAAACTTTAAGACACTTTAAAGGTGTGTATTTAAGCCAAACCTTATCAAAATCAAAATTTTTCTCCTTCAAATATCCATCTAAGATCAGATCTATTGATCTTGCATCACACCAGTCTTAATTATAAGTATTTTAGATAAGATCCATATTTTTCCTGGTAGTCTCATTATTAGGTATCACTATAATCAAGCAGAATAGAAGAGGATGACTTTTTAAATAACGACCTGGAATGTCTGGAAAGACTGGCTCTATTTCGCATGCTGAAAACATGGCTAGTTCATATCAGCAGTACAGCTCCTCTTTTCCCAGTTCCAAAATACGTTCATTATTTAGGAGTGCTCCTGACCCAAAGTGATTTCTTACCATGTTCTTGAGGTTTGCAGATCAAACACTGGGACCTGTATCATAGAATCACTGAGGTTAGAAAAGAACTCCAGGATCATCAAGTCCAACCATACAAAAAAGTGTACCAGGAATAGAGCACGTATCTCCCCCTTATATGCCAGTCTCCTTGAGCTCTTGCCTAACAAGCTGGAGACCTCTTCTCTCTGGACAGCATTCACAGCAGGAGCTGCGGGCGGGACTTGATCTGTGCCTGTGCCCACCTGCTGAGCCTCTGTTCCCTGCCTTTGCTGCAGCTCTTCCTCCTACGTGCACAACCTGTAACACAGTGGAATAAAATCAGTACTTGGGATCTGAAGTCGACAAAATTTTTGGGCAAGTGAAAACAAACCTAATTCATATCTCTTCCTTTTCAGGACTGTATAAGATATGCCTTATCAGGCAACAAAAGCTATTTGTTTCATCACTGTATAAGTAGTTGTTATTTTAATTGGAGCTCAGTTACCTATCTTTCTGTGTATGTTCATAGATAAACATATCTTCATCTAAGATCAGATATCCTGATCTTGCATCACAGCAATCTTAATAATAAGTATTTTATAATAAGTATTTTACGTAAGATCCTTATTTTTCCTGGTAGTCTAATAAGAGTATCAGTATATTTGAGCAGAATAGAAGAGGATGACTTTTTAAATAATTACCTGGAATGTCTAGAATCATGCATATCATATTTATGTATTTATCAATACACACATATTGTGTAAGTCCTAGTTCATCCCTTATTTCTAGTCTTGCTTAAATAAAACCATTGTTAACAGGATCCTGGTGTTTCCAAGGATTTTGGGAACATGAGGTATCCAGTGACTTAAGTACTTTGTCTCTAATGATACCACCTTTATTTTAAAGTAACCTTTTTTTTCCTCTTAGCAGCTTGCCCATGGCTTGTTCATATTTTCTGTGTGCCAGCTCTCTGTATAGGAAAAAAAAATTGCTTGAAGTTTCACATATCATGGTAATAAAAATGAAATATATTATAGCAAGTTTGTTCATAGGTATTTTATGTGGTTTCAGGATCACTTGTTTGGCAAACATCTCGATTCAGAAAGAAAGAGTTCCTGCATTAAGACAGTATTTCTCTGCATAATCTTCAGTGATTTTTTGAGGAAAAAATAGATTAAGCTGAATGGATCAATGCTTTTGTGACCCAGTCCCATATTTGCTGCATAAAACCTAAAACAGTAATTTGAAAATTTGAAACCCCCAACAATTATCACCTCTAGTATCTGTCATTTTTTCAACAGAACATTTTTCAGTTCTGTGCTTTAGGCAACAGTCTTCTTTTCTCTTGTGGGAAGGGCTGAAGTTTCCATCTACAGTGCAGAATTCTGGGCTGCTGAGATTTACCTTTTCATGTCATTTTTTTAGGCTACAATCAATCTCAGTTCTTAGTGTCATGTATACCTTTTTATCTACATCTACCTTCTACATGTCTTTTCTAACTAACTTTCTTGCTGCTTTTCCCCATAACTTCCTTAATTTGATCTGCTGTTTTGCTTTCAGTATTGTCTGCATGGTCTCTTTTAGCTTATTGGGCGTTGGGATAACCAAGACAAGCTGGTGGTTTCTTCTGGTTCTTACCTGGTTGATGCACATTATCCTGTGATGGAGCAGGGCTGCTTGCTTTCCTGTAAGGCAGCTCAGATTGGTGAGAGCAGGCATGCTACAGCGGGGATTACTGTAACACGCATATATCAAACCAGGAGTCCCGTGGAAAGGAAATATATATGGACAGATTCTTGGTAGATGTTTCAGAGATGTTTATTTCTCCAGCCGCATGGCCGGGGCTCTGCTCAGGAACTG
>NW_008237242.1:390343-415125 GCF_000691975.1 Corvus brachyrhynchos | reverse complement strand
GATTCTTCCATAGTCCAGAGAGAATATCCAAACCAAGATGAGAAGAGAGAGATCTAGAGTGGTTTTTACTCGTGAATTTTCTGTCCTTAGGGATCGGTGTCTTGCCGGCAATTCCCCACTATTTGCTACAGCGGGGATTACTGTAACACGCATATATCAAACCAGGAGTCCCGTGGAAAAGAAATATATATGGACAGATTCTTGGTAGATGTTTCAGAGATGTTTATTTCTCCAGCCACATGGCCGGGGCTCTGCTCAGGAACTCCCCCAGTCACAGGACCGAGGGTCCTTGCCCACACAGGGGAACACAAACCAACCAATCGGGAATGAGGCTGACCAGGGACTCAGGAAACCCCCTGCCTCCCCTCAGGGCCCCTCTCCCAGGGCTGCATGGCAGGGGGAGGAGACCCCAACACAGGCAGACAAATGTTTTGTGGCTGAGCAGGGTTTTGGTGCTTCTGTATAGAGTAACAGAGTGAAAGAAAATACTTTTTTTGTTACCTTATGGCTGCAGAATTTATCGCAGATTTGCTTTACAGAGCTGATGTACATATATCTGAGGGCTTCCTTTCTGTGTAAATCATTAACAGAACTGTGTGTGTAGTCAGTATTCAGCTTATGGTTTAAGTAAATAGTGCTTACTTTTATCTAGGGCATGTGGATAGAACAAAGCATAACACTGTTGAAGGTTTGAATTCATCAATGCCTCCTCTCTAGTTGCAAAAATGACACCTGGAATTTTATCTTTTATGCATACAGTAGTGGTTCAAAATACGAAGACTCCTTTTCCTCACAGAAAAATCCAGCTACTGAAAACAGTTCCTGCATATAATCTGCTTAAACTAAGCTTCTTCTCCGACTTCCCCCTCTTCTCCTGGAGTCAGTGCACTCAGGCCCTTTATTTTCTTGAAGAGCGTTTAAACACCTTGTCCTCACCATTGAGGATTATTCAGCCCTGCTGCAGTTACTCACAAATCCCCTCCCTGACCTGTGGCTCTACTCTTTTGTGCTATCCTGTGTCAGGATTATTGTTACTGTTCTTTCCATCAAATACATTTAGGTCAATAAACTTTGTCTTTCATTTCTTTCCGTAGCATAAAAAACATTTAAAGGAAAAGTTAATATTTCATCTTGCTGGGACAGGCAGTGAAGGCTTAAATCTATAATCTGAGTTTTGTGATATTCAGATTTATTTCCTTTGTAGAGGTTTTGGTGAAAGACTCAGTGTCATCATTGTTGGCTTCCAAGAATACTTTCATCAACAGTTATTTCTTCTACAGGTTCTTCCAAACTCCTCCTTATTGGTGATTTTCTGCTTGATCCTTCTCAGCTTGTAAGGCGTTAGCTATAGGAATGCATCTCAACCTGAGGTTTGAAAAATAATGTGTAAAAATGCAAAGTTACACAAATTATTTTCGTCAGCAGCTCATTTAAGAATATTATGCTGTGCAAAAACAGTTTGCATGAGTTCACTCTAATTCTTAAAAGTCTAACTGTACATCATCTTAAAAACAGAATGCAAAAGGTAGAAAAAATGCCTGTGAAAGGAAAGATTGTGTTTTTACTTCCTGTATCATTTTTTGAGCAGGAAAAAATACATACAGTATTAAAATAAAAAAATACCTACAGTCATAAAAGCTTTGATAGTGAAATAACCTTCCAAGTTTCATTTTCAGCTGTACTCAATGTATTTCCCTCACTGTGCCATCATAGAACATGGAAATAATGGTAATTTCTGTACAGGTGATGACGTGTGAGAGGAGTTGTGAAGCTTTTGTGAAATTTGGCAGGGAAAATTGTAAGCCGTATTGACATGTTTTATTTTTGTATTGGAATTACCTCCGTGGAGTTGAAACCAGCTGTTTACTATAAGAGATGTACGATTTCTCCACTTATTTATATCAGTAGCTCCTTATTTATCTGAATAAGGGGAAGCATCTGAACAATTAGACCAGCTGATGCAATAAGTGGCTTTTCAGAAAATACAGAGTGGGAAAATGCAACCAGAGAATGGAAAGAACAAGTACATAGTTACTGACATTCAAAAATAGGGAAGGTAGATATTTCAAGAGAGGAATCCCAAGAGTTTTATATATTGGTTTATTTATTGTGAGGAAGGGGACACTTTAAGAACTTGCTTTCAGGTTTTCATTTCAGTTTTTTATGCACGAAAAATAGGGAGATTAATATTTAAAATCAGTTTAATCACTGAAAGTGCTACTGGAGCTCTGCTGGATTATAGTATTAGAAATTTTCTAAGCCCATTTCCAGACTTATTGCATATAAACAGCGTGGTTTTATTTAAAATGAAGATGTTAACTTTTCCTATAACCTAGAATACATTCTGAGTCAGAATGGAACTTGTTTAGTTTTTCCCAAGTATTCACAAGGTACTTATATACTCATGTTTTGTGAGGAAAAGGGCATTGCACTCCCCATACAAACACAAAAATCAGCAGCACTTGCAAGGCTTATGCAACACAACCAAAACCAAAAAGAAAAAAAAGAAAAAAAAAAGAAGTGGGAAAACATATGAGAATTTCAAAACCTTACTGTATTTTCTGTTGCTGAGTGAGGGCAAGGTGATGTCTTTTCTTTACACATCAGCCTTAATTGTATCTATCCTTGAAGAAGTAACATCAGCCTCTTGCCACAGTGAAGAGAATCATGGGTGTGCCCCCAGGGCCGTGGGGAGGTATCTCTAGCCTTAGGATCTTAGAGGTTAAGAACAATGAACTGATAATTAGTTGTTGATATAACTGCATTCATTTCAATAGTTGTAAACCTGACCATTTGTTGTCAGTGATGTTATTGAATAGGCAAACGGTCTTTCTCTAACAGGCCAGTTGGCCACGTGGCATCTCCCCTAACAGGAGACAGTGACATTAACAGGAATGCACTAGAGCTGGGAACATGCAGGTCTCATGAAAATGACAGAGAAAAAATCATTGCTACCTATGCTAAACTTTTTCATCTGGAACAACAGGCAGCTGCATCAGGCCAAGCTCCCTCTAGTCTTGCCGATTTCAGAATTACTTTTTCCCCAAGCACAAAATGTTCTTGAACTGTTTCTTCTGCACACAAAGTTTGAATAGGTTTTGGTTTAGCAGTGGGTTGGCTTTTTTTTTTTTTTTTTTTTTGGTGCTGTCTGTTCTTGTGCAGTTTATGGAGTGTTTATCCCAAACTGGCTAGGCAAGGCTGATAATATTAAAACAGTCAAAATATATAGTCCTTTCCTGAGCCTATGAAAAAATCCCTGATTTAAAGGCTGTTTCATTATCAGCTATTTGTCCTGAGTGTGTGAGAGCCTACAGGCTGACTCACAGTCTTTGCTGAACCCCTGGTACTGCTTATCCTCCCTACTGACACCACCCAGTTTATTTGCAACAAAGTGGATTTCTAACTGCCTCCATACACAGACGATATGAACAGAGGGAAGTCAAAATGCACAGTGTAACAAGGCTAATAGTTCAGTGTCAATATATGACTTGGTAATTATCTCACACATTACTGCTTTTAGTATTTTTTGGGGGGGTTAGATCTGTTTGCTGTCCATAGTTGACAGTTCTATGGAAGTTGATGAAATTTCTTTTCTTTAATAAAACTTATTCCAGAAAAATTAAACAAAGTTATCATTTCAAGTTAAGACTGTTTTGGAGAAACAGCAGTAGCTCATTAGAATTCATTTTCATCATCTATTTCAATTTCATTTCCTTTTATAGATATATTGATATTCTTATTAGGCAGGTGCTGGCATACCCTTTTTCATGTAGGTCAAGTGCTTTCTTCTTTTTTCCTTGATTGTTCTGTGACTGAATGAATTGCACTTTTTGTTTCACACTTTTCATTTGCTTCCAAGATGGAGAAAGAGCAACAAACGTCATAGAATTAATATGTAATTACTGTATCACAAAGACAGCCTAAAAGGCAGATAAGTTCTCCAAGAAAGTAAAGGGTTTGGATTACAATGAGACAGTGACAATAGGATGGTGGAGCTGTAAACAGAAGGGAAAAATACAGGCCTCCATTTTGATGGCAGTCTTCCAGTACCTGCAGGGAAGCCACTGGGAGGATGAGGGCAGGCTCTTGCTGCAGTGCATGGTAGGAGGACAAAAGACAACAGGCATATGTTGAAACAAGAGAAGTTCTAACTGAGTATCAGGTACTGCTTGTTCACCCTAAAGACAGTCAGGCAGTGGAACATGTTGCCTCAGAGATGTTGTGCAGTACCCATCCTTTGAGATTTTCACTCTGTGAATAGATAAACCCAGAGCAGCATGTTCTGGTCTCGTGGGTAAGTGCCTTCAGCAGAGGATGGATTAGAGATCCTCCAGCATGAATTATTTTTTAGTTCTGTGGTCTTGTGCTGTTCTGCTAAACCTTAATAGGCCCCATGAAATTTAGGTGGCACTGCTGTGTCTTTCTACTGCTTTTGTTTTCCATTTTTGGTGCATTTTTTTTACAATCTGCTTCCATACAGACACATGGTCTTTTTCTGTGTTCAGCATTTCCTGAATCAAGTTATTCCTGTATGCATGTCCTGCACAGTTACCTCTGCTTTTTTAGTCCTTCGTTAGCAGTGCTCTCAGTAAGATGTAGCTTGTACTTAACTGATCTTTTCAGTCTTGGCAATAAGATTTGCCTGTCATATCTAACTTAGTGTGATTTAACATATGCAGGAGAATATATGGATGTCACTCTTCCTAATCTTGCAGGTTTGTTTACTCAAACATTTAAGCTGCAAATGTTCACAGGATTTCATGGAGTTCTAAACAAACATGTACTTGGTTTTCCACATTCCACATTAAACAGCTGTTGTAAGTCTAGAGTTAAGGTCACCTAGCTTTTTTGACTTTCTTATTTGTGTTCAGGCAAACAGTATTGATTGCTCTTCAAGAACATTTTTAGAACATTTCTTTTGAAAGGAAAGTTAAACAAATACATGCTTCTGCATGTCTAATTTGACAAACAGAAATAGTTGGCTAATTTCAGTCTACCAGGATGGCGACACCACAAGTCCTTGTATGCAAACTTTCGATGTTTAGTATGCAGCTTGTGAAACACCGATTAATTGCAAAGTATTTGATTTCTCGCTTTAAAAAGATTGCAAAGGTAAGTAATTTTGTCCTTTTTCCCCTAGCACAGTGTTGTCTTTCTCAGCCTCCCGTCCCTTTTGCATGCTCACATGTACAGACACACATGACAGGAGACAGTTCTCCTTTCACCTTTGTCTTCCACAATTCTACTACTGCGTGTCCTCTCTCTTCTTTCTCTGCAGGAGTCTGTTCTTGATCCTCTTTCATTCTCCCTCCACATCTTATTCTGCATTTCATCTGAACAGATAACTCCATCTGTGTTCCCTGTAGTAATTGCAATGAATCTACATCTCCAAACCTTTCCTTCTGACTTTTCTCCAAACAAAACTACTGGCCTGTCTCTTTGACATTTCTTTGTGAATTTGTCATCAGCAGAGCAAGCTAGAAAAGGCTCAAGGACAGTTCCTAATCAGTCACACAAACCTCTTTTATTTTATGCTCTTCCTTAACTTTTGCAGCAGTCTCAACCACCCTCCCAGTTAAGCAGCAAGTAATGTTTCACATCTGCATTCAGATTCAGGCTATCTTGCACATTCTTTTGTATTACTATTCTTAAGTAATGTGTTTCCTTCCCTCAGATCTCTTCATGTATTTTACATTAAGCCGCCACTTTAAAATAAAGAGAAAATTTGAGCAAGGATCAAGCAAACCTCATTCCTTCCCATACAAGTACCTTAAACATGAATCTGTAGTTAAAGTCTGTCCTGGTTATGTTTTTCTGTCACTTTAGCTCTTGCATTTGCAGCCAGAATGGAAACAAAAGGACTAGAGAACAGTTTTAGCATATTTTACTATATGCCATAAGAAATAAGATATTTGTGACTGATTTTCCTAGAATGAGATGATAATTTAACCTATGCCTTCTGATTTCAGGCAAATAATGAAAAAAGTCCATTCATATCCAAGTGAGACAATAATTTGTAGTTCACATGATTTTAAAGGCCTACGCCCTCTTTGCTCTGGTGGCAACATATAAAAAGAGAACTGCATGATCAGAGGGAACAGAAACACTGTTACAGACTTACCAGAAAAATAAAATTAAACTTAAAAATAATGACCGAAGATTTGGAACATGGAACTGCTATTGGTTTACTAAGGAAGAGAGGCTAACTGATCTCACAATCCATAGGCCCATTCCTTCAAATACTTTATTATACTGTTGCCCAGTACAAATCTTCTATAAAAGTAGGTAAAATTCCCAAAGCTAATACAAATAAATCCTTTTTTCTGAAAATTGTCAAATGAATGGAACAGAGATACTCTAATTACTGTTTCTGCTGATGTGAAAGATTGTACAGAATTTGTTTAATATGGGGGTCTTTTTGGCAAAATCCTTTAAGACTGTCAGCATATGCATGCTGGCCATTTAAGCCAAGTTGTGTAGAAGGCACCCATTGGCGTAAGTTTATCTCCAGCCCAGCCATAGCCTTTCAGTCTCTTGCCCAGTGAAGTATAACAGAGGATATCAGGAAGAAGGAAGCTAGTGTTGAAGTGGCAAGGTGAAATAATTTCTTAGAAAATCAGGCTTTTTTAGTTCCACTGCATGGAAAAACATGTTTTTTCTTCCAGGCTGGTCTCAGCTTTAATCATGTGTTATTGACGAGTTTCAGAGCTTAACTTCTGTTGAGTCAGTATTGCAAAACTGTTACTAAGAAAGCTTTTGTTCTCACAAAATTACAGACTTACTATATTCAAGGGCACAAAGTGTTATCAGTGGCCAAGAAATGTTCAGTGCAGCTGAGGGTGTAAGGGATAAGCAAGGTCCAAAGCCACTCATCATACCCTGCCACCATCAACAAAGGCCAACACCACTGTGTAGAATGGAATTATTTGAAAACAATTTTGTTTCATACCAGCTGTCTGTGATTCAAACCTCATCTCCTGGCATGAGAAGAGGGATGGTACATTAATCATTACAAAAACCAGAATGAGTATTTTCTTCCTCTATGCTGCCATGGTAGAGCTGGCAGAGAGCCCATTTCCTCAATTCACAATGTCCTTAGTCAGTGTATTGGTTTCCTGTGAGAAGGGTTTCGTAGCAGGGGATGAGAGGGGTGGCTTCTGTGAGAAGCTGCCAGAAGCTTCTCCCACATCTGACAGAGCCAATGCTGGATGGATCCAAGATGGACCCACCAGCGGCCAAGACTGAGCCCACCAGCAACAGTGGCAGCACCTCTGGGATAAAAACTGCTGCACACCCACAGAGGGGAGAGAGGAGTGAGAATGTGTGAGAGGAACAGCTCTGCAGACACAAGGTCAGTGAAGGAGGGGCAGGAGCTCTCCAGGTGCAGGAGCAGAGATTGCCCTGCAGCCCCTGGTGCAGCCCATGGTGAGGCAGGGTGTGCCCCTGGAGCCCTTGTAGGTCCATGGGGGACCAGAGATCCACCTGCAGCCCGGGAAGGACCCCAAACTGGAGCAGGGGGATGCCATCAAAGGAGGCTGTGACCCCATGGGAAGCCTGTGCTGGAGCAGGCTCCTGGTAGGACCTGTGGCCCATGGAGGGAAGAGCCCACACTGGAGCAGGTTTGCTGGCAGGACTTGTGAGCCCACAAGGGACTCATGTCGGAGCAGCCTTCCTGAGGGACTGTGGAGGGGACCTGTGCTGGAGCAGTTCACGGAGAACTGCAGCCCATGGGAAAGACTCATGCTGGGTAGGAGAAGTTTGTGGAGGACTGTTTCCCATGGGAGAGACCCCACACTGGAGGAGGGGAAGAGTCTGAGGAGTCTTTCCCATGTGATGAACTGACCACAGTCCCCATTCCCCATCTGCCTACTCTGCAGGGGGGGAAAAGTAGAGAAACTGAGAGTGAAGCTGAGCCAGAGTAGAAGGGAGGGGCTGGGGCAAAGTGCTTTAAGATTTGCCTTAATTTCTCATTATCCTACTCTGAATTGATTGTTAATATATTAAACTCATTTCCCTAAGTCAAGTCCATTTTGCCTGTGGCAGTAATTGGTGAGTGATCTCTTCCTGACTTTATCTGGACCCAGGAGTCTTTCCTTGTATTTTCTCTCCCCTGACCAGCCAAGCAGAGGAGTGACAGAGCAGCTTTGGCGGGCACCTGGCATCCAGCCAGGGCCAACCCACCACAGTCAGGTACTCCACACAGACATCATAACCTAGTACTATTTTGATCATAAAAGTAGGGGGCTGTGCTGGGTTTTAGTGTCAAACATAATTGTGTAAGCAAAGCTGCAGGAAAAACCAATCTGCATATTCTGTAGGTGCTATAAAGAGCAAAGAATCATGTTCCCCAGCAGTAAGATGTGTGCTGTCAATCTAGGATTTTTATAAAGTGATTATCATTAAGACATTCTGGGATAGTTTCATTGCAATCAGTGAAAATGACACTCAAATAGAAATGCCAGGCATGTAGTTCTTGTTAGGGGTTACCAACCTGAATGTTAATGGAGGGAGAGAAAAAAATACCAAGAAATGACAAAGCTTTTATTTTCCATGCAGTTAGCCAAACACAAACAGATGATCTTTCTGAAGAATGACAGTTTGTTCCCAGGTTGAGAATTTATATGACTTATTTAATGGTTTGGCTGTAAAGTTAAAAATAAAGTGGTTTGTAAAGGAATTCAGTCATTGGCTGATGCCATTGTTATGAGCAGATTTCCTCTAAAAAAGGAATCAGATTTTGACTAATGGAAAAAGATCATATAAAAGTAAATAGGAGATTCAGGATTAGAACCAGAATTTTTTGAACCTCAGTGCCAGTTCTTATATATATATACAAGTGGAAAATGAGCATTGCAAAGCTCTAAAGCAAAGTTCTTCTCAGAGCTGGCCTCACTCTCTCTCGCTTTCTCACTCAATGGAATTAGCTGTATATTTCAGTTTTATTTTTCTAGTATTGTCCTGAAAGGTTAGAGAGCCTCAGGTTAAAGCACCTGGAGTTCTATTTGGGGCTCCCTAGTAGAAAAAAAACCATGGGCATCCTGCAGTAAGCCCAGAAAAGGATGTCTAAGATAATAAAGAGATGGAATTGTTCCACCAGGAAACAGAAGTTTCAGGGGAACTTCATCAATGGGTGAATGGGGAAGGTATATTGATGCCTTATGCAGCAGCAGCAGCACCTGTCTGAACTAAGACTCTGGTTTCAAAGGTTTTGAACCCATGAAAGTTCCTACCAATTTCACTTGCAGACTATCTGCAGAATTGCAAATCATTTTAACATTTGCTGTCTGTATTTCTGCACAGGTTTTTAACACAGTTGTTGATACTATCAGTGCAGCAGAGCATCCTACTGGTAGTTTACATCTCCATTTGATGCATTTACCCCATAATTTGTAGTATTTGCCCTGCCATGGTACCAAAAGAACAAATAATTTCCCGTTCCTTTTAGTTTCTAGTAAAGAATTGTTTCTATATATTTAATTCACTGAGTGGCAAAAATGCATGAAGTCAGTGACAAAAAACTGATTTCATGTTAAAGTGTACGCTAATGAATTTAATTCCATAGCAAAACAGATATTGAGAACCTGCTACTAAGCCTTCTAATTCCTGAGAATTAGAAGAATAAAGGGTCATACTTTGTATAGCAGTGTGGTTGTTACTGTGTACTTGTTGACGTGGAGATTTGCTGCTTGTCTGTAGTGTTGTATACACATAATTGTGAAACTCTTCTAGATACACACAGGTTAAAAAAGTGAGGACTCTTGCTCACGTCAGAGGTTTTGAGACCTGGAAAAGGGTCCATACCTTTTCCTTTTCTATGCATACGTCAGTGGTTTCAAGTACCTGTTTCACCTTCCAAAGAATGAATTTTGTTTATGTGATTAAAGAGTTGATCAGTGAGAGTGGGAAACTGAAATAGTGGAGCAGATTTTGAAATGCAGAGTGCATCAACAGCTTGCAGAACCACTGTTCTTTTTCACCTCTGGAGGAGGAATGTTGCAGAAATCTCTGTTAAAAGCACTGTCCCCTTGATTTCTCTTTCATATCAAAGACTAAGTGGTCTGTGAGCAGTGGCTAAATGTTGCTGTGTTTATGCATCCTTCAAAAGCTGGGTTCTATTTCTTATCTGGATAGGGCAACATACCATTCTGACTGCACTTACAGCTTCTCAAAGGGCAGCAACATATCCATACATGAGGTTAGTGACTATGTGTTCAGATCTGTATGCCTGTATCTGACTCTCAATCTGTGTAATTTTGGATGACTGCATCCAGAGGAGTTTACACTGTGGTCCAGAATGGAGAACAGAGGTAGGCTGTAGGCTTCTGAAGCAGTTTAAGAACACCACAGAGGTGGCTGCTGAACTGAAATTATTCTTATGTGTTTGTTGCTCAGCAGCATTTAACTCTGAAGAAGAATTGATCCATATTATTGAACAGCTAATAATTTTTGTACCAATCAACATACTATATAGAGCATAGCTATGCAAATGTCTACATGTAGATGGGGCTCTGAAAGTGAAGTAAAAACCAGCTTTAAGAAAGCTGAGTTTAAAAAGCAGAAAAATGGTATTTGCAACCCAATGGAATTCCATTACTCAGTCGGTCTACATATTTCTAAAATGTGTGTTTACATGTAAAGATTTCAAAGTGTCTCAATTACCTGTCCGTACTGCCTGCAACAGATTTGCCCTCTTAAGGTTCTATTGCTATTTGTGCCTTGAAAGACCATCCTGAGCCAACCTTCAAAGCCTGTTCTTCATCCAGACAGCAACTTTGCAAGCTGAGTCCCCTACTCTGTCTCAGCTGCATCTGGGACAAAACTCTGACACAAGGAAAATTTTTCTTCTATGCGCTTTGGTGGCTGTTTCTTAGAGCCTTAGTATTTTCTGGGAGCTCAAGTCCACAGAAGAGCAACAGAGTCAGTGAAGGATCTAGAGAGTAAGTCTTGTGAGGAGTGTCTGAGGGAGCTGGGGATGTTCATCCTGGAGAAAAAGCTCAGGGGGACCTTACCACTCTCTACAACTCCGTGAAAGAAGAGTTTGGCCAAGTGAAGGTCAGCCTCTTCTCCCAGGCAGCAAGTGACAGGACAAGGTAAAATTGTCTCAGGTTGTGCCGGGGGAGGTCCAGGATGGATATCAGGAAGAGTTTCTTCATGGGAAGAGTTGTCAAGCATTGGAACAGGCTGGTCAGGGAGGTGGTGGGGTCACTGTCCCTGGAGTTGCTTACGAAATGACTGGACATGGTGCTCAGTGCCATGGTCTGGTTGACAAGGTGGAAATCAGTCACAGGTTGGACTCAAGGATCTCAGAAATCTTTTCTGATCTGTTTTGCTCTATGTGCTGGTGTACATCACACAAGACAATTGACAGCCTTGTCAGAGGTGTAACCATTTGCAGGATGCAAAAATTTCAAGTGGAAGCAGACCTTAAGGGAGATAGAAACCTGAGCTGTTTGGGTCAAGGTTTCTACCATGCTGTCTTGGGATGACTTTATGATGCTGCATCCCCTATTGTCTGCCTTATGCCAGACATGAGTTCTGTGCCTTTAAAGCTAGGTCCAGGAGAGGGGGAGAAGGCAGTGGAATTCTTTCAGCAGCCTATCCCAAACCGAGACACATGCCCAGTTAAAAAAAATAATCTGAACTGAACTTGAAATACTGGTGCCAGGATTTTAACAGTGTCAGATCATATATTCAACATATTCTCAATGTGGCAAATCAAAGATTAAATTAAAGGAAGGATTTAAAACATGGTTGTGTTAATCTTCAGAGATTTTGCCCTTTAAGTGATATAAAATATGCTGTCACCTAGGGCATGCAGCCATGCAGATTCAGACATATGAACATAAAGGCATCACTGAAAAAGTAACTTGAAAAGATGCAGGTAACAGTAATGGCAAAAGGGTGGATCCAAGTTTCAACAGAAATCACTTTTATATCAACGGAAAAGGTCAGCATTTATGCAAGCAAGGATTTAAAAGCCTTGCTGTTACTACCTAAAGTAATACCACAGTTACAGCATTTTTCCTCCTGCCATTTCATAAATGTCATCATAAGGTTTTTATTCCAGGGATTGTGGAAGAAATATAGTGGATTACACACAAAATGAATATTTTTACCATTTGAAATACGACTGGGTAACTGGGTGCCTACAAAAACCTAATGATTATGTTGGAATATGAAACAAAATGGGTTGATGGTAATTATAGAGGCTGATAATCGATTTCTAGTGATCTAAATTACCATGTTTAAAATTATATTTTAATTCTTACTAAAGACTCCTAGTTTGCTGCAATGTAACATGAAGTGCATACTACAGAGGGCAAGCATGAATCTGTCTGATGCTTATTCTTTGATCCCTTGTAGATATTAAGTACTTCTAAAATAAACGTCATTGCTATTTCAGATTTATTAACTTCAAATTTAGAAGAGGGGCATAATGATTCTGTGAGATAGCCTTTGTAGGACTAAAACATGCAGATCTGACATTTCAGATGCTTGGGCATTAAAAAAGCTAATCTTTGTCTACCCGCAGTGATTGAAACTTTTAAATTTTGGTTTCAGTTTCATTTAGGTGAAAATCAGATGGTTTCTCTTCCAATTAGCTCTGAAAGGATCACTCCAATACCCCTGCCCCACCTTCCCCTTTGGCCCCTAAATTGATTGTGGTTTTATAACCTTGAATAAGCACGCCATTTCAAAGCCACAGGATGCCAGTGTTGACTCCAGTGTTCCTAGGTTAAGTCATTACACAGTGTAATAAGGCCTATAAAACTTGTACTTACTTTACACACCATAGGTCCAGTCTGAGACTTTGTGCAGATAAGAAATTTCACAGCCACTAAAGCTGTACAATATGCAGTGAATCAAAAACTTTTGTTGAAAAAACAGGTGTAGCCTGATGCATTGATACACGCTCTAGCCAAAATTTCTTCATTTCATTCTTTTTTTCACCAAATAGCAGAAGGGTACTGAAGAGAAGTGATAAAATAGATTTTACTCTGGCGTAGAACATATTTTTTAATCCTTGAAATATTTTCTTCTCCAAACTGTTAATTAGCTATTTCTTCATTTTTTAACCAATAAATGTGCAAACTCCACAGAGGAGCAGGACAAGCTTCTACATTCATGTTAATCTAGTTGGACACATACTTTGTTGCAGCAGAGGTAAGACAGAAGTATTCTTTTGTCTAAAATGAAGCACTATCCATAGTCTGAAACCTAACATCCCATAGGTAGTTGACCTATTTGTGAAGCTATTTATTTCCTTTGTTGCAAAATGAAGCACTTTTTCTTGCAAAATAAATTTTTTCAAATAGATTCTTGACACGTTAATTTATGGTTAGAGACACAAATATTACCATTTGTCAGCAGGAGACACAATGCTGTCATTGCAGTTCCTAAGGAGCTGAGCAAACGAGTTAATGAATGAATGGGTTAATGAATGAATTCATTAATATATTTACCTTTAACCTCCAGAGATTGCAGTGTTAGTCTTTATTCTGTAAACAAGTACATAAAAATCTCCCAGTCTGCAACCTCAGGGTCATTTCCTCATACTTCAAAACCAAGGAAAAGCTTAAACCACAATTCACCATGGCTGAGAATCTCCAAAGCTTAGCAACCTGAGTTGAAGACGAGGAGTAGAGCAGGTTAGTGCTGTACTTCACTCAGTTTATATATTCATCGTGAAGAAATCATGAGGGAGATTTGTACTCCTGATCAAAGGGTGAATCCAATTCCTTCAGAATGCATATTGCAGCTTTTAGGAACGTCAGCATTCTTCCACTGCTAAAGTTATTTTTCTTTGTCTGGAAGACAACAATCTGTGTAGAACTTAACAGGGTTGTGATAGAGCAGTATTGTAGAAAATGTAGAAAATGTAGAAAAGCTCACAGTAGCTTGAACATCTGACTTTCTGTAATAAGACTCCCTTCATGAGGACGCTGTGTGTTTTCTACTGATATTAGAGATAAATGCCACCTATCTAAACTCCTGTAGAGAATAATTTGTTTATAAAATTTGTTGAACACATGTCTACTCAGGAGTTAGGTACCCGAGGAAATCTATAAAATGCCACCAAGATTAGAGCTAGGCATGATAAAGATACCTCTCTGCATATCCACATATTTCAGTATTAAAGGGGGTATAATACTTTAAGAGTGCCAAAAGATAATTATTTTAAGTTCAGTGCACTGAAGGCTGAAGGTTTACTATTGTTGTGTTCCCATTATTGTCAGAAATTTCACTTGAATAATTGGTTTTAGATTTACCAGGATAACATTGTTTCATTCCTTTAGCCAACCAATGTGCCACTTATCTGTACATGGCATCAGTGGTGGTCTTTAGCATGCAACCACAAAGCTCTTTTATCAACAAGTTTGAAGCTCAGGGAATATACTTGAGAAATATTCATGCTCATAAATAATACGACATTGAGTGGTTTTTATCAGTTTGATTGGAGTAGTAATTTTTGGTAATTGTGTTCTTTTACAGAATAACTCTGCAGTTACTTGAATAATTCAAGTGTAAGCATACAGTAAGTACTCATAAAAATACAAAGAAACAGTTACTTTTACAACCTCATACTGAGGATCTCCTGAAAAAAAGAACACTGAAACACAAAACGATTGTTTTTCTCTGCTCCCACTGATACTGTTAATTGCTGAGCATATTTGTGATTGAAGAAGAAAATTCGCTCCCCTGCAGCCAGGCTCTTTCTCGTAGAGTCTTATCACAGTCATAAAGCTTTGAAGAGAGACTCCAGATCCAGACTCAGCCAAAATGGGCTGTCTCACTACAAGGGAATAAAGAAACTGCTCTAGAGCTAGGGTCACAACTTTAGCATTGCCTCACTGATGCTTGCAGGTACTAGGATGCAGGAGATGCTTCACCTCCACCCAACCCCACAGCCTGAGTTCATCAAGAAAAGGCTGTTGGGGGTTGGCATCCAGTGGAAGGAGCTTTGCAACTCACACAGGATCATGCAATACATGCAAAATTACAACTTCGTCTGACCTTCTACTGCCCGGTCCCAACAGATTATTTGATCTTTCCCATTTCTGTGTCACTCCTCATTGTCTTATTCCCACTAACCTCTCACAGTTTTCTCCATTACTGTGTTCCCTTTACTACATTCAAAGTCCTGTTCCTTTGCTTTCTCTAAGGTTTTCATAATTTCTGTCTCTCTGCAATAAATCTCCTCACCTCTACACCAGCATCTTCCCCCAGAAATGTCAAAATAGCAAGATTTTCATGCCATTGCATTACTCATTGAAATTCTGTGTATAATTAAAAATTATCAGAAGTTTTTCATCATAGCATGATTTTATTGGAAAATCGGGAAAAAATGAAAATATTTAATTAGATTACAGAAAATGTTCTACTGGAAAATTTCAAAACAAAATGCTTTATGTTGATATTTGCTGATACTTGTTCATTTTAGAATTTTGAAAATTTGCATGCATTGGCTTTGGTTGAAAAAGAGTTTGTGACATTCTGAAATGAATTTTCTGAAAGTGATACTTAATAGGCAGTTTCCAATTTATGGGATATTTTGAAAATATTTTACCAATAAAATAATCTTTAGTGTCAAACCAAAAATATGCAAGTTTTGACCTGCTTTTTATATTCCTTTCTTCTACACTGTATTATTAATTTGCTACTTACATTTTCAGTTCTTAAGAGCAGGAACTCTTCTTTGTGCAGTACCTAAGATGGCAGGATTCTGTCTTTGTTCTCAGGACCACCACAATAAATATGATTCGAATAATGATTGTTTGCTGTAGAAATACTTGGATGAGAGTCATTGGTCTGGTTACTGCAGAAGATTAAGGTTTGCTCTATCATAAGCCTTTTCAAACAGTGATATGATGAAGCCAGTGCTTGTGGCACTGTTGCGACTTTGGTAGAGAACACATTTTACGTCAGTCACATTATGTAGGGACACACCACTCTTCATAATATCACTTCCTGATGAAGGAAGTAATGAAAGCAGAATAAAATTTGCTGAAAGGATAGAATTGTATGTTTTGATGTAGTACCAAGTAGTAGAAGATTCTGTTTAGCCAACCTTGAATCAAACAGTGTTCCCAGCATGCACACTCTCAAACAGATTTCTGTCCTCTCTAAAGCAGGAATCATTTATTGAGCTCTATCTTTAAACTGCATTTCACCTTATGTTGTGGTTGAGTAACTGCAAACACTATTTCTGCCATATTCAGGTGCACATTATTGATGCCCTTTTAAATATGCACATTCAAAAAAAAAAAAAACATTTATGGCCCTCAATTAAACCTGTTGCTCTCTAATGGCATAATGTCTAGCTCCCAAATAACTTCATGGTATTTTTATTGCTCTCGTTAGCTTTACTGAAATGGAACCGAAGAATACCTTGGTAACTAAGTAATATGTCTTCCCACCTTGTCTCTGGGAGATACAGACCATTCTTAATCTTAGCTGGAAAATACTCTGTTTTGTTTCAAATTGTTTACAGAGAGATTTTGTTAGAAATAGTATGATGAAGTTAGTGATTTCATAATTACCTAGTGTATAAGCAGGTTTTTTTGCTCTGGCAGATAAGTTGCCCATTGAAGTTCATCCAAATTCTTTCTTCACAGAATAGTGTGGAGTGGATGGCAGAGAGCAGGTGGTTAAACAAAGTAGAGGTCTTTTGGTAAAACATTGCACATCAGTGTGCTAGAGTCAGCTCAATCAGGTACCCCATAGCTGTGAGGCTGCAGCAGGTCTGTATCTTCAGTTTCTGACTGTAGCAAAGCTGAGCATCTGCTCCCAGTGGGTGGGTACATGGACACAAAACCCACACAGAGGCCACGCACATCAACAAAGCCCTAACATATAGATCTACATATGTATGTGTGGATTTGTGCATAAAGAAATGGATTGCTCTAGTAACTACTTTTAGATGTTTAGCTGACCTAGTAGCTGGTCCCAGCTGTAGGGGAGCTGCATTCGAACCTGGAGGTATGCAGTCTCTTCCTTCACTGGCTAATCCAGTGGAAAGTTCAGTGACATCCAAAAGTATGACTCAGAGCAGTCTTCCCAGATGGGAGACAGAAATAGGGTTTAATGAGCGTACAGGTAGACTGCACAGTGATCCAGCACACACTTCAGTCTGACAAGCCACCAGTTTATACTGAATACCTTATTCCCCTTATTTTTCATTGTTGTTTCTCCCCAGTCCACTTTGGATCTTTCCTTTTCTCTCCAAAACCTTTCCTCCCACTGCATCCCTTAATGAGTATTCTACCTCTTTCAGTCAATGAGTCACGGGGGGAAGGGCATTAGTTTGGTGGGCTACACACGAGGACAGTGGTCTGACTCTGCTTTGGTAGTTAGGTGTAGCTCATTCCCAGCACCCTATTTTCACTGATAAGGCTGCCAGAGTTCCTCCCACAGCCCTTTCAGTTTTTATCTGATCATATCCTGGTCTATGCAGATGTTGATTAGCCTTTAATTGAGTAGCCTAGCACAGTCTACAAGTAAATTTAAACTGCATCCAAAGCTCATTGCTACAAAATTTTGTTTGAAATAGATAAAGGAAAGCAAGTACAATATTTTACCACTGTCTCTATTGTTCTCAATGTTTAAGTGTATTTACTTAGAGTGTCAGTATCTACAGTAGCTAATACAAAGAGTGACCTTTTTTCCTCTTTATGTTTTAGGAATAAAGTAGTGATACTTTTGGTAATATATTATTCCTGGATTTTTTTTTTTCAATTTATCAAGTAATCTGACATTCATGAAAGAGAGTCATAAAAAGCTTCCTCACATACATGAATCCTCTGGGTAGAAAATTCAGTTTTATACTTTATGACTATGCTATATAACAAAAATACTTAAAATTACTGCAAGAAGATAATGACTGTGGAGTTCATCTTGGTAGTTGGTAGAGATGAATGTACGTCATATTTCAAGTTCTAATGTAAATTCTAGCTTTCAGTCTCTAAAATTTTACTCTTTAGAAATTATTATTTTCTTTTCTGCAAGAGACTTCTGTAAAAATAAATCCTGAAATTATGGCTAAACATACAAACCACCAGGGAAGAAAATGGAATATTCAGGAGATATGAGACTGGTAGAGAAAGATAACTACTGTTAGCTAAATCATTGGCTTTGTTTTAGTGGGAAAACAAAGGCAGTAGCAGTGGAGAAAAGAAAAGAAAAGAAAAGAAAAGAAAAGAAAAGAAAAGAAAAGAAAAATTGTATAAAATTATCAGGTTTTAGCTTTTGTTACACTTCTACTATGAGTTTGTTGGTCATTCTTTATTTTTGTTCACTCTCTGTAAAGTAGGGATAATGGTAATTTCTTCTCTTGGCTTTTTATTTTTTTGTCAGTTTAGGTAGTGAGAGTTCTTAAGAGAATTTCAGGCTCAGTTCTGTAAAATCAATAGGAATTAAGAGCATAAATACTATGATGGAGATGTAAGGGTCTAAACTGTTTTCAAGAATCTGGGGGTTTGTGATTTTTCTTTTTCAAAATTGACTCAAGTCTTTAGACTGGGGAACATATCTCCATGGGTGAGGAAATTTGTTCCATTCATCATCACATCTTGACTGCTAATCAAAGGAAGGACTCCAAGGGTTGTTAGGAGGTGATTCGTGGAAGAGAGAAATTTAGGAAAAATATATTATAAGCCCATATATAGGCTTTTCAGATGAAATCTAAAAGGCTTTGCCACTGCTCCCATTTTATGCAACACAGAAATACGAAGCCCTTAGTCACAATAAATTAACGGGATATGTAGGTTCATAGCCAGCAGCAGGTACTAAGCTTCCTCACAAAGTACGCCACAAAACCTATGTGCTTAAAGTAGCCAGCTGGAATCAGTCACAAGAAATTCAGATCAGAGACATGCCTGAGCTCCTTATCTTCTCTGGAGCCTGTACATCACCATGAAGGCAGTACTGGGTGCCTGGGGGATTCAGAGACATCCAATTAGGGCTCTTTCAGAGAGGGAAAGCAGAGCTCTGGTCACACTGCACATCTACATCTTTTAATTTGCAGTATAATCCCAACCATCACCGTCAGTCAGAAACACATCTGGCCATGATGCTCAGGCCATGGCTAGGAACATGTATCCAGGTTGGCATCTGTGATCTCTGTGTGGGAGGGCAGACCTCTGCCATGTCCACAGTACACAGTGAATGTTCTGGATGATCTAACAGACCGTCACATTCTTGCTTTACTGAGTTCTTTATTTGTATTTGGTTTCATATATCTGTAGTTCAACCTTTCAAATGGTAATGAACTAGGGTGCTTTGAGAACTCCTTAAACTGCCTTCCCCCAGGCCTGAAAGATGAACATTGTTTATCATCATGACTAATGGAAATGTAAAACTTTTTCAGTAGAGATTGGTAAAGTACTTTTGGCTTTTTATTTCTTTAGCCACAGAAGCAGAACTTGTGTTGGACATAATGTCATTGCCAGTGGGTGATACACAGCTGTTCCTGTTCCTGCAAGCCTGAAAACATTGCAGATAGAAAATTTTTCCATCTGTGCAGAACTGAGTAAAGACTTCTCTGTCAGTCTCAAGAAATTTATCCATCTGCATAGCCAAGAAAGAAAGAAAGAAAAGAATGCAAGAACTAAAAGTCAATTAGGACAAGGACATGTTTCTCTCAACTCTGCTTCACAACACCTCATTTCAGTATTGGTGTTTAGCTTTCATCTTCATCTAGTAGCATTGTCAGCACAGTTTTCAAACCTACAATTTCATCATACTGTTAATTCTAGAGCAGCATTATTTTAGAGGAATATCTAACTCTTCTGTGCATTCTAAAACAACAGTCATAAGTTCCATTTCCATCAAGGAGCACTGTAGTCTGGCATGTGATGTGCAGCTGTTGAATACTATCTAACAGCTGTGTTAAAAGGGAGAAATTCAGCTCGAATGTCAGAATGCAATAACTCGGTTGGAATTAAATCAAAACTTTCAAAAGGAGGCGTATGATCTTTTAATTAACAGTTACTCAATCCTTGGTTTTGGATGACATTCTGGCAAATCAATGTCCACTGTATCCCTTATAAAAAAGTGCATTCAGCCCTAAAAGTGAGACATTACCTCACAGCATCTTCAATAATGCTAATCACCCTTTTATGAAAACATTTTCATGTCATAGATAGGGCAGATGCACTTTAGATACAGTTATGACAAAATGGGCATTACCTTTTTATTAAGCAAGTATTTTCAAAAGAACACGACATCTCTCCAGAAGCCTTTTAAGTTCTATTTGAGTAGCAAATACCTAATAGCAAGCAACCATGGAAACTTTTTACACATTCTTATTTTCCCTCTTTTGGTGCTTATCTCCTGCTATGGTTACAGGTGACAACCATGCTTGCATGGAGTACAAAGCCAATTCTTGAAATCACCATCATGAGACAGTCTGTGTGTCAAGTTCGTAGTCGTGCTCTAAAATCTGTTTGGTTCTTTTTTCCAATATAAGTTACCAGAGCAGACACATTACAGAAGTGGTTCACAATCATCTCATTTTCAAATGCTCCAGAAGAAAAATACTTGGGTTTAAATTCATTAATTTCTTCCTCTTGCTATTGATTTAGTTCTTTAGGTCTTCAGTTTCCAAAATCATCCCATTTTCCTTGAAGTGTGCTCTAATAAAGATCTTTCTTGATGATGCTTCTCATCTGTTGTATTAAAAAATTTCATTCTTTCAGCCACTGTAATCAGTTTCTCTTTCTGTCAATTTTTCACATAGAAAGGTACATACATAAAAGTAAAACCAAAAAATCATGGTATTAGTTCCTTATCTGTATGAGTCTTAGCTTGAAAATAACATGTTTTGCAAATGTTCCAACTATTTTTACAAGTAATAAAATATTGTAAATATTATCATATGTACAAGAAATAGTTACTGTTTGTAGTTTCATTATTTCACCTTCACCTGAGAAAAAGGTGCCTTTTTATGACCACAATCATCTGTGTTCCTCATTATATAACCCCAAGTTTTTGGCTAATTTCTGAAGTCAAACACTAATGTTTGTGCCTGTTGTTTGTTTACAGTAATAAAGATTGTGTGTGTTTACACCAAACTGGAGTTTATATTTAAGTGGTTCTCTCTTCACTGTCTGTATATGCACAAAATGCTCTGAGTGAGTTTAAAACTAACCCAGATGCAATTTTCCAGCCTGTAGCTCAGTCACAGGCCTGAAACATGCCTGGATATTCAGAAGTGGCGTATGGGAATGTAGCCAACTGTTGTTCTCTTCCACACTGTCCCCAGTAAACATGTTTTAGACTTAGCTGCATTAACTGACACTTGGCTTTGTGCTTGACAAACATTTGTATGATGATGGATTATAGTTTCTTGATAAAGAAAATGACTTGCATACTGAAAATTCAGTCATCTGATAAACCACAAAGGACTTTTCCTTACCAAGAACACATTTTGTTCCCATGCTGTGCTACATGGAATGGGTTGCAAGCATACAAGTACCTGTAAATGTACTAGGGGTAGGAATGGAAAGCTGAGATAAGGAGCTCCCTATTTAGATAGTAAATTGTTCTTCTTTAGTGTCGAAGAGTGAGGTTGGCTACTGAGACTGCAGTTGTCATCTCCAAGCAGGGAGCATACTGGTGGGAGAAGCAGGAGGTTTGCTTTAAGTCATTATGTTGTTTCTTCAGGCTAAGCAAACAAGATTTAGCAGCAACAGGGACTCCAGAGCACCCCGAGTTGTAACCTGAATTCTGAGGACATCTAGTGGTGTCAGCCCACTTCAGGGACTGGGTCTTGGTCACAACTGGTGAGCTCTCGCACATCTGTATTTCAGCTGAAATTTACTACGAAATCAAATGCAGTAAAGACAATTAGTTGAATGAACTGAAAGAGTAGCATTCTTCAGCTCAAATCCTGAATTCAACATTGACCGTCCCAAATATTGAGAAGTTTTGAGACTGGATCAAAAATCATAAACTTCTAAATATGTATTGGACATTTTCTATTTGCCTGCTGTTTTCAGGACTTTCAGAGTTCAAGTATGTTGACCTCCTCTTTGCATCAGTAGGGATAAAACTATATTTTTGTTACCAAAAGGCTGCTTTCTTAGGTTAATTAATTAATCTAGAAGTTAGAACTCTAAGATAAGAACCAGGATCCCAAGGTGCCAAAGAAATATGCAAGACTTGTTAATGCTAAGAAACTGTAATCCTAGTCCTGCTAACCATTCAAAGACCTCTGGGAAGACCTGCTTGCTTCTCTGTGATTCAGGTTTTCAGCTTCCAAAGTGGAACTGTTGGTGTTGCCTCACCTTTTTGAGAGAGAACAAGAATCAATTAACTGCAATTCAAAAAGGACTTTGATCAAGTCAAGTGATACGTATTACATGCTGAGCATTGTTACTGATTGTTGCATGATGGCGTGTTTTTCAGTGAGCCCTTGATCTGATACTTCTTCCTGAAGAGAGACGGGCATCATGAAACAGAGATTCATTTCATCAGTTCAAATTATTTTGCAGCTTGCTCTGACTACAGTAAGTCTGACAGGTAAGTACAACACTTCTTGAAACACTTGTTTTTCCTTAAGACACTTTCTTTAAAAAAGTCTGAGGCTTTACCTAATCTATCCTGACCACCACAGGAGCATGTACGTATTTAAATTTCTTTCTTCTGAAGTTTGGTATGGCAATTTTGAAAATGCCTGGAGTTCTCTTTTCTTCTTATACTATTAATTTAAGGGTTGTTTGGTGGCAATACTGAAAGGCACTTACTCCACCCCTATACTCACTTTATGCCTGTCACCTTCTTGGGAATTAGCATATGAATAGTTACACTATCTGAGATAATTACGTGAAACTTTAATGTAGCAAAGATAAGCTTAGGTTAAAAGGTCACATGCTTTTCATTTTAAAAATGGTCTGTATTCTTGGTATAAGTTAATGACAAGTAGTCTTAACAAGAAATATTCTTAAATGTATTTGGATTAACAGGGAATATTTGAATAATTAATTAATATATTCAGGTTGCTAGTACCCAAAAAACTCCATCCAGACCATTGACTTCCTTCTTTTTTTAATTTTCTGACCTATAATTTTCCCCAAATACGCACAAAGAATGGAATTTTAGTTCTGTTGCAAAGTTGAAGGTGAAATTTAATCTTAAAATTATCTGAAGATGAAAAAATTTCATGTTTATGGGGAAGAAGACTAAAGGTCATATATTTACTTCCCATCTCTGCAGTTTAATTTGGAGATAAAGATACAATTTTGAGTTTAGGTAAAAATTAAATTTTCTTGTTAAAAAGAGAAGCAAAATCATTCTACTAGCTGTTTTAAAAGTTTGAGGTAAAATGTACTTACTTTAGAGAATATTGATCCTTTTCCCAGGCAGAGTTATTTGCCCAATTCAGTTTCATGTAATTTTATTGTTTTCGAAAAAGCATTCCATGGTGGACTTATTATTCAACAATAGCATCCAAAATTATTGACCACCACTAATTTAACTAGCTGGGTTTTTGCACTTCCCTAGGACAAACGTATCCTGGAAAACCTCAGATAATAAGATGTCGTTCTCTAGAAAAGGAAACCTTTTCTTGTTGGTGGAAGCCTGGCTCAGATGGAGGACATCCTAACAATTACACCCTGTTCTACAGCAAGGACAGGTAACAACTGGTGCATATGTATTCTGTAAGTGATCAAGTGATGATTATGACAGACCGAGAGAATGACAACACTAATTTGTAAAGTTGTTTTTATGAATCCATTTTAACCTCAGATTGACAACAAGGGCTGCATAAGATCCATGGCTTCCCTTGTTGGAAGAAAATGTGATCACTGTCAGCCCCAAATCTTCAGCCTGTCCCTCCTGAAACTCATCTACCGAAAATCCCACTTGTCTGAAGATGTGCTGGGAAAAAAGGCACATCTTTTCAGGAAGCACACAGCTTTCAGCTGAACAGGGTCTCCTCTGAGCGGTGGAGCATGAGGGCACCGTGGGGCAGCAGGTCTCCCACCATCCCAGCCATGGAGCAGGGCAGGAGGGGGACAGCCCAGCCCTGGGCATCAGTCACCTCCTTGGGGATGGGGACAGGGACATGCTGAGGCCAGGCTGGGGTGGGACATCAGCCTATGGGTTGGGGGTGTCTTGAGGAGCCTGGGGCTGGGAAGGACAGGGCTCTATGGAGCTGGAGACCAGCTGAAAAGGTGACTTGGGAGCCAGGTAGAACATGGAGGGGCTGGGCAGGGGCAGTGAGGGCTGGTGGGGCCCTTGGGGCCGTGCCAAGGAGCTTGTCCACTGCCATGCACACCAAAATCCCCATCTGGACTGTAGTCATTGTTCCGCCTTTTGGTTTTGTGGTCAATGGTTCCCAAAACAGAGTGAAATCAGACATGGGTATCGCATCTCAAAAGTTAATATTTTGGTAAGTACTGTGACTGCCTCATTGTGTTCAGGAATAAAGTGCGTATATGTTTGGCAACTTTAATTAACTTGCCCATCTTTGTATAACTGAACTTTCTTCCTAAAAACAAAAGGCCTTTCAACAGGCACAAGTAAGCAGAGAGGCTCAGACACTAAATTTTCTTTTAATAAATCCAGTGAGATTCAGAACAGGCAAGGTAAAGCCTCAGACATCCCTGCTGAAACTAAATATTCCAAATCACTGAGCAGAAAAAGGTGCAGACTTTAATGAAGTTGCCCCACTCAACAGTGATTTGAGAGCTTTGATTTTATGAAAGCCCAGATGTTTCAGTCTTTATCAAAAAGTTTAATTAACATTTTAATTCATACCTGTCACTGCCCAGAGCAGT